>NC_138980.1:88218383-88552080 GCF_964341445.2 Mesoplodon mirus | reverse complement strand
CTTTTAGACAATGTCAGATATCTAGTTTCTAGCTTTCTTTGCAGGGTCCTTCTTTTCCTCCTTCATTGGAGTTACCCCATTGTTCTAGATAATTACTCTTTCTTTGCCCTGGGTCTTTAGGGATATTGTTCTCTGCCCTCACATGCCTTCTCCTACCATCTTTTACTGAATTCCACAATTCTGTTCCTTCTTTCATAATTAAGAGAGTTTTGGCTTGGCACATGGTTGCCTACTTAGAAACTACATTTCCCAGGCTCCCTTGCAGCTAAGATTCTACCTATAAATTAGGTTCCACTGATAGAAGTTCTCACAGGAGACTTAGAAGAGAGACAGGGGCTTCTTTTGGATCCTGACTGTCTTCACTGACCATCCAGACTGTGGGTTTCCTGCACTGTCTTCCCATCTCCTCTAGCTTCCTGTTTGTCAAGAAGCAGTGCAGGTAGTGGGCCCCTCTTGATCTCTTGTCTAATCTTTGAGGGCTGCTTCTCATGTCCATTTCCCTGCTTACTGCTGTGGTAGGGGCCTCAGACTAGACTGTGGGCCCTGGCTCTAGTTGTGCCTTTGAGTTAGCAGCCCCTCTGCTAGGCTGGTTCTGGGTTTTTCTGGGAGTCATCCCAAGAAACTCATCTCTCACTCTTTCCAGTGGTTTTATAAATCCCTCAATCCCTGTATTAAACTCATTTTGCATAAAATACCTGGGGTGAGTTGTGGTTCCTGCACTGACCCTACTATAAATAACATTATGTCCACTGCCATAGAATTGGCCAGCAAGGGTTGTCCTGATATTATAGTAGCTCTCATATAGGGAATCAGTGAGTTCCATGGGCCAACTCCTGGTGAGGCCCTTGACATTCTCTCACTGACTCATCCTAACCACCCCGGGAGGCAGGCATCACTGCCATTATATTGAGGTCTCTATAAAGAGAGGGTTGGGGAGTTCTGTAACTTGCCTAAGGCCACAGGGGTAGAAGTGAAATCCGCTTCTTCCTTTAATCCTTCTCTGTCACCCCAGCTATGAGCAAAAATGGTTAGCGTGTCAGAAATAAATGCTGCCTCCTAAGATGTCAAGATAATGTCCTTCATTTTCAAATGGGGAAACTGAGTCTGTTAGAGGGACCCGACCTCATTCCTTGACTCTTCATCGTGAGCTGGATGCTCTGCACGGCTGAGTTAGACTCATCCCCTGAATCCACTGTGGAATCTTATGCCTCATGGGATGGGATGTGTTGCTCCTTGCAGGCTCCCCCTCAGGACCCTTCTCCTCCAAGGAGGAGTAGGTACTATAATCAGTCCCTTATAAGGACTGCCAGTGGCTGAAGATTTTATTACACTCAGTTTTTTTTTTTAATAAATAAAAGCAGCAGTGCATGTATTGTGAACACTTCAAAGGATCCCACAAGGCAGGAGTGGAAACGAGCATGGAGGCTACTCCCTGCCACAGCCCGATTCCCTGTCTTGCTTTTTCCTGCATCCTTGGCTTCCCCTTCCTTACCTGGAGTTGTTTAAGGCCTGGGAGGCTCCCGTCTCTCTCTGTCTCTCACGCTGCCCAGGTCCTTGCGTCCTGCTCTCTGTAACTGGCTCCTTTCACTTGGTGCTATACTCAGGATTAGTTTTTCCTCAAGCCAGAGTCATGAGACATACACATTGGGTTTGGGTTTTGGGTGAAATAGAGCAAGGCTTCTATGCTGTGTTGGGGTTCTAGGGCATTTCAACCATCCTAACTTAAAGGCATTTTCCATGGGTCTCACTTAGCTTCTCAGAGTTTTTACTAAGGTTTAGGGTTGGGAGGGCAGGAAGCTAAAAAGAAAATATTAGCTGGCCTTACTTTGCCTTTTGTTTTTGTGCACATATACCCAGCGGGAACCTTGAGGAAAAGGGTGGGCAAGACCAAAGCAGAATTTAGGGACTGTGACGGTACCGTTTTATTATCGCCCCTTATCAGCTCTCTGCACAGCCATCCCCAGAGAGTCCTCTCTCCCGTGCACAACCCTCCCCGCCTGAGTGCAGCCTGTCTTCTGTGAAGCCTCAGCTCAGTGGTTACCGTCTCTTTGAGACCTGGCAGACAGCATTAATCCCTTTGTCTTCAGCAGCCCACAAGCTTTGTTGGCACAACAGAAATACTACTACAGCACCTAGCACGGTGCACTGTGAAAAGCTGTTTGCTTATCTGTGTCTCCCACTACATATTGACCTCCTTAAGGAGAGTGACTGCATCTTACTCATCTCTTAACCCTCCACAGCTAAATAAATATTTGCTAAATCAAACTGAATTCACACCCCCAGTTCAATGCAATATGTCAGGTATGGTGGTATCATACAGAGTTCTTGAATTTTTAGGACCTGTTGATTGTAAGATGCACCTTTGATTTAGCTAGTGTTCAGGGTGGATATATTCGATGCCCATGTGTGATATTCCCTTAAATGTATTGCTGATGAACATGGATTCTGGAGCCCAGCTCCCTAGCATGAGCTCTGGCCAAACTCTGTGGCCTTGGTTGGGCAAGCGCCTTAACTCTTCTTCAGTTTCCTCATCTGTAAAATGGGGCTGATGATAGTATTTATCTCATAGGGTTGTTGTGAAGATTAAATGAATTACCATTTGAAGAGCATCTAGACTGTATCCTGGCACACAGTAAGTGCTATATGAGTATCTGTTGTTATTATTGATACCAGATACAGTAAAATGTAAAATGTAAGATCAAAAATGTACATCTTAAACTCATTAAAAATTAAAAAATGCTGGCTTGAACAACTCTTAGTGTAGAACAATTTCCACAATGCTAGCTGCCTCCAAAATTGTCTCTTCTTTCTCTGGACACTTGAAGGGTTACTCTTGTTCCACCCACAGGGACTTTGATACGTTTCTTGCACTACCATTTTTCTTCCTTTTCATCAGTCTTATTTTCACCTGAAGGGCTGGCCCACTGTCTTGTATGCTTTAACATCAGCTGGCAGGAAATCTAACAGACAGTAAGTACCTAATAAAATAGTAAATGAACCAGTGAATCTCCAAGAGAACCCACACCTGGAATCAATGAATAGCTACTATGTATTCTGATACTTGGAGTTAGAATCAACAAATTAACAAGCAAGCCCCTGCTCCAACTCTGACAGGCACATAATCACATTTTGGGGCCAGATCTCAATGGGTACCAGGTTGCTTATACATCTTGTGCCTGTTTCCTTTATTACATTACCCCTTCTCTTACTTGAGCTGAGATGTGGACCGTTTTCTCCATGCCCTTCTTCATTGTTAATCCATTGGCCCTTCTTGCTCTCTGCCTCTATCTCACTGCCCTAAAATCCACTCTCCTGCTCAGGGGAGTCCTTGGCCTGTACATGACAACTGTCTTATCATCTTCTATATATTCCAGAATTTTCAGTCGACCATTTGTACTTTTGATGCCATCTTTCTTTCTTACATGCTCTGCTCTGCGAAGGCATGAGTTTGCCTACACTATTATCACTCCAGGACTCCTCCAGGTGCTACAGTTGGAAACCATTTAATAAATGCTTTTAGATTAAACATTGGTACTAGCTTGGGTGACTTGTAATATGTGAGTTAAATAATACAGATGATATGGTCAGAATGATCATTTATTCTTTTATTTATTAAGAACCTATAGAGCCTATATGATAGGTATGGTGCCAGGTGTTGACAGTCTAACTGGAGAGACAAGATTAAAAGATACTAAAATACATCATTACTTGCAAAATTGTTTGATACAGAATTGTAGGTATTCAGTGAAAGGATCATCAACTGTGGAGGGCCAGAGTGGTCACAGATGATTTTTGTGAAGGGAGTGGAACTAGACTGACCTTGAAGGTCACAGATGATTTTTGTGAAGGGAGTGGAACTAGACTGACCTTGAAGGACTGAAAGATTCAAGCTCGTGATGGGGAGGTAGTCAAGTATTCAAAAAGAGGAGTATGGCAGAGAGGCAGGAATGAGCATGCCACGTGTGGGAGTGAGACCAGTTTGACGGGAATGGAGAACAGGAAGCTTTGAACGCTAGGTCCAGATATTCGATGTAGACGATGTAGACTGAATCAGGTTTCTGCAAGGGGATGGATGTGATGGAATCACAGTTAGGAGAAGATAATCTAAGTTTTGAAAATAGGATTGAAGAACAGGAAGCATAGCCTGAGGGAGGCCAGCTGGGAACCCCAGTGTGAATGAGTCAAGATGGCGGCATGGGGATGGAGAGGAAATAGGAACATGAAGACATTAGGAAAGAAAAGCAGAGCCTAACAGATCACCCTTCTTGTTATTTAATTAGACTTTCAGCACATTTTCTTGCCTGTGGGAATTCTATGGTTGCTTTTACATCACACTTCTGTAATTACTCTGGGCCCCATCTCACCTTACCCTTCCTTGTAAACTATTCACATTGAGTACAACCCCATCATGATGTGATAGGTGGTGTGATGGTTAGTGTTCTGTGTCAATTTGCATGGGCTACAGAATGCTCAGATAGCATATTAAAAATTAGTTCTGGGTGTGTCTGTGTGGGTGTTTCTGTATGAGATTAGCTTTTGAGTCCATGGACTCGGTGAAGAAGATTGCCCTCCTTAGTGTGGGTGGCTATCATCCAATCTGTCCAGGGCCTGAATAGAACAAAAGGCGGGGGAAGGAGGAATATGCCACTTCTTTCCTGTCTCGATGTTGAGCTGGGACATCTCATCTCATCTTCTCCTGCCCTTGGACTGGGGTTTACACCATTGACTCCCCTCATTTTCTGGCCTTTGAACTCAGACTGAATTACCTCACTGGCTTTCCTGGGTCTCAGGCTTGCAGCCTCTAAAAATTGCTTGAGCTAATTCTTCAAAATAAATCAATCTCTTTCTCTCTGTCTCTGAAAAAACCAAAATATATATATTCAATTTCTGTTTCTCTGGAGAAGTATGACTAATACAGGTAGGGAAAAATTCAATCATGTAAAACACAGGTCTCTGTTATTGGGTTGTGTGGTGGTGGTGATGGTGATGGGTGTTAATGAAATGACCAGAAGACCCTGCACAGCTGGCCCGGCTGGCCTGGGACTTCAGGGAATCGTCCTCATTACAGCTTTGGTATAATGAATGACAGATGTCTGACACCCTTCCCCTCTCTGCCACACCCCTCCCCACTTCTAACAAGAAAATAAGAAGGGAACGGAGGCACACGGAGGATAGAAATCAACCAATCATCAATTCCTCCTCCCCCTCCCCCAATTTCCTTTCTGTACATGTGTACTAGAGCTCTTTGTGACATTGTTAATCGTCTAGAAGACAGCTTAATGAAGCTGCTCTGGTAAGGACTCAGCTCTCTCAGTCACATTTAGGAACTTGACAAACATCACTGATATTTTCTCCCATTACTCTGAACTTTAAAGGTATTTTAGCCTGACATATTTGTAAGCCCTCATAGAAGCTGCTAGTATTCTTTGCTGTTGTTTTATGGTGATCAGTTTTCTTGAGGTTCAGCTTCTTTTGAGGGCCTGACATGTCTGGCACTTTTCTTTATGTCTGACAGAGGTGCTTACTAAGCAGTGGTTGAAAGAATAAATGAATAAATGAATTCCTTGGAGCGCTAGAACCAGTGGAGAACTCATAAAAACAACACAACTTTGCAATTGATCATGACTTCTGAAGAACTAAAAATAAATGGATTCACAAGTAGGCAGATAAAATAATTTGAACAGGGGGGTAAATGTAGCTTAAGCATCAAGTATATTTACATAGACTTTAAATGATAATAAATGGAGGAATGGCAAAGCTGGAGCAGTGTCCTGGTCACAGAACCGTAGACTTTAGGGTGTCTACTCTACTCAGATCCTCCCACTTTTTTTTTTGGCTGCATCACACAGCTTGCAGGATCTTAGTTTGAACCTATGCCCCCTGCAGTTGAAGCACTGAGCCCTAACCACTGGACTGCCAGGGAATTCTGAGATCCTCCTGCTTTTTAAGTAATGTTTAGAAGAAAGAAGTGATTTGTCCATGGCACTGTATCTGGTGGTTGTGCCTGAAATAGGATCCAGAATGGCTTCCCTAAATCTGCCTTTAAGATGCTGCTTTTGGAGCCACATCCATCAGGGACCCTTCCAGAAGATCTGCAGATGCTCTCAGAGCTTTCAGTGCCCAAAATACTATTGTTTCAAAGTCTTTGGCGAGCAACTCTTCCTGAGGCTTTGCTGGTTAATGAAACAGAGAAAAAGAAGTGCTGGCAGTAGGAGAAAGATTAGGAATGTAAGAAGGAGAGGGCCAGGAAATGTGGGGACACTGGTAATGCTGGTGGGGTGTATGCCTGAGAACCAAGGCAGTGGTGACACAAGTTGTTATGGAGTGAATATTTGTATCCCCCTCAAATTCACATGTTGATGCCCTGACCTTCAGTGTGATGGTATTTGGAGATGGCCTTTGGGAAATAATTATATGAGGTCATGAGGGTAGACCCCCATGATGGGATTGGTGCCCTTACAGGAAGATGAAGAGACTAGAGCTCTCTCTCCTCCATATGAGGACACGGTGAGAAGGTAGCTGTCTACAAGCTGTCAAATCCACTAACACCTTATCCTTGGACTTGCCAGCCTCCAAGACTGTGAGAAATAATGTCTGTTGTTTGAGCCACCCAGTCTATAGCATTTTGTGATAGCAGCTTGAGCAGACTAAGACACATGTCGGTGCTCTGAGAGTTTGGAGAGCCCCTTTGTGCTGCTGGAGCAGAAAATAGATACAAGTTTCTAGTGAACCAGATATTCCAGAGAGTATTTACAAACCTATTCAGAGGTTGCTTTTTTTTTTTTAGGGATGTATTTGAACTGGGACGTGATATAAAGTGGGGCATTTTTTCCTCTGAGTATGGAGAGGCAGAGAAAATTACCCTCAGAGAGAGAAGAAGCAACCTCACAGAGCAGAGCAAAGGCAAGAAGTGGCCCCCAGTGCTAGAGGGTAGAATATCTGTTCCTGCTCGCTTCCCCATCTAAGCCTCATTCTTCTTGTTCCTCCCACTTTACTTAAGCTAATTTAAATGAGTTTTTGTTCCTTGCAATCAGATAGTCCCTGGCTAATATCTAGGGAGATGAATTGCAGTTTTTCGCCTTCCTTCTCCCACAACAAACCCAAACACCTAATCCAAGAAAATTAAGAAAAACAAAATAACGAACAATTAATGCAGCAGCGATTAAGCACTTATGTGAAATTCTGCTGTCATTACTTGTTTGCAAACTGGCCTTCCAGACTGTCATTTATAATGATACTTATATATCAGAACACACTTGGAGTTCTCAACACCCAAGTCAATAATTTTAAAACTTGTTTTAAAGTTAATTTCTGTGTGTATATGTGAAATAACTTGGTCCATTTGCAGGTTAATGGTATATATAGTGTAAAGAATATGGACAGTTTTGCTCTCTGGTGGCTGCATCCCTAGTAGCTGTGGGATACTGGATAAGTCAGTTAAGTTCTTAGGATGTCAGTTTCTTTTATCATTCCTAAAATGGGGACAAAAATATTCTCACCATCAGATTGTTATGAGGGGTAAATGACTTAGTCTACATAACTTACAACTGTTTGACTCATAATGGCTCTTAACAAATGGTTATTCTTCTCTTTTTTTTTTGACCATGGCCAGGTGAGTTCCATCCATTGGCATAAATATTAGTCCTCTACTTAGGTAAGAACTTCAAACACATCAATTATTTGGTTTATTTTTGCTAAGCTCCAAATAGATGACAGTTGACTTTTGCATTACTCATAACCCTCTTTCAAAGTGTATTGCCTCATATTATTTCAAATGAATTATTTCATTATTCCCTAAGAGGAGAGGGATTTTTCCAAAAAGGCAGTTAACTAAACATACATCTTAACTCAAAGAGTTGCCTGTAAATAATCTCTGTATTTTACAGAATGATGACTGTAGCATGAAGGAGAGAGTAAGATCTCTTCCTCTTTAGGAAAAGCAACAGGGACGGCACCCTCTTAGAGTCTTTTTATAGTCAGCTAGAGGGATCCTGACTTGATTTCAGTGTGATTTAGTTTGTAACTGGATTAAACTTTGCCCTCCATTAAAAACCGATCAGCTGACTTGCCCTGCAGGGATTTTGCTTTCATGAACAAGACTTCATTTCAGAGCTCCCTTTTTTTCCTTCTGGATGAGTTATTTAGCCTACAGCTTTCCTGGGTTTTCCTTATTGGTGTCTCCTTATCTTAATTTGAATATGGACATGAGTAAATTATAGATTCCCTGTTGGCTATGGCTTTGTTCTTTGGAGTGGAGATGAATTTCTCAAAGTTCTTTTCATCACATATCCTGTGAATTCTATTGCTGGAGAAGTTGAGAATTACTATGCAGAGTATGAATCTGGGTTTAAGAAGAGATTGGAATATGTTTTAATAGCAGATGTAACATAATCATCATGCAGATTATTGGGAGAAATGGCTCCATGACTCACATGGGGCATCAGAGTACCCATGATTGATTCTGAGAATGTAAAGCCCATACCCTATTTCTTCTGAACTTATTATAAGCCTATACACATGTACAGCTTGATAAGTGTGCTTTCTAATAACATTGCATTTTAATGTGTGGACAGTAGTCAAACTTTTACATGTGAGTATGCCACAAGGCATTCATTTTAGGAAATCAGCTCTCATAGTTTTGCAACAGTAATAATATTAACAATAGAAATAAGACTGAAAAAACCACAAGAATAATGGGATTACTGCCTCCTGAGCACTTAGTTTATGCCCAGCATTGTGCCAAGCATGTGAGGTGCTCATTACCTCTTAACACTCAGAGCCACCTTTTAAAATAGGTTCTACTGTTATTTCCTCTTTACCATTGCTAAAGTCAGATTAAGTTACTTGCTCAGGGACACATAGCTGGTATACGGGGCAGTGAGGTTCAAACCCAGGCAGTCCATTCTGCTGGGTAATTCCACCAATACTTGGCATCCAATTCCACAGAAAAGTATTAGTTAGCAAAGTCAGATTGAACTTATTAGTGATGTGAGAACTATTTAGCAAATAGGAAATTTAGAACAGTTGGAAATACCTCAGTTAGTGACAGATGTTGTTGAACACAAAAGTTCTTACAGACTGCTTGCCTCATTGGTCAAATTCAATTTTAGAAAGGTGCTGATTCACTGACACAGTTGTTTTTGCCTTATGAACAGATGCTTATTCAATACTTGAGAATGTTTCCTTTTGATTCAGTCTAATGGGAAATTAACAAGTGACTTTTGGGGAAAGCAAAAAAATATGAAAGGGCTGAGGTAGGTTACAGACAATATTGTTCATAAAGGAGCTGCCAGCCCCTCACCCCCACCCCATCCTCAGCCTATGGCATCCCAGTGATTGCCAGTTGCTTTGTCTTGGTCGACACAAAACTCTGTTGTTTGTCCAACTGTTGCCAAGTGACACTTTGTCATTTGCATAGCCAGGAAGTTCTGGAAAATAGGGCTCCAACATTTCCCTGTATTATTTTTATAGTAATTAGGAGTAAAAATTATTTTTAGATTTCTGGCAGGAATTATTTATTGCAGCTTCTATTTTAACTTTGTAAATAACGTTCTATTTCCTGGTTGCTTGGAATAAGAAGTTCATGACTTATACTATCTCCTGGAAGATGAAGGGGATTTCTGTGTGATTTTTATGAGACAACTTCCAGGACTGAGTAGCAATGAATACTTCATGGAAAAGCATTTTTAGTGGGAACATATATGGGAAGAATTGCTCACTATCACTCACTATACCTGTAAAAGTATAGCACTTTTCTTGTTTTCATTGTTTAAAATGTATAAAGATTGGTAATTTCTATGGAATCAGAAAAATCCCTACATTGTTCTGATAACTTAGTAGAACAAAGGACTACATGTTGCTTTGGCTCTAAATCTTTCTTGGTTTCACATCCAGCTCTGGTTCTACCTCAGTATAGTGAGTATATTTCACCTTTGAATTAAGCCAGAATTCATTAGGAGGATATTACAATGTGCCTATGTATTACTTCTCTTGCTTTCTTAGAATATTACTGTTTTAAAATTTTACTGTTTATTGTTCTCTTTCATAGGATCTCATTAGGTTTGGCTTGGAAAGGAAGGGCTTTATTTATTTATTTATTTATTATTATTATTTTTGTGGTACGCGGGCCTCTCACTGTTGTGGCCTCTCCCATTGAGGAGCACAGGCTCCGGACGCGCAGGCTCAGCGGCCATGGCTCACGGGCCCAGCCACTCTGTGGCATGTGGGATCTTCCCGGACCGGGGCACGAACCCGTGTCCCCTGCATCGGCAGGCGGACTCTCAACCACTGCGCCACCAGGGAAAGGGCTTGATTTAGATCAAATCATTTGACACATCTTGTATATGCTTGTGTGGTAATAAGTAGTGTGAGAAGGATTCAGAAATGAACTAGACACAATCTGTTCCTCCAGAATATAGTAGCAGAAAAGTCACCAATGAGAGTCTTGCAAGGAAGGAGGAAGAAAGAAAGAAAGAGGAAAGGGCATCTTAAAATATACGTCGTCACTTAGAAATCTACTGTTTCTCTCCAAAGTTTAGGGTTAGAAATACTGATTTCTTGCCTATAGAATCAGCACCAGAAATATCAGTGAATTAGCCACTATTGACCTCTACCTTGGGAACTTTCAGAATTGAATGTTTCATATTCTGTTCCCTTGGTAGGTTAAAAAATGTTATTCTTACTTGACATACTGCATAAGTTAACAGTTTCTGAAAAGCTCTAATTGACTTATCAGAAACAATCTCTCAATGCACAGCAAATGCAAAGTCATATTCAAAGGAATCGACTATAAGAACTTTGGTGCCATGTGATTTAAACATTCCTCTAAAATGTGGGGCCTGAGTTTGTAGTTTTCTCCTGGATTAAGAAGACATGTGAGCTTGAAGTGGGAACAGAACAGAATCATTGATGGTTTTGTTTGTCCTTTACCCCATTCTCATGGCCTCTAAAGTGCACTTGTTTGTAGTTTGGTTAAACAAGGGAGATGATTAGCCTTTAGTGTGTGACCCTCTCAGTTTTAAGTCTATACCCAGGCTTTTCTCATCTCTGTGAGGTCATAGAGATAGGTCCTCTACCAATAGTGACTTGGTATTGGAGGCATAGGGTGTACCAGTCAAATCTCCATCCACTCAGGTGGTTGCTAGCATGCCTCAGTTCCTTGCTGGGTCTTGGCTGGAGGCTTCAGTTTCACTTCCACAGGCACCTCTCATAGGTCTCTTCACAACATGGCAGCTTGTATCCCCCAGAGGAAGTGTTGAGGGGAAGGAGAGAGAGAGAAAGATTGAATGAAAAACAAGAGAGTACCCAAGAATCCACAGTCTTTTACATCCTAATCTCAAAAGTAATGTATCACCTCTTCCACCATTTTCTATTGGCCACACAGACCAAATCTGATACAGTGTGGGATGAGACTTCACAGGGGTGCAAATCCCAGGAGGCAGGTATTATCAGTGGACATTTGAGGACTGGATATCATAGGATGCTGTTTATGATTTGGGTAACTTTCTGGTAAAACTTTACTGTTTGTGTTGTGTTGGTAAAGGTTCGAGTAAGAATAGGGTGTTCAGTGGTATCCACACTGACTGCTGTCTTTACTTGTGACATTTGAAGTAATGGCACTATGTTTTATTATGCTTGCAGTCTGATGCTTTTGAACATACGATTAAATTTTACTAAGAGTTGACAACACATCTCAGAGAATGTAGATTTATAACTGGTTGCTGACACATGCCTAATATTAATGGTGTAAAGTATCCATATAGTGCACGTATTCTTAAAAGCAGCTTTATATACTCAGAAACTTTTGGTCAGTTTTAATATGTGGGATTTAAACTTGCCTATTCTTTTTTTGTGTGTGGTACGCGGGCCTCTCACTGTTGTGGCCTCTCCCGTTGCGGAGCACAGGCTCCGGATGCGCAGGCTCAGCGGCCATGGCTCACAGGCCTAGCCGTTCCGTGGCATGTGGGATCTTCCCAGACCGGGGCACGAACCCGTGTCCCCTGCATCAGCAGGCAGATTCTCAACCACTGCACCACCAGGGAAACCCTAAACTTGCCTATTCTTAACTCTTTCTGAGTTATTAGAATTTTTCTCTTGAATTGTATCCTGTTTACTATAATTCTGCATAAGAATAAATATGCAAATAGCCTGTCTATAATGAAAATACCTTACTTTAACCCATTTGATGGACTTAAGGTGCTTGAGACCTCAGGGTCCCTATTATGCCTTGTACAGCAGAAAGGAATATGTGTGTTAACAGGTCCTGACACCACACTGTATTTCATCAGCTACTTTCTTCTGTGAATTAACATCCTTTGCAATATGGTTTATAGATGGGCTATGAAAGAAGTAGAGAGGTTGAGATCTAATAAAATCATGTTAGGACACTAAACAAAACCTGGTATTTGTACAGAAGAATACTCAAGTGTTTTAAGGAATGGAAGAAAGAATGTGTTCTAGTGATTAAGTAAATCATAATGAGCTTGGTTTTCATGTCCTTATTTTATCCTGGAAGTTAGGAGGAACTTGGCATCCTGGTGGAATACAAATAGGGATTCAAGGTGATAGGGAGAGGCTCCTGGATTTGACACCTCATACTTGAGGTTCAGTGATAACAGAATTTAACCAAGTGTATGTGATAGATTATCACAGTTTCTTCAACAGGGTACTCTGTCCATCCCTTGGAGGATGACAGAATTGGTGGGAAAAAACATGGCACATAATTTTTTTTTTTTTAACAAATTTATTTATTTATTTATGGCTGCATTGGGCCTTTGTTGCTTCGCATGGGCTTTCTCTAGTCGTGGCAAGCAAGGGCAACTCTTCGTTGCGGTGCACGGGCTTCTCATTGCGGTGGCTCCTCTTCTTGTGGAACATGGGCTCTAGGCATGCAGGCTTCAGTAGTTGTGGCATATGGGCTCAGTAGTTGTGGCTCACGGGCTCTAGAGCGCAGTCTCAGTAGTTGTGGTGCATGGGCTTAGTTGCTCCGCGACATGTGGGATCTTCCTGGCCCAGGGCTCGAACCTGTGTCTCCTGAATTGGCAGGCAGATTCTTAACCACTGCACCACCAGGGAAGCCCATGGCATATAATTTTTGATCCTAGGAAAAACTGGGCTGTCCTTCAAGGATACTTTGTTTTCCTGTGAAGAGGGTGTTTATAGTGAAAGATCTTGTTCTGAATCCAGTGAAGAACTGGTCAGGCAGGGTTAGTCAGAGCTACACCAGAATCTCTAGGAATGTTGATCATATACCTCTTTCAGCCTCTGAAATCTCAGGTTCCAGAAAGTTTTGCTATACTAACCCTTTGCCTACTGTCTATGATGCTATCTGGTGACTTCTTGTACACCACCTTGAGTGATTGGCAGGGATGAACTCTTTAGGAAAAATACAACACAGCTACAATATAAATTAGTATGAAAAGAAATATTCATTTAGAATGCAAAAAGAAATCAACAAATTATACATTTCAAAAGGCTATCAGATACCATAAACATCAAGAAATCCAGAAAAGAAGCCAAAATAGCTTCTGGCTTCATGCATTGTGAAACTTTTTTCTCTTTCACCACCCACGAACTTTTGGTGCTAGGCAGTGTGGGGCAAGTTCATATCACAGTATTACTTCAGACCATGTGCCTTCAGGACCCAACTGGGTGAACTGGACCTGTGGGTGAGAGGTCCATTACCAGAAGTCATTGTTACTCTGCGATTAGTGATAATTATGCACAGAAGTCACTGAAAACCTCATAAATATATCATATTAAACCCAAGCCAAGGGATCCCCAAATCGACTTCCCGTTATCAGGTACTCAAAATGCACATGGCCACTCCGGGGCCTCCCAGCATGAAGGACGTGTGATGGAGGGCAAGTCAGAGTGGAAAGAGCAGTCTGTATCCATGGTAATTAAATTATCTTACTTTTACAAGTTTTAGAAAAACACATGGCCGTAAGAACACATACTTAGGACTCGTCTCAGAATCTGTGCAAAGTGAGGGGCCCTGAAACTTAAGTGTCCTGAGCGTCACTGGAAATCTACCTCTGATGCTCAGACCTGAAACCGTTATTCTGAAACATGTTGACTGATCCAGACAGGCTGATCACATTTTGCCTTGACCTTAGGTCTTACCCCTTTAAGACCTGGATTGGTAACCTTAGAAATGTGAATACTTCAGCTGTCCTCATGTCCCTGGTCAGCTGATCCTGATTCAATATACTTGTCTCTGTTGTATTCAGCATTCAGGCCCTGTGTTTTGGAAAATGAAATGATGCTATTGATAGAGCCAGTGCCGGAATTGGCTGTAACATCATTTTCTTTCCTTCGGCCTCTTCTCCAGTGGACACTGAACCCTGAAAGGGGCTAGGAATGCTAATTCAGGGCTTGCTTGCTATCATTGTACACCCATGGAAGAGACTTAAGGGTATTTTAATTCTCTGGAGACAGGGTTGAAACAACTGACATCTTTCCAGTGGAGATAGCGAACTAAGCATGATCAGAAAGTGAAATCATTAGCCTTTTGGATCTTGAGTAACATGAGCATTAACCTTATGAATTTTAAAAAGCAGGCTTGACTCATCTCTGCCTCCCATCATAAACATTTTCTACCAACTCCATATGTATTAAGCATGCATCTTGCAATATAATGGATATCCCAGGTTGGATTTTAGTTTAATCCATCAAACATGTCCTTAAGCATATGGAACTCTGTGTTACACCCACCCTGGGAAAAATTGTGCAAGATCAGGCAGTCATGACAGGACAAGTCGAGCTCCGGGGATTCTGGTTTTTCAGGCTATCACATTCCTGTCTTGCTTTTCGTTTTCCTAATTTCGAGTAGTTATCATCCTCACTAATCTAACACATAGCACAAAAGCTTAGCCATTCCCCCAGATCTGCAGTTCAGATTTCCTCCTGGTTTTTATGTCAGTTCCCTCCTCCTTTCTTTCATGAATCAATTCCTAGGCGAACAAAAGTGTTGTCTTTCTGGTCCAATTCTGAATTTTCACTCTATGTTGGCAAGATTGTCTTATCTATCCTAGTGGGAGACTTGGGCAAAAGTCAGACCTCCTGCTGGTTGGAACACCTGGCTGAACTTGGAAGGTAAACCAGGTAACTTGTGACCAATGTAACCAGTAGGCTGGGCGATGTTTTTGTTTTCCTTTCCTCTTCTATTCTTTCAAGCTCTCCTGTGCTGTACAACCCAAAATAAAATCATGTACAACTTATGTATATGTTTAATTCAAAAACATTCCATGTAAAGATAAAACTGAAATTTCATCTTAAAGAGGTCTATTCCTCTAGTGTTTTGGAGGCCAGTCAGGAATGAACTCCAAATGTGAGACAGCAACTGAAAGCACATGCTCTATGTGACTTAAACCTATATTTTCAAATGGCCAATAGAGCAAGCTTCAAATGCTCTCAGGCTGCAACTCGGCTCGTATGGAGAGATAAACAGAGGCCCTAAACTGTGCACTGAATATATGAGTCATCAAAGCAATTTTAAAATCAATTCAACATTTGACCGGGAGCCAATACAGTTCCCCTGTGATTAGAATGACATGCTCAGCCTACTACTATGGGTAAAATTCTGATAGCAGTGTTCTGTACGTGCTGGAACCTATGCAGGACATCCCCACCCCTTACTCCCCCCTCCTAGGAAAACCATAATGAAGCATTACAACGGTGTACCTGCGAGATCACTAACACATGAGCGCCAGTCAACTGTGAGGGCATTGATGAAATTCTAGTGACTGGGCAAAAGAGCCCAAGACCCCAGAGTGGATGGTATGGTTCCAACCCCATTTATAACAAGCAAAAGGAACGATCATCTCTGAATCTACAGATAGTTGAAAATAGGCTTCTTCTAAGGATGGGGAATTTTCTTTGTTTGTGGGGAGAGGGCAGAAGGCGAATAGCAGTGACTAAAACACCATTGCATGACCTCATATTTTTAATCTTTATAAGGGAAAATATAACAAATCTTGCTCACCAGAAGCCCCTTTACCATTGACATTTTCCCTCTTTATATGAGTTCCAGTTCTAAGTCTCTTTTTCTTACTCTAAGAAGTTACCTTGGCTCTTCAAGGTTTAGAGAAGAAAACCTGGTGTGAAAATGGGGTGGAGGAAAATGGGGGCTCGATATATCCAGTTTTGCTTTATCATTTAACTTGTGCTTTGGCTCTTTCATTTTTTCCCACTGAACCTTCAGAAATAATTAACCTGCTTCTTCCTGGGGAAACCAGAAGAGACCAGTGTCTCACAGCTGTGATTCTGATGAGGCTCAAAGCCAAATTTTCTCCTCAGCCTTCATTTCCCCATCTTTCAACCTCATGGTCATCATCTACAACATTGCTTTTGCACCTTGCCGCCATCTGGCGTCTCCAGAGCGCCGCCCTCCATTTCTTCTCTAGCATCTCTGTATGGCGCTCCAGTCATAACAGGCCTCATTGGCTCTGCCCTGGTCCACCACCATCTCCTTGGTCTTCATGCTCCAGGGAGAGACAGGTGACAGAGGGAAGGGCTCCCTTCACAAGCAGGTACACAATAGAGACTTTGTTCTTTGTTAGGCTCAGTTCCCTCTGTTGGACCATGTGCTGGATGGTCCAACAGAGGGATAAGTAATACCTAAAACTGCTAAAGATGCTGGAGCAAAGCCCAGATGAAATGTTACTAAATGAAGGTCACAGATATGGTTTGGCCTGCTCCCTGTGGAACCTTCTCAGGAAAGGCACAGTCATGGAAAACTGCTTTTCTTTCCTCCAAGGGTATGAGGAACAGGCTTGGACCACCTCTAGGGGAAAAAAAATATCTTCATGGTCACATCATGCCAATGTCCTGCTAAACATCCAAACTCTCTTTCATGGGGCCCTATGTGAGCTTCCCACCTTTCTGAACTCACCCCTTTAAGTCCCATATACACAAGCTATCTGCATTTCACTCTTCTCTCTGTCTAGAATATTCTTCTCACGTGTTTTGCCACCTTCTTGTCACCTAGTTTTTAGCTTAATTATTACCTCCTCGGTTGCTTTCACTTCTTACTCCATTTTTTCCCTTGGCAATTATACCTATATGCATTTATATTTTAATTTTATTTGTTTACTTATCTTTGTCTTTCCCTGGTAGAGTAAGCTCAAGGCAGGAAGCTTGTTGTCCTATTTGCTGCTGTATCCCAACACCTAAAACAGCGCCTGGCATGTAAGAGACACTCAGTAAGTAGTTGTGGAATGAAAAATGGATGGATGAACTTGGAATGACCCAACAATAGGCCTTTCTCGAAGTAATCTTCCTGTAGAATTATTCCTTTGAAAAAATTGTGCCCTATTTGGCATTATCATAAATTAAGTTTGCCTACTAAAAATTAGGTGTATCGGCAAATTCAGCAAAAACTTACTTAGGCTGTGCTTATGTAAGATACCATTGAAGGCAGCATGAAGTGTCTATAGCTGATTGAAGATTGTGTCTATTATCAGGGACTTTAAACTTTGTTGAGGGTAGTGCTACCTCTTTGGTGCAGTTTATATAAAATAAGACAAAAAAGGAAAAGCTAAGTGGAGACTAGCATTTATCCTCCTTCCTCTCTGTTCACATTCAAGTCCACCATTTGAAGTTTCTACCTAGTATATTTTGAGTCTGTTAACCAGTCTTTGGACCCATTGCCACATCTGTAGTTCTCCATCAGCCTCAAAACAGGTCTCTGTCTCTACTCCAAACTGGCTTTCGTCTCTCCAATCTGTTGCTAACATGGTATTTCTAAGTTGAAAATCTCTTCAAGTCAATCCCTTGCTTAAACCCTGCAATGACTCCCACACACTACTGAATAACTTTTAAGGTCCTATCTGAGCTGACCTCAGCCAGTTTCCCAGCTTTGTCCCCACCCTGCCCCATCCTCAAGCTACAAAGAAGACACAAACTTAAATATTCACTTCTCTAAATGGCCCATGATCTCACTTGTCATATGGCTTTTTCACAGATAACCCCCTCTGCCTGGAGCTCCTGCTTACATCCAGACTTAATTTTTTTTTTTTTTAATGTTGGGGGTAGGAGTTTATTAATTAATTTATTTATTTTTGCTGTGTTGGGTCTTCGTTTCTGTGCGAGGGCTTTCTCTAGTTGTGGCAAGCAGGGGCCACTCTTCATCGCGGTGCACGGGCCTCTCACTATCGTGGCCTCTCTTGTTGCGGAGCACAGGCTCCAGACGCGCAGGCTCAGTAGTTGTGGCTCACGGGCCTAGTTGCTCCGCGGCATGTGGGATCCTCCCAGACCAGGGCTCGAACCCGTGTCCCCTGCATTAGCAGGCAGATGCTCAACCACTGGGCCACCAGGGAAGCCCCGAACTTAATTTTAATGTCCTGTTCTCTGTGAAGTGTTCCTTGATCCCAAAGTCTGTCTGGTTAAACACCTGCCCCTCACACCCCGGGTTCCCACACCATCTCCCTTGAGAGTGCTCATGATTCTGTTTGTTCTTTGCTTGTCTGTTCCTCTCATTAGCTTGGACCCTCCTTGAGCACAGGGACAGTATCTGGTTGAAAAGAAAAAAAAGGGCAAAAGAAATAATTAATACATGAATGATTCAGTAAGGAAGTACAACTAATATGCTGTAGGATTTCCAAGGAGGAGATCACTGAAGACACCATGGAGAAATGACATTTACTCCTGGCTTTGAAGGGTAACCAAAAACTCTCTACAATCAGGGAGGAAGTATGAAATATTTGAGGCTGAGGGCAAGGGCAAGGGCAAGGGCAAGGGGTCTGCCATGGTTGGAAGGGTGTAGAGGACAATGAAAATGGCTTAAAGCTAGATCACTGAGAGCTTTGAAGGCTAGACCATGGAGTTAAGACTTATTCTGAAGGCCAGAAGGATTGTTTCTCTATAAGCGTGTGATGTGAACTGGTTTATGGATCAGAAAGGGTGAATGGGGTGAAAGATGGGTGGCAGAGGTGAGGGGCTGAAGGAGGTAAAGCCATTGGAGACCACTTCAGTAATCCAGGTGAGGGATAATGAGGCCCTGGGCTGAGGCAGGTGTGGGGAGCGGGTGGGTGAGGTGGGGGGAGACATGAGAAGCATCGTGGAAGGAGAACAGACAGCGTGTAGTGTGGGAGAGGAAGAGGTGGGGTTGATCAGCAGGGAGGATGGTAAGGCGGATGTGCATTGGGGCTGTCAGGCTGAGTGTTGCAAACAGTAGTCCACTGTACGAGTCGCTGGTCAGCACCAGTGGGGAGGGTGCGATCCACGCTGTGCCCTGCAATTTAAAAGAACATTCAAAAAATGTAGCAGATTCTTCGAAGGGCAAGGAAGAGGCCTGGAAACCTTGACTAATGAGAAGTGGACTGAAAAAAAGAGTCGTTTAGTTTGGCACCAAAAAGAAAAAAAAATGTCAAGGGGAGATGTGATGGCTGCTTTCATGTGTTTGAAGACCGGCCTATAGAAGAGATATTACGCATGTCCAGAGGGCAAACTAAGGCTGAGAGTGAGCTAGAGCTTAAAGCAAAGGCATGTTGTGGCTCCATACGGGAGAACCTTTCTAAACTGTAGAGTTGGAAGCGACCTTGTCATCTGAAGAGCTTACAGATGACAATAGGCCAAGCAAAGAGTAAAAGATCTTGTCGGGACACATAGAAGAGGGTTTGGGGGATAAGATGGGAGATTAGACTAAGGTCCTACAACCTCAGAGACTTGATGTTTCCCTCCATTGATGTCCTAATTCACACCATCTTTTTGTCATATAGTATTGAAAACAGAGACTGTGGCCAGGAAATCTAGGCAAGGAAGAGGAAATGTATTAGGAGGACCACTCTGATGCTCAGGGAGAGAGGGCTTGGGTTGTGAAGTACCCTCTGGGGTACTTGCAGACTTCTACACTCCTTGCACCCTCCCTTCCTTCTTCTCCCCATAAACCGTGGAATTGTTCTCTGAGCTGATGTGGCTGTTTTGCTCCCTATGTGCCAGCCATATGGCAGTCAGGAAATATCCCCACTCGTTAAACCCTGAACTCTTCTTTCTTCAGTGTTTTCAGACATAGAACAGGGCACATCCAGTGTTGGGTCTCTGTCCACAGGGAATCTCCGTTTCCCTCTCCTGGGGTTCTCTTTCCCATTTCCGCCTTCTCTTTCCCACTTACCTAACTAACTAGTTATCCTTCTCTCTCTCATCCTAGGGCTTTGTCAGCCATTGATAAATTAGATCTTTTTTGAGGATCTGGAGATAAGGGAATATACCAAACTCTCAATTAAAATACCAATGATAGGGCTTCCCTGGTGGCGCAGTCGTTGAGGGTCCGCTTGCTGATGTAGGGGACACGGGTTCGTGCCCCGGTCCAGGAGGATCCCACATGCCATGGAGCGGCTGGGCCCGTGAGCCATGGCCACTGAGCCTGTGCGTCCGGAGCCTGTGCTCCGCAATGGGAGAGGCCACAGCAGTGAGAGGCCCGCGTACCGCAAAAAAAAAAAAAAAAAAAAAAAAAAATCAATGATAGTAAAGACTTTATAATTTATGTCGTTAGAGCTAATATTTCTCTCTTGCTAATTAGGGCCAGGCCTCAAAACAACCCTATGAGGTGAAGAAACGGAAGCTTGGAGAAGTTAGGTAAATTGCCCAAAGTCACACCCCTAGTAAGAGGCAGAGTTGAGGTCCCGTGTCTGACTTCAGAGCCTCCTCGACCCTAAATCCTAAACGGTCCCACCTCGTTTTTCCTGGTATAAGGCTTCAGATAACTCTACCTCATAGACAGATGGTCTTCAGACTTTTACTGTCTCTTCAGACTGAAGACTCCCTGGAAGCAGGGAACTTTAATAACTGCATTGTCCAATACACAGTATGAAAAAAATAATATGGTTTATAGGTTGAAATGATGCTATTTTGGATATATTGGGTTACAAAGCTAATGAGTTTAATTTCACCTGGTTCTTTTTTTTTTTTTCTTTTTTGCGGTACGCGGGCCTCTCACTGAACAAGTGTCCCCTGCATCGGCAGGCGGACTCTCAACCACTGCCCCACCAGGGAAGCCCTCACCTGGTTCTTTTTACTTTGTAAAATGTGGTTATTAGAAGACTTAAAATTACATGATGTGGCTCTTACTGGTTTCTGTCGGACAGCACTGCTTTAGAAGGGGGAGGTCCAGGACTCTTCCCTGAGACCAACTCAAGTGTTGTATTAAGGGGCTTGCAAAGGGAGGAAATTAGGGAGAAAACTGGAAACTAAATCCCTGTAAATTCTATGAATGATATTACATATGACCAAGATTGCCACTTCACCATGACTCTATATTGCTGGTCCCTTTCCTCCCCAGACTCTGAAAAGTTTTGTTTTAAAAAATGGCCTCATGTTCACAGGACAGGTCCCTTTGTCCTGCCCTGCTCACCAGAGAGCCTGTTCTGAGGCTGAGAGCACAGCTGCCCTCCCAGCTCCACTCCTTTTGTCCACGTGGTTCCCATTCTGTACTGTCCAGGGCTGAAGGGCTGTCTGGGGTGTTGATATATAAAGGCACAAAAGCATCCCTGGAGATGTAATGAGAGGGGGAAATTCATATTGACCAGAATTCCTTTCTGGGTGAGAATTGTTTGGATTGAATTGTTGGAATAATTTGGTGTAGTGCTCTCTGTGGAGCAGGGTAAGGAAACTAAGGGCCTTCAGCAGGACCTAAAGTTACTAATTTACCTTCTGAAGAGCATAGATTTGGTTAATTGCTGGGCTTTTGTTCTGCTGAGTTGTGAGTGCAAGTTTGAGGCAAGAGATGAATTGCTCAGGACAGTGGAGAGGTGGGAAGCGGTCACAGGGATTCTCCCTCTCCTCTTAATTCATCCAGCAGGTGTTCTTTTGTCAAGAATTTAGTGACTACCCATTGGCTGAGAAAGCAAATTATTAGTCCCTGGGGCACCCACATGTCTTAGCCTGGCACTGGCATGCTCTGATGAAAAGCATTTTCCTTATAGTTGCTTTCACTGCCTGACCTGGTTTGGTTAGGACTGCATGTGTCCGTGGATGAAGAAATGACAGAGCTGTGTGTGTGTGCATGAGGTTTCCCTGTGCCTTGAGAGACCATCTTCAGGAAAGCAAGGCAGGAGCCAAGTCTGCAAACTAGACTATTGATTCCTAGGATTTAGTAAATAGAACTTTTGCATTAATGGGAAATGCAAACGAATACATTCTCATATGAGCCTGTCAGGCCAAAGTAACAATGGAAGATGTAGAAGGAAAGCCAAGGAAATATTTGCTCAAACTATAAGCCATCCAGTCAATATGAAAAGAAAGGAAGTCTGTGACAGACTTAGAGAACGAACTTATGGTTACCAGGGGAGAAGGGTGGGGGGAGGGTAGATTGGGAGTTGGGGATTGACATGTACACACTGCTATATTTAAAATGGATAACCAGCAAGGACCTACTGTACAGCACAGGGAACTCTGCTCAATATCATGTAACAACCTAAATGGGAAAAGAATTTGAAAAAGAATAGATATATGTATAACTGATCACTTTGCTGTACACCTGAAACTAACACAACATTGTTAATCAACTATACTCCAATATAAAATAAGTTTAAAAAGAAAAAGAAAGGAAAAAAAAACATTCATCAGTCTGGTCTGTTGATCCACTTCTAACCCAAGAACCATAAGCAGATTCTATTCTTTTCTGTACCCAAGGAATAGCACCATCTTTAACTCCTTTCTAATAGCCCCTCTCCACCCTCCCCAAGCACTTAAGCTGGTATTCTGCATCCAGTAGATACTGACTCCATAAAGACAAGAGACTGAAAAGGAACTTCTTGGCAGGGTCTGGCAGTGAGGGTGCCTCCATGATCAATCCTAGTCGGCCTGGACCCCCAGGACTGATTCAGAGTTACTCTCTGTCTAGAAGCTGAGTATGACTTGAGCAGGCCTATGGTTGTTTGCCATTTGCTGAGCCTAAAACTGCAGGACCTGATCGTGCGTGTGATCAGATAGAAGCAGGCTGTCTGAGCCGTGGGGCCCGGCTCTTTGAGTTGTGCCTGGAGAGTGTGTGAGATACAGCAGCTCTGCACTTATGGGCCACTTAGCTCCCAAAGCAGATGTGGGTTGATGAGTTTGCTGAGCTGCAGGGAGTTGTTCTGGACTTTCTTAAGAGATCTGAAGGACACAGAGTCACATTTCTCCAGAGGGTGCCTGGGCATCAGCCCAACATTCTGATGGTGACTTG
Organism: Mesoplodon mirus; assembly: GCF_964341445.2. Classification (NCBI taxonomy): domain Eukaryota; kingdom Metazoa; phylum Chordata; class Mammalia; order Artiodactyla; family Ziphiidae; genus Mesoplodon; species Mesoplodon mirus. Next base: position 88,528,916 of record NC_138980.1, on the reverse strand, counting down.
TCATCTTTGTGACCCTTGTGTGGGTCTGCTCTGTGGAGATGCCCGTTCCTATCATTTCTATGTAGGAAATCAGAAGAGTGCTGAGAGGGATGCAATCCTTCCAAAAATAGATTAGTCTATCCTAGTGAACATGGTAGCAGCAATTTCCGGTGGTATTAGTCGAATTAACAAATACTTAAATGGGGCTTATGGTGTGTCAAGTACCATTCTAGGCACTTTGCATATACCAAGTTATTTATTTCTCAGAATCCGTTATTATTGTTGTCCCCATTTTGTAGATGGGGAAACCAAGGCACAGAGAGGATAAATAATATGTCTAAGATCACACATTTGATAAATAGAATAATGTGAATTCAAGCAGAGTCTGGACTCTTAATCACTATACACTAGTTTGCCTTTCACTCTGTATTTACCCTCTAAAACACTTTTTGTTTGTTTGTCCACTCATACTGCAGTGGGGGAAAATGTGTGGCGGTATTTAGCAGTCACAGGCAAATTTATCACAGGGACCAAAAAAAGATTCAGCCCTAGGCAGAGGCCTCTACATCTCTGCACAGAACTTAGGAGTGCTTAGTAACTTAGTGACTTAGGAGTGCTCCTTAGACCAAAAGGATGACGGATGTGAAATGTGTATGCCTGTCTTGGTGGTATGCACATGGTGGTAAACTGAGTGGGCCTCACTTGCATAGGCAGGTCTCTTTGGCCCTGGCTGTGTACTTGTGGCCCCTGACACAGGGTCTGTGTAACTTCATCTAAATGCAAATCCCACAGTTTGGATTTTGAGAAAAGAAAGGAGTCTTAACACGTACTGACCTCAAAATCTCATGATCATCCTGTGCAGACTTCAAAGGTTTGATAAGGCAGACCAAGGGTAGAAGGAAAGAGCAATGACTCCACAAAGGGTCACCAAAGCAAGCAGCAGTGACTTCTTATCAGGTGATCTAAATCTCCCTTCTAAAAGAGAGAGAAAAATAAATTCAGGGAACTATTTCTTGGGTAGAAAGATTAAGAAAGTTTGCCCAATGTAAGCATGTCACTGAAATAGTGTGGTTCAATGTTTGTGAGAGTGTGTACTGCAGACCTAGTTAACTTATTTAGATTTAGCATGAAAATATGGAGGTCGTGTGTGTGTGTGTGTGTGTGTGTGTGTGTGTGTGTAACTTAAAACAATGTTCGTAACGTTCGGGATTAGGCCAAAGGGATGGGTTGTGTAGACTCACATTCTCTCCCCCATCAGCCATCTCCTCAAGTCCTTAGAATGAACAGACACAAGTTTTAACTATATGTTAAAAAAAAAAGGGCGGGGGGTAATGTTAGTGGATCAGGAATTATGAGGAATCTCTGCAAGCTTGAATTTAAGTGAGATCAGATTGAAGAAGGAATCCCAGCCCAAAACTGGTTCAGGAGAGGATGAGGAAGGACGTGACAATGGCCCCAGGGGAGCTGGAGCTGAGAGGCAGTGGGTGGTGGGGACAGCAGGGGAGTTGTGTGAAAGCATCCTGGAGGTGAGTGTCTTCCTTCCCTCTTTTACATAATAAATAGCTGCAAATCTGGGAGGTGGGGTGATGCCCAGGGTGGTTGATGAAGCATACAAGGGACGATGACCCCCGTGCCCAGAAATCCAGGTGGGTCGTGGTTTGGAGGCAGGCTGTGATCATGGACAGGCTAGTGGGAAACAGCTAATAAAATGATGGCCCCCTAACCCCAAATCAGGACCCATTAAAGGAAGACGGTCATGAAAAACAGGCATAGTGTTTTACAGGGAAAAAAAAAAGGAATATCTGAAGGGATATAATTATATGTATAATTAGTATTTTCAGAGAGCTGTATGAAAATAGTATTCTGTACCCTATCAACCTATCGTTCAAATACAAAGGTAAAATAGGACATTTTAAACAACGAAACACTTTCTTATTATTTTTTACATATTTATTTATTTGTCTGCACCGGTTCTTAGTTGCGGCATGCGGGATCTAGTTCCCTGACCAGGGATCAAACCCGGGCCCCCTGCATTGGAAGTGCGGGATCTTAACCACTGGACCACCAGGGAAGTCCCCAAAACACTTTAAAATATGCCACTTGTGAATATTAGGTAAAAAATTAATAGAGAATATACTTTAGCAATATTAAAAATAAGCTCAAAAGGAAGATATGGAAGCAGTACTGAGCAAAAAAGCATAATTTGTAACTGAGTATTAATTATTTAAAATATAATAAAATTATATTTTACATTTGAGAACTAAAATCTCATAATTTCAACATGGAGCTCGGGTATAGGGAGAGGACAGGAGGTTATAAGTATGGATTAGAGCTAGGTAGGCTTCAATAGATAAATGTAAGTTTTACATAAATTTCACAGGTTTGAATATATATGTTAGACATTTGAGTAGAACTACTCAGATAGAAGAGGTAGGAGATACCACTTCTAACCAATTAAAGGAAGAACATGGAATCAAAACAATATGTAAAACAAATATAATCAATCTAATAAATTTATCAAATAGTAAAATAAGAATAAATAATGCACAGTAAATATAATACACACAAAAATAATGATTGGGCCAAATACAAAGTATGAAAAATAAATGTAAATGGTTTAAGTAACTCTGTTAAAAACAAAGAACTACAGCTAAGAAAAATGAATATCTAGCTTTATGTTTTTTATGAGACATAAAATGAAATGACCCAAGAAAGATGAAAATATATGGATGAGTAAAGATATTCTAAGCAAATATGAATAAAAAACAATAATGATAACAAAAGCTACTGTAAGGTATTAACATTAGACAAAATAGAATTCAAGGCTAAGGTTATTTAAAGAGAAAAGCGATACACACCATGTTGAGAAAGATTCAAACCAACAAGTGTACCTGTCATGAGCCCTTATGAGCGCCAATGTAAAATTACCTAAGGCAGAAATCACTAAAAATAGGAGCAAATGTACATTTAGATTGTTTTAGAAACTGATAGGTCAAGTAAGCAAAGTTTAAAATAAAACTATAGTGAGTTTGAATAATAATTATCAAGCTTGAGGTCCTTCAACTATCAGGATCATGAGTTGGTACTTGGGGCTATACAATACAGGATTAAAGACACATTTTGTTTCACAATTTAGACTGTCACAGAGGCCCTTCCTCCATCCCTCCGTTCTTCAATTTCTTTTTTTTTTTTATAAATTGTATTTGCATATTCTTAAGATTTTTTTTTTCATTCTTCGATTTCTGTCTGTCTTTCTTTCTTCTACCTACCTATCTATTTTCATTGATTTGTCCTACATGATTCAAACAGTACAAAGGAAAGGGAGAATAAAGTCTCTCTCCTCCCCCATCCCTCAGTCTCCCAGTTCTCCACTCCCAACTCAACTACCATTTTCAATTTATGTATCATTCAGGATAATCTATGCAAATATAAGTTATACCAGTATGTATGTATCTATGTATTTAAGTATGTATTTCTGCTTTTTTAAAATGCATGCATTAAGAAGGAGGGGATATGGGGATGTATGTATACATATAGCTGATTCACTTTGTTGTACAGCAGAAACTAACACAACATTGTAAAGCAATTATACTCCAATAAAGATGTTAAAAAAATAAATAAAATGCATGCATTAGATATATGCATTTCCCCATGTTAGTAGTTTTCCATAGCATCATTTTTTTCACATTTAATATAATTAGATTTATTTCTTAATCCTTTTTTTATTTTTAATTTTTTTAATTGAAATGTAGTTGATTTACAGTGTTTCAGGTGTACAGCAAAGTGATACATATATATTCTTTTTCAGATTCTTTTCCATTATAGGTTATTATAAGATATTGAATATAGTTCCCTGTACTATGCAGTAGGTCCTTGTTTATTTTATATACAGTAGTGTATAGCTATTAATCCCAAATTCTTAATTTATTCCTCTCCCACCCCTTTCCCCTTTGGTAACCATAGTTACCATAAGTTGTTTTCTATGTCTGTGAGTCTATTTCTGTTTTGTAAATGAGTTCATTTGTACCATTTTTTTTAGATTCCACAGATAAGTGATATCATATGATATTTGTCTTTGTCTGACTTACTTCACTTATTATGATAATCTCTAGGTCCATCCATGTTGCTGCAAATGGCATTATTGCATTCTTTTTTATGGCTGAGTAATATTCCATTGTATATATGTACCACATCTTCTTTATCCATTCATCTGTTGATGGACATTTAGGTTGCTTTATGTCCACAGCATCATTTTAAAGTTCTAAATAAGGCACTCTTGCATGAGTGTGTCTTTGTTTGTGATCTTTATGAGTAATGTGTCTATGACCATCCTTATACATATATTGGTGACCAATTCTAAAAGTGGAATCAAGTGTAGATCAATGGAAAGAAACATTTTTAAGACTTTTGAATATGTGTTGCCAAGTTGTTTTCTAGAATGTTTTCTTGTATATTTATTGTGAATTCAACATCAGTTACCCAGGTACTAGCGTAAGTTTGTATTTAACAAGCGAATAAAATCTTAGCTAAGAAATTTGCTAGTGATGAACTGAGGGTTAAGGTATAATAAACCGCTTTCAAGTTGAAGACCCAGGCCTGTTCTTGTGTATTCAAATTTATCAACCCGAATTTGCTATAGCCAAGACCAAGCTTTATGTGTGTGCATTTTTTCACCCTAAACTTGAGGATAAAAAGTGGGAGGGAGATGAATGGAGTACTCAGTATTCCTTGGCTTGCTTTGAAGTTTAGCCTTAAATGTACTTTGCACCTTGTTAATAGGGTGAAGAGAAATACTCTTTAGAGGGAGTGACAACATGGCAAAGTTTTGTTTTAGAGGGGTTTTCAACTTTTTTAAATGAGTAAAGCAAGAAGGCAACCAAACTTGTTTCACAGCATAAAGCACCAAATTTAGGTTTGACCATGGGACTATGTCAGTGGTTCCAAAAAGACAGTTGTCCCTTAATATACCCCTAATATATTACCAACAGAAGGATTTCCTAGAGAAATGAACTTGGAATTGGAAACTACTACTTATTATATCAATATCCTGAAGATTCATAATTCACATTAGCATATTAATGGCTCTGGGAAGCCCAATTTAAAAACCCCTTAACTTCATTTCTCTCAGCATTTTTGAAATTTATTTAATCAGTAACTCACACCCCTTTTAAAGACATGTAATACGTGTTAAATGGCCTCAGAATCAGTGTTCTGGAGAAAATATTTTTAATAATGTTGGTCTATAATGTGGTAGATTCATTGACGTAATACCAAAATATTTTGTTGGTACAATTTCCTAGTAGCTATCTTCAAACTGTTGAATGGCAAGACTGGTATTTTGGGACCCGTCATTCAGATAAGTCATAGAAGTGAATCATGCTGAATTATATGGCTTTAACTTCTCTTGTCTCTGTTGACTTCATCTTGATACTAAGTTATAATTAGCTGTTCTCTCTAATTACAACAGTTGTTAAAGAAGTTCCGTTTCTTCAAACACCTGTGAACAGATATAGGCTATATGACTTAGTAATACTTTTTTGTAGACCTGCCATTTCTACATTCAGTCTGATCAAAGTCTATCAATATCCATTTATCCTTGAAAAGACACATTGAAGCAGGTAAGAGGATTGCTAAGAGAAGGAAGAGGAAGCGATTGTAGGACACAGCCCACCTCACACAGCCCATCTATTAGTCTGACAGCTGTTGTATTACCTGATCAGTAATGGCTGACAGAGACCCCTTAATTCTGCTCACCGGTAACTAAAAGGAAATACCTTAATTATATGTCACGATTTTAAAAATTGTAAATAGCATAGATCAATCTTCTTCTCACTTCACTCACTACCTTTGTCTCACTTCGATTCTATATTATGCTGTAAATTACTTCTGTTAAAAAGATTTAAAATGAAGTTTTATTTTATTAATTTTTATGTCTTTATCACTTGCTTTTTTTTTTTTTTTTTTTTTTTTTTTTGTGGTACGCGGGCCTCTCACTGTTGTGGCCTCTCCCGTTGTGTAGCACAGGCTCCGGATGTGCAGACTCAGTGGCCATGGCTCACGGGCCCAGCTGCGCCGCGGCATGTGGGATCTTCCCGGACCGGGGCACGAACCCGTGTCCCCTGCATCGTCAGGCGGACTCTCAACCGCTGCGCCACCAGGGAAGCCCTATCACTTGCTTTTGATTAAAATGGGCAGATATTCATTATAAAGAATTCAAACTGTCAGAAGCACCTAAAATAAAAAGAAAATGCTCACCCTTCCCCTAACCCTACTATTCAAGGAGTAAGCAGTGCTAATAGTTTGCTGTGTATACTTTCATATCTGGATAAACATTTATATTTTTATACATTGATCCATATATAATTTTTATTTTCACGAAAGTCTTATTGCTGATTGCATGTTCCTAGAGCTTATTTTTTCCCCCTTAATATTTTTAACACTGTTCCATTTTGGTCTATGTATTGGGCTGACCAAAAGGTTTGTTCGTTTTTTGCTGTAAGATGACTCTGGTAGCACTTAGTTGTCTTTAACTTCATCCGAAAGAATTTTGTTAGATTGTATGTGACAGCTGTCATATCAGCGTGCATTTAAAAAAAAGACTTATCAAAATTGGTGAATTTTTGTGTAGCCATTTTAATATTGAAGATGGAAGAAAAAAGGCAACATTTTTGGCACATTATGCTTTATTATTTCAAGAAAGGTAAAAACGCAACTGAAGTGCACAAGAAGATTTGTGCAGTGTATGGAGAGGTGCTGTGACTGATTGAACATGTCAAAAGTGGTTTGCGAAGGTTTTTTTTTTGTTTTTTTTTTTTGCTTTTTGTTCCTCTGACTCTTTATTAGACAGTAGCAGCTTGCGTATTTCTTATATGACTTTAGCTCTAATAACAGTAGCAACGTCCTAATTATTAGGGGCCTCTAAATCAGCTTTGATTGCAACACAGACAAAGAAAATCTGTGAGAAGCCTCAGCTCAGTAGAAAGTCGAGATGAAAGCATTAGATTGTGGTGCAAGCCCATTAGCCTCCCAGGCAGCCCTTTTCCTCTCCACGCCTATCCCTTTCGATTTGTGAAGTTTTGTGCTGGAGATTTCTCGCTGGACAATGCTCCAGGGTCAGGTAGACCAGTTGAAGTTGACAGCAATCAAATCGAGACATTAATTGAGAACAATCAACAGAGATAGCCGACATACTCAAATTATCCAAATCAAGCGTTGAAAATCATTTGCACCAGCTTGGTTATGTGAATCTCTTTGATGTTTCGGTTCCACATAAGTTAAGCAAAAAAAAAAAAATCTTCTTGACCATATTTCCACATGCGATTCTCTACTGAAATGTAATGAAAACGTTTCGTTTTTAAAACAAATTGTGACGGGTGATGAAAAGTGGATACTGTACAATAACGTGGAATGGAAGAGATCGTGGGGCAAGTGAAATGAACCACCACCAACCACATGAAAGGCCGGTCTTCATCCAAAGAAGGTGATGTTGTGTATATGGTGGGATTGGAAGGGAGTCCTCAATTATGAGCTCCTTCTGGGAAACCAAAGTATTAATTCCAACAAGTACTGCTCCCAATTGGACCAACTGAAAGTGACACTTGATGAAAAGTGTCCAGAATTAGTCAACAGAAAATGCATAATCTTCCATCAGGATAACACAAGACTGCATGTTTCTTTGATGACCAGGCAAAAATTGTTATAGCATGGCTGGGAAGTTCTGATTCATCCGCCATATTTACCAGACATTGCACCTTAGGATTTCCATTTATTGTGGTCTTTACAAAATTCTCTTAATGGAAAAAATTTCAATTCCCTGGAAGACTGTAAAAGACACCTGGAACAGTTCTTTGCTCAAAAAGATAAAAAGTTTTGGGAAGATGGAATTATGAAGTTGCCTGAAAAATGGCAGAAGGTAGTGGAACAAAAGGGTGAATATGTTGTTCAATAGAGTTCTTGGTGAAAATGAAAAATGTGTCTTTTATTTTTACTTAAAAAACCAAAGGCACTTTTTGGCTCACCCAGTAGATCTACATTATTCATTTTACAGCTGCTAAGTAGTTATATGTATATAATTACCAATCCCCCATATATGGATAGTTATTATATATACATTATTTTTTTACAAACAGTGCACAGTGAACATCATTTAACAGCGCAGTTGCATCTTAATTCTAAATTCAAAATGTAAGATAAACCCTAGAAGTGAAATGAACATAAATTCATTAAATCATAGTACTTGGTTTACCACGTGTGATATATGTGATTTATAATATATATTTAGTCTTCCTCCCTGTTTCTGGCAGAGAGCTCCTAAAACCCTTGAAATTTCCTAAGTGGTGAGAGCCTTAAAGGTATTTTTTGCTATGTTAATAAGTTGACTTTCAGAAAGCATCTAAGAATGGGGGCTGGTTGCCCAGAGAACCAGTCGTGTGATTAGAGAGTTGGCACTTTAAGTCCTACCCCCGGACCCCTGGAGAGGGAAGAGGGTCTAGAGGTTGAGACCAGCTGCCAGTGGGTAAGATTGATTAAATCATTGGTCTTATAGTGAAACCTCCATAAAAACCCCACAAAAGAGAGAGTTCAGAGAGTTTCCAGGTTGCTGAACATGTGGAGGTATGGGGAGAGTGGCATACTTGGAGAGAAAGTATGGACGTGCCATGTCCTCTCCCCATACCTTGCCCTGTGCATCTCTTCCATCTGGCTGTTGCTGAATTATTTCCTTCTGTAATATATGGGTAACGTAGTAAGTAACATGTTTCTCTGAATTCTTTGAGGTGCTCTACCAAATTAATTGAACCCAAGGAGGGTGTCATGGGAACCTCTAATATGTAGCTGGTCGGTCAGAAGGACAGGAGACAACGTGTCCTTTTGACCAGTGTCTGAAGTGGTGGAGGTGGGCGCAGTCTTGTAGGTCTGAACTCTTAACCTGTGGAATCTGATGCTGTCTCTGGATAAATAGTGTCATAACTGAGTCAAATTCTCGGACACCCGGCTGGTGTCCAAGAATTTCCTGTTGGAGGTATGGAGGACATGTTCCCACAGTGGAATTGGGTCCAGAACAGCTTTTGCCATGTGTAGTGCAAACCTGCCTTTGTCATACATATGTATGAATGTAAAATATATACAGTCATGTATCTTATGTAATACACTCATATGCAATATATAATTTACAGTGTTTTAATTATATAGAAAAGAACGTGTGGTTGAATTCCTCCAAGTGCAGAGATTTTCTTGTACATATGTTTTTGTGCACATGCACAAGAACTCAACATAATTTTCTACATAGTTTTCCAGCCAGGAGGATTTTTATTAAGATGTAAATTTGGTTATGTTGCTTCCCTGCCTAAAACTCTTCATTGGCTTTCACGTGAATTTAGACAGTATCCCAGATCTCTAACGTGGTCCACATGGCTCTACCCTATTCACCTCTGCCAACCTCTCCAGCTTCATCTGACACTCTTCCCGTCACTCACTGACCTTGGGCCATCCTGGTCTTCTTCAGTTTATTAGATGTGCCTTTGCATATCCTCTTCATTTTGCCTGGAAGATTTTTCTTCCCACTGATCCTTGGGTAATCTTTCATGACTGCCAATCCCTAATGTACATCTGGGACCTCCTTTGTTAATTCTCATGTCAACCACAGTTTTTCTGTTAGGATAGTTATAATTTTAAGAATATGTGTATTTGTTGATTTAGTCAACAACCTACGTAATTTCTTCCATTAGAACATAAGCCTCATGAAATTTTTACCACTGTATCCTCAGCCCCTAGCACATAATGGGAGCTCAGTAAATAATAATAATAATAAACCCTTGCAAGGCATTTTTCAACACTACTCCAAGTGGTATATTTATGAACACATTTAATCCTCACTACAGTCCTAAATTGGTATTACTATTTTCCCCACTTTACAGATAAGAAAACTGAAGTGTTGAATGGTTAAGTCGCCTGCCCAAGGTCATACAGCTGGTAAGTGGCAGAACTGGGACTTGAACTTAAGTAGTCTGGCTCCAGCATCTGTACTCTCAATCTGCTGTAGTGTCTCAATATTTTCAATAGGAGAGCTTTAATACAGGTCAATAAAAGAAAACCCCTTGCATAAAAGTGCAGCAACTCTCCACCATTTTTATTTTGTGCAAAGGCTTATTAGTGTAAGACATATTTGCACTACTGGGGTATATTTTTGAGTTATTTTATTTCTGATCGTTAACTTCATCATGTTCAATAAATGTAAAAAGTATAAATGTTAGAGAGTAACATGGGTCTATTTATTATGGAAACACTTTGAGTTAAAAATCAAATAATTTAAGAAAAAGATGATGGTAGAATCATTTTGGACTGCCAAATTTCCCTCTAAAAAGTTACATTGGTTATTTTTTTTATTCTTAATAGTTTATGAAAGTGCCTTTTCCCCACACTCTCCCAAACATTGAATACGATTTGTCTTTTACATTTTTGTTACTCTGATGTGTGTTTCAAATGAAGATGTCTTCAGTTAAATGAAAATTGAGCATGTGTGTGTGCTTGGTAAGTGCTTTTTTGCTAAGAGGTTGCTATTTAACAAACTGAATAAATCACTTTCTTTAGGCTTAATAACTGTGTGTGTGTGTGTAAGCATCACGTTGAACAGTTCTAGGGTTCTATTCACCCAGTACTTACTGTGTTCTTAGTTGTGTGTTAGTAGATCATAAAGATGTATACCACTTGGTTTCTACCCTTAAGGAACAGGTAATTTAGTTAAATATGCCACACTTACGACTTAGAGGTAAACAGTATAAAACAACAAATGATTCAGTACTAAACTGTGTACTACAGACCACAGATGACATATCATCAACAATATGTTTTGAGTGCCATTGTATGCAGGCTACTAAGAGAGGCCTTGAAGGGAACCAAGAGAGAAGAAGTGAGGTGTATGTAATCAAGAAAGCAGTAGGCAGGTGGAGGTCAGTAAAGGCTGCAGAGGCAAACCTGATTAGACCTTGAAGAATGATTAGAATTTAAATAGATTAGGGTGTGGCTCTTCCAACAAGGGCCATAACAGAAGTGAAGGTTTAGTGAGTGAAGAATTAATGTGACCTATTTTGGAGACTGACATTCTCTTCCATTATGAAAAATGATCCCACAAATAAAATCACCTTGCTCTATCAAAAATTTAATACATAGCTGGAAGTAATTAATGAAACACCGTGTAATCGCTGCTTGGTAGAGCAATCAGGAATCATATAGCAGTATTCACTAATAAGGTAATTTAAACTCATTTTCAAGGATGAGAAGAACTGAACACTGAAGGACTTGTTGATATGATTCCACTTTGCCTCGACAGCATCTTGAGTGTTCTGCTACCCAAGGCATATGGTGCATATTTATACGGCTCCATCTCAGGGCTTACATAAATTAAGGCTACACATTTGCCCTTCAGAAAGTAAAATAAGCAATTTGCTCTGAAAACCATAAGAAGTTTTCCAAACCCTACCTCTGTGCATCTAGTTATCTACCACAAACAGAATTCTGAAAGATGAATTCTGTAAACAGTGAAAGTGCTAATCACTCTTCTTTAACAAGCTGACTTTTTCAGAACTTATGTAAAACACATAAAGAGTGCACAGTTTAAATTAAAGGTTGGGATTGACATATACATGCTACTATATATAAAATAGATAATCAACAAGAACCTTCTGTATAGCACAGGGAACTCTACTCAGTACTCTGTAATAACTTACATGGGAAAAGAATCTGAAAAAGAATGAATATATGTATATCTATAACTGAATCACTGCTGTGCACCTGAAACTAACACAACATTGTAAATCAACTATACTTCGATATAAAATAAAAATTTTTAAAAAAGAGTGCACAGTTTAGTTCAGAACCATCAATCTTCACTTTTGCAGATTCATTTCAGTGTGTCCACAGAAATCTCTGGATGTTCCTTTTTGAACCGTTTGGGAGAGGAGGTAATCCTCCTTTTTTAAAACTCGCTATCTAAATTGTGGGCGATTTCCTTAACCTTATATGTAACATGAGGATAATTATATGATCTGTCCCACAGAGCTGTGCAAATTAGAGCATATTTAATGTACAGTGGTTTCCACAATGACCACATATACTAAACACCAACTGAAATGCACTTCTTCTTCTTCTTGTTATTATTTTTCTTTTTCAAACTGTATTAAATGAATTTGAGAGAACAAGGTAAGCCCTCGGAAAAGGGAAGAAAACTAACATTCATTGGGTGCATATTATGTGCTCAGTGGCTCAAGTGGCTTATAGATAGATTCATCTCACTTTTTGGCTGAAAAGTGGTGTTTCAGCCATATGCAAAGACTGAGCTTATATATTACTTATAAAATCTAAAGGATTTTTAACAAAATAAGATACCTGATGTTAAAATGCACACCTCACTTTCTGCTATCATTTCAACCCTAATGGATTTGACCTGATGTTACAGATTTTAGAGAGCGATAGAAAAATCCAGTTTTTTAAAATCTCCTAGGCTGGTGACAGACTGTAAGATCAAGTGGGTATTATGACCTTTGCTTGGGTAAATATAAGCAAGTTATTTTGGAAGTCTCTAAAATGGTGTTATTTAAGCAAGTCTTTATTTAGGCTGTTGCCCTTAAGGAAGGAGTATGTTTTTTGCTTGTATTAGAAATTGCAGTTCTCTGATGGCTTTCTGTGATTAGCACATGTTGGACGCTTCAAGTATGTCTTATTGGGAAGATATAATATGATCCCCTCTGTTTTGTGTCTTCAAATGTATCTCTGAATGGCCACCTGAGAAGGCATTTAGCAGAAACACTTGTTAATGGATTTTTTTCTTGTCCTGAGTTTATTTCTAATGGAACAAATAATCACATATATTTCCAAAGTGCTTTTTATCCCCACATACTGCAGAGCTTTTTACTAACTAAACGTAGTTCTGAAATCACCTGTCCCATCTCAACTATGCAGTTCTCTCTGGTGTAGAATAAGAGCAGCAAGGGAAAGGAGTAATTCAGAGAGGATTCCAGGATTAAGACAGGACTTGGGGGAGTGGGGGGCTGAGGGCATGGAATTGTTTCTGTTGGAAATGCTGACTGCATGGCCTTCAAGCTGAATGCAAATCAGTACTCCAGGAATGAACCATTCTGCTCTGAGCCAGAGTTCATGCTCTACTCCCACTCTCTTTTGTTCCACATTCATGGAGAGCCTTTGGCAATCAAACCAGGAGACAGTTTTAGTTATGGAGAAGAGTACAAATTGGGCTGAAGAAAAATCAGGGGAATTAGTTGCTTCGATATAAAAACATAAATATTATTTCATTGTTTTCCTCTTCCACTCCTGATTATGAAAACCATAAAGTAACGTTACTTATTTTTAAAATTTTGTAACAGTGAATCACATACTATGCACTATTTTGTGTCAGTTTCTTTTGCTTAAAATTATGTTTGAGATTCATCTAGGCTTTGGATATAGCGGCAGTTCATGTATTTATACTTGTTAATAGTATTATATTGTGTAAATATACTAGTTTATTTTACACACACACACACACACACACACCCGTTCACCTGTTCAAGGGTGTATGTAACGTATAATGGCATTTAACTTAAATACATAAAACAGATTTCATGTTAACCAAAAGAGGATAAAGTTAGCTCCATGCCAATTTTTTAAATGGATGAGGTAAATTGCAGAATATGTACAAAACAGGGTACCTCATAATCAGATCAGACAGGGAATATTCTCAAAAAGGGTTTTTCTTTTTATTTTTGACTTGATGGTGTAGAAGAAAAGATATAGAGGAGTTAGGCTGCCAATAGGTTTAAGTCCAATTGTGCATGTGTTTCTTGGTAGCTACTTCATGAAAGCTGTCCCTCATTTTTCCTATATACCTTACCGGTACATGCAGGGTGTGTAGGATGTCTAATATATGTTAAAAATAGCAATAACACACAAACTGGATAATAACATCCCAAGCAACTATTTGCCTTGGGAACAAAGCAGTACACAAGATACTGATTTATCACTGATATGCTTCAAAAAACACATTGAAACTACCAACTAAATAGTAAAAACATTTGACTGAGAAATGTCAGCATTCATAAAGTCTAATTATATCCTGATGAATAGTCAAGGTGTATTTTCAGTGGAGAAACATATTTTTTCATATTCAGAGAAACTTTCTGTGATGTAGTCTAAAGAAGTTTTATTTTATTGTCCCACGCTGCTATGCTGCCACCATTTGTAAATTTTGCTCCTGTAGTTAGTTGTCTTCTGAATGTTTCTTTGGATTAAGCCTGTGCTTATTCAGGGTGGAAAATGGGTATGCTGAGCTTTACACAGGCTAATAAAATGAAAACATTGAACCAGGTATATAGCTATTTTCGAACAAAATTTCTAATGTAAATAAACATACATATTAAAAAAAAAAAGAATAAATTGTAAGGGTGTAACAATGGATTATCACCAGATGAACACATCTATGTAATTAACTTTGAAATCAAGTAGAATATTACTAGCTCCTGGGAAGCTTCTCTTTTGCCCCCACCTTGATTCATTCCCTTTCCTGTTCCTCCCCTGATTGCCAACAACATAAATTAATTTTGCCTGTTTTTAAAATTTTATAAAAGTAGAGTTGTGTACTATGTATTGTTTTGAATTGGCTTCCAGGTTTTGGACAGTGTGTTACACTGGTGAATAGCATACATTGTATGAATATACCATAATTTATTTATCTCTTCTACTGTTAATGGATATTCAGGTTGTTTCTAGTGTTTTGCTATTACAAACATTGTTACTACAAACATTTCGTACACCGATTTTTTGATATACACATATCTTCATTTCTCTTGGTTCTATAACTTGGAATAGAATTGTTGGACCTAGGATATTTTTTATCAATTTTAATATTAATACATACTGCTGGAGAGGACCTTCAAGATGGCGGAGGAGTAAGACATGGAGGTCACCTTCCTCCCCACAAATACATCAAAAACACATCTATATGTGGAACAACTCCTACAGAACACCTACTGAACGCTGGCAGAAGACCTCAGCCTTCCCAAAAGGCAAGAAACTCCCCATGTACCTGGGTAGGGCAAAAGCAAAAAAGAAAAAACAGAGACAAAAGAATAGGGATGGGACCTGCCCCACTGGGAGGGAGCTGTGAAGGAGGAAAGGTTTCCACACACTAGGAAGCCCCTTCACTGGGGGAGACGAGGGGTAGCGGGAGGGAAACTTCGGAGCCACAGAGGAGAGCACAGCAACGGGGGTGCAGAGGGCAAGTGGAGAGATTCCTGCACAGAGGATCAGTAGCAACCAGCACTCACCAGCCCGAGAGGCTTGTCGGCTCACCCCCCGGTGTGGGCCGGGGCTGGGAGCTGAGGCTCGGGCTTCGGAGGTCAGATCCCAGGGAGAGGACTGGGGTTGGCTGCATGACCACAGCCTGAAGGGGGCTAGTGTGCCACAGTTAGCCGGGATGGTGTCCGGGAAAAAGTCTGGAACTGCCTAAGAGGCAAGAGACCATTCTTTAGGGCTTCACGAGGAGAGGAGATTCAGAACACTGTCTAAATGAGCGCCAGAGACGGGCGCGAGCTGCGGCTATCAGCGCGGACGCCAGAGACAGGGATGGAATGCTAAGGCTGCTACTGCAGCCACCAAGAAGCCTGTGTGCAAGCACAGGTCACAGTGCACACCTCCCCTCCTGGGAGCTTCTGCAGCCTGCCACTGCCAGGGTCCCACGATCCAGGGACAACTTCCCTGGAAGAACACACGGCACACCTCAGGCTGTTGCAATGTCATGCAGGCCTCTGCCGCTGCAGGCTTGCCCTGCATTCCATACCCTTCCCTCCTCCTGGCCTGAGTGAGCCAGAGCACCCTAATCAGCTGCTCCTTTAATCCTTTCCTGTCTGGGCGAAGAACAGATGCCCTCAGGCGACTGACCTACATGCAGAGGTGGGGCCAAATCCAAAGCTGAACCCCAGGAGCTGTGCGAACAAAGAAGACAAATGGAAATCTCTCCCAGCAGCCTCAGGAGCAGTGGATTCAATCCCCACAGTCAACTTTATGTGCCCTGGATCTGTGGAATACCTGAAGAGACAACGAATCATCCCAAAATTGAGGCAGTGGACATTGGGAGCAACTGTAGACTTGGGGTTCACTGTCTGTGACTGACTAGTTTCTGATTTTTATGTTTATCTTAGTATAGTTTTTAGCACTTGTTATCATTGGTGGATTTGTTTATTGGTTTGGTTGCTCTCACTTTTTTTATTACTCTAAAAATTTTCTTATAGTATTTTTTATTTTGTATTTAAATTATTTTATTTTATTTTTTCTTTCTTTCTTTTTTTTCTCCCTTTTCTTCTGAGCCGTGTGGCTGACAGGGTCTTCGTGCCCCAGACAGGTGTCAGGTCTGAACCTCTGAGGTGGGAGAGCTGAATTCAGGACATTAGATCACCAGAGACGTGCCAGCCCTATGTAATATCAGTCGGTGAGAGCTCACCCAGATATCTCCGTCTCAACACTAAAACACAGCTCCACTCAATGACCAGCAAGCTCCAGTGCTGGACACTCCATGCCAAACAACTAGCAAGACAGGATTACAACCCCACCCATTAGCAGAAATGCTGCCTAAATTCATACTAAGTTCACAGACACCCCAAAACACACCACTGGATGTGGTCCTGCCCACCAGAAAGACAAGATCCAGCCTCATCCAGCAAAACACAGGCACCCGTCCCCTGCACCATGAAGCCTACAAAACCCAGTGAACCAACCTTACCCATTGGGGGCAGACACCAAAAACAACAATAACTAAACACCTGCAGCCTGCATAAAGGAGACCCCAAACACAGTAAGTTAAACAAAATGAGAAGGCAGAGAAATACACAGCAGATGAAGGAGAACAGTAAAAACCCAGCAGACCAAACAAATGAAGAGGAAATAGGCAGTTTACCTGAAAAAGAATTCAGAGTAATGACAGTAATGATGATCCAAAATCTTGGAAATAGAATGGGGAAAATACAAGACATGTTTAAAAAGGACCTAGAAGAACTAAAGAGCAAACAATGATGAACAACACAATAAATGAAATTAAAAATTCTCCAGAAGGAATCAGTAGCAGAATAACTGAGGCAGAAGAACAGATCAGTGACCTGGAAGATAAAATAGTGGAAATAACTACTGTAGAGCAGAATAAAGAAAAAAGGATGAAAAGAATTGAGGATAGTCTCAGAGACCTCTGGGACAACATTAAACGCCCCAATATTTGAATTATAGGGGTCCTAGAAGAAGAAGAGAAAAAGAAAGGGACTGAGAAAATATTTGAAGAGATTATAGTTGAAAACTTTGCTAATATGGGAAAGGAAATAGTCTATCAAGTCCAGGAAGCGCAGAGAGTCCCATACAGGATAAATCCAAGGAGAAACACGCCAAGACACATATTAATCAAACTATCAAAAATTAAATACAAAGAAAAAATATTAAAAGCAGCAAGGGAAAAGCAACAATTCACATACAAGGGAATCCCCTTAAGGTTAACAGCTGATCTTTCAGCAGAAACTCTAAGCCAGAAGGGAGTGGCAGGACATATTTAAAGTGATGAAAGGGAAAAACCTACAACCAAGATTTCTCTACACAGCAAGGATCCCATTCAGATTCAACGGAGAAATTAAAACCTTTACAGACAAGCAAAAGTTAAGAGAATTCAGCACCACCAAACCAGCTCTACAACAAATGTTAAAGGAAATTCTCTAGGCAGGAAACACAAGAGAAGGAAAAGACCTACAAAAACAAACCCAAAACAGTTAACAAAATGGTAATAGGAACATATTGATAATTACCTTAAATGTAAATGGATTAAATGCTCCAGTCAAAAGACATAGAATGGTTGAATGGATACAAAAACAACCCGTATATATGCTCTCTACCAGAGACCCACTTCAGACCCAGGGGCACAAACAGACTGAAAGTGAGGGGATGGAAAAACATATTCCATGTAAATGGAAATCAAAAGAAAGCTGGAGTAGCAATTCTCATGTAAGACAAAATAGACTTTAAAATAAAGACTATTATAAGAGACAAAGAAGTACACTATGTAATGAACAAGGGATCAATCCAAGAAGATGTAACAATTGTAAATATTTAAGCACCTAACATAGGAGCACCTCAATACTTAAGGAAAATGCTATCAGCCATAACAGGGGAAATCGACAGTAATACAATCATACTAGGGGACTTTAACACCCCACTTTCACCAATGGACAGATCAACCAAACTGAAAATAAATAAGGAAACACAAACTTTATATGACACATTAAACAAGATGGACTTAATATTTATATGACATGCCATCCAAAAACAACAGAATACATTTTCTTCTCAAGTGCTCGTGGAATATTCTCCAAGATAGAGCATATCTTGGGTGAGACATCAAGCCTTGGTAAATTTAACAAAATTGAAATCTTATCAAGTATCTTTTCTGACCACAATACTATGAGACTAGATATCAATTACAGGAAAAGACTGTAAAAAATACAGGGAGGCTAAACAATATGCTACTAAATAACCAAGAGGTCACTGAAGAAATCAAAGAGGCAATCAAAAAATACCTAGAAACAAATGACAATGAAAACATGGTGACGTAAAACTATGGGATGCAGCAAAAGCAGTTCTAAGAGGGAAGTTTATAGCAATACAATCCTACCTCAAGAAACAGGAAAAATCTCAAATAAACAACCTAACCTTACACCAAAAGCAATAGAGAGAGAAGAAGAAAAAAGACCAAAAGTTAGCAAAAGGAAAGAAATCATTACGATCAGATCAAAAATAAATGAAAAAGAAATGAAGGAAGTGATAGCAAAGATCAATAAAAGTGAAAGCTGGTTCTTTGAGAAGATAAACAAAATTGATAAACCATTACCCAGACTCATCAAGAAAAAAGGGAAAAGACTCAAATCAACAGAATTAGAAATAAAAAAGGAGAAGTTACAACTGACACTGTAGAAGTACAACGGATCATGAGAGATTACTGCAAGCAACTATATGCCAATAAAATGGACAAACTGGAAGAAATGGACAAATTCTTAGAAAAGCACAACGTTCTGTGACTGAACCAGGAAGAAATAGAAAATATAAACAGACCAATCATAAGTAATGAAATTGAGACTGTGATTTAAAATCTTCCAACAAGCAAAAGCCCAGGATCAGATGGCTTCACAGACGAATTCTATCAAACATTTAGAGAAGAGCTAACACCTGTCCATCTCAAACGCTTCCAAAATAAGGCAGAGGGAGGAACACTCCCAAACACATTCTGTATGCAGAAAACTACCCTGATACCAGAACCAGATAAAGATGTCACAAAAAAAGAAAACTACAGTCCAGTGTCACTGATGAACATAGATGCAAAAATCCTCAACAAAATAGTAGCAAACGGAATCCAACAGCACATTAAAAGGATCATACACCATGATCAAGTGGGGTTTATCCCAGGAATGCAAGGGTTCTTCATAATACACAAATCAATCAATGGGTTAAATGAAATTAACAAACTGAAGGAGGAAAACCATATGATCATCTCAATAGATGCAGAAAAAGCTTTTGACAAAATTCAAAACTCATTTATGATAAAAGCCCTCCAGAAAGTAGGCATAGAGTGAACTTACCTCAATGTAATAAAGACCATATGTGACAAACCCACAGCCAACATTGTTCTCAATGGTGAAAAACTGAAAGCATTTGCACTAAAAGCAGGAACAAGACAAGGTTGCCCACTCTCTTAACTGTAATTCAACATCACTTTGGAAGTTTTACCCACAGCAATCAGAGATGAAAAAGAAATAAAAGGAATCCAATTGGAAAAGAAGAGGTAAAACTGTCACTGTTTGCAGATGACATGATACTATACATTAGAGAATCCTAAAGATGCTACCAGAAAACTATTAGAGCTAATTAATGAATTTGGTAGAGTAGTAGGATACAAAATGAATGCACAGAAATCTCTGGCATTCCTATACACAAATGATGAAAAATCTGAAAGGGAAATTAAGGAAACATTTCCATTTACCATTGCAATAAAAAGAATAAAATATCTAGGAATAAACCTACCTAAGGAGACAAAAGACCTGTATGCAGAAAACTATGAGACACTGATGAAAGAAATTAAAGATGATAGGAAGAGATGGAGAGAAATACCATGTTCTTGGATTGGAAGAATCAGTATTGTGAAAATGACTGTACTACCCAAAGCAATCTACAGATTCACTGCAATCTTTTTCAAACTACCAATGGCGTTTTTCACAGAACTAGAACAAAAAATTTCACAGTTTGTATGGAAACACAAAAGACCCCAAAGAGCCAAAGCAATCTTGAGAAAGTAAAAGGGAGCTGGAGGAATCAGGCTCCCTGATGTCAGACTATACTACAAAGCTGCAGGAATCAAGACAATATGGTACTGACACAAAAAGAGAAATATAGATCAATGAATCAAGATAGAAAGCCCAGAGATAATCCCACGCACATATGGTCACGTTATCTTTTGATAAAGGGGGCAAGAATATACAATGTAGAAAAGACAGCCTCTTCAATAAGTGGTGCTGGGAAAACTGGACAGCTACATGTGAAAGAATGAAATTAGAACACTCTCTAACACCATACACAGAAATAAACTCAAAATGGATTAAAGACCTAAGTGTAAGGCCAGACAGTATAAATCTCTTAGAGGAAATCATAGCCAGAACACTCTATGACATAAATCAGAGCAAGATACTTTTTGACTCACCTCCTAGAGTAATGGAAATAAAAATAAAAATAAACAAATGGGACCTAATGAAACTTAAAAGCTTTTGCATAGCAAAGGAATACACAATCAAGACAAAAAGACAACCCTCAGAATGGGAAAAATATTTGCAAACGAAGCAACTGACAAAGGATTAATCTCCAAAATTTACAAGTACCTTATGCAGCTCAATATCAAAAAAACAAACAACCCAATGCAAAAATGGACAGAACACCTAAATAGACATTTCTCCAAAGAAGATCTACAGATTGCCAACAAATACATGAAAGGATGCTCAACATCACTAATGTTAGAGAAATGTAAATCAAAACTACACTGAGGTATCACCTCACACCAGTCAGAATGGCTATCATCAAAAAATCTACAAACAATAAATGCTGGAGAGGGTGTGGAGAACAGGGAACCCTCTTACACTGTTGGTGGGAATGTAAATTGATACAGCCACTATGGGGAACATTATGGAGGTTCCTTAAAAAACTAAAGATAGAACTACCATATAACCCAGCAATCCCACTACTGGGCATATACCCTGAGAAAACCATAATTCAAAAAGGGTCATGGGGACTTCCCTGGTGGTGCAGTGGTTGAGAGCGCCTGCCAATGCAGGAGACGCAGGTTCGTGACCTGGTCCAGGAGGATCCCACATGCCGTGGAACGGCTGGGCCCATGAGCCATGGCCGCTGAGCCTGCACGTCTGGAGCCTGTGCTCCGTGACGGGAGAGGCCACAACAGTGAGAGGCCCGCATACTGCAAAAAATTAATTAATTAATTAATTAATTAACAATAAATAAAGTGTGATGTACCATATTGTTCACTGCAGCACTCTTTACAGTAGTCAGGACATGGAAGCAACCTAAGTGTCCATTGACAGATGAATGGATAAAGAAGATGTGGCACATATATACAATGGAATATTACTCAGCCATAAAAAGAAACGAAATTTGAGTTATTTGAAGTGAGGTGGATGGACCTAGAGTCTGTCATACAGAGTGATGTAAGTCAGAAAGAGAAAAACAAATACCTCCTGCTAACACATATATATGGAATCTAAAACAAAAGAATAAAAATGGTTTTGATGAACCTAGGGGCAGGACAGGAGTAAAGACGCAGATGCAGAGAATGTGTTTGAGGACGCAGGGAGGGGGAAGGGTAAGCTGGGACGAAGTGAGAGAGTGGCATTGACATATATACACTACCAAATGTCAAATAGATAGCTAGTGGGAAGCAGCTGCATAGCACAGGGAGATTGGCTCAGTGCTTTGTGACCAACCAGAGGGGTGGGATAGGGAGGGTGGGAGGGAGACACAAGAGGGAGGAGGTACGGGGATATAGGTATATGTATAGCTGATTCACTCTGTTATAAAGCAGAAACTAACACACCATTGTAAAGCAATTATACTCCAATAAAGATGTTAAAAAAAAAAAAGATACTGCTAGGCAGTTTCCCATATTAATTGTACCGATTTACACTTTCACCAGCAGTGTATGAGCATTCCCCTTGTTCTCCATGCTGACAAACACTTGGTATTGTGAGTCTTTTAAATTCTAGTCATTTTGGCTGTGTAGTAGTATTTCATTGTCATTTTATTTGTATTTCTAAATTACTAATGAGGTTGCATCTTTTCATATATTAATTGGTCATGTGGATGTTGAGAATGATAAATTTTAACTTATTTATCTTTTAGTTATTGGAATAAATTTTACTGCATGTATTACTCAACTCTCCACTATGCTTTTGTCCATGCAAACATAGGCATACGAAAACGTTACCAATTCTTATTCCTCTACAGCCATCTTATAGGTGTATGATTAAAAGATAGCAGAAGACACAGTGCCATTAACCTTAGGAAGTGGCCACACCACAGCCACAGTCTTCAATTACTGCTTGCCCAAATAGTCACTCCCCTTGTGATAAGTACTGTAAAGAAAAATAGATTTGCTGTTGAAGAAGATAGAGAGTAATGAGGTCAGGGGGATAGGGATTTTTTCTAGGAAAGGCTTCTTTAAGTACGTATTATTTGACCAACAGATTTGAGTGTCCTGAGGGAATTACGTGAGTGAAAATGGATTAATTTGGATTGTATTCTGAGCAATAGGATGAGTTTGGAGCTTTATGATTAGGAGAGTAAAGTAATGAGACTTAACAGTTTTTGAAAGATGATTCAGGGTGGGTGGGTGAAGAAAGACCTCAGGAGATGAAAGTGGAAACAGAGACCACTTAGGAAGGAAAGACAGGTGAGTGATGATGGTGCCTTGAGATGGGTTGTAATAGTGCAGGCAGTGAAGAGGGGCCAGGTTCTAGGTACATGATGCAGTTCGACTCCGAGTACTTGCCGAGGGATAGGTTGTATGGTTGGGGGAATGGGAGTTGCCGAGGATGCCTTTTGTGTTTAAAGCCTGACTGGGACTTTTTACTGACATTTGGAAAACTGAGGGAAGAGAAAATCGGGAGTGGGAGGGTAGGCTAAAGAGTTTTCTTTTGAAAAGGTTAGGCTTGAGATATCCATTTGACATCAGACTAAAGAGTTCTGTTTTGAAAATATTAGGCTTGGGAAATCTATTAGACATCAAAGTGGAAATGTTGATTAGGCAATTATATGTATGAGTATAGAGCATTGGTGAGAGGTCAGGGCTAAGATGCGAATATGGGAATCTTTTAAAATTTAATTAACGTCATGGAGTTTGATAAAAAGACTTATGAGTGAGTCAACATAGGAAAGAGGGGAAGGGAGGAGACTGCAGGTTGAATGCTGGGACACTCCAATATTTAGATGTTTGGAGGAGGAAACTACGGCAAAAGAAACTAAAATACAGAGGCTCATCAAATTGGAAGAAAACAAGGAGTGTTTTCCTGGAAACCAAGTGAAGAACATATTTGAAACGGAGGGGAGCAAGCAGCTGTGCCAAATGTTGATGAAAGGTCAAGTAAAATGAGACTGAAAGTTGAACATCATGTTTGGCAACATGGAGCTCCTTGGTGACATCCACAAGTGTGGTTTCAGTGTAGCGGTGAGGATCAAATCTGTCTTGGAGTGGGTTGGGGAGAGACTGTGAGGAAGCATAGCCGAACACAGACAAATCTTTCATGAAGTTTTGATATAAAAAGAGACAGAGATATAAAGTAATAGCTGGAAGGGTTCATGGGGTCTATGTATTTTTTTTCTTGGTCTGTGTATTTTTTAAATGGAAGAAATAAGAAAATATTTGTGTGCTGATGCAAATGATTCAGTGGAGAAGAAGCTGATAATTCCAGGAAAGATAATGAAGGGAAACAAAATACAGATTTTTTTTTTTTACATCTTTATTGGAGTATAACTGCTTTACAAGGGTGTGTCAGTTTCTGCTTTATAACAAAGTGAATCAGTTATACATATACATCTGTTCCCATATCCCTTCCCTCTTGCATCTCCCTCCCTCCCACCCTCCCTATCCCACCCCTCTAGGCGGTCACAAAGCACCGAGCTGATCTCCCTGTGCTATGTGGCTGCTTCCCACTAGCTGTCTATTTTACGTTTGGTAGTGTATATATGTCCATGCCACTCTCTCACTTTGTCACAGCTTACCCTTCCCCCTCCCCATATCCTCAAGTCCATTCTCTAGTAGGTCAGTGTCTTTATTCCTGTCTTACCCTAGGTTCTTCATGACATTTTTTTTCTTAGATTCCATATATATGTGTTAGCACGAGGTATTTGTTTTTCTCTTTCTGACTTACTTCACTCAGTGTGACAGACTCTAGGTCCATCCACCTCACTACAAATAACTCAATTTCGTTTCTTTTTATGGCTGAGTAATATTCCATTGTATATATGTGCCACATCTTCTTTATCCATTCATCCGATGATGGACACTTAGGTTGTTTCCATCTCCAGGCTATTGTAAACAGAGCTGCAATGAACATTGTGGTAAATGAATCTTTTTGAATTATGGTTTTCTCAGGGTATATGCCCAGTAGTGGGATTGCTGGGTCATATGGTAATTCTATTTGTAGTTTTTTAAGGAACCTCCATACTGTTCTCCATAGTGGCTGTACCAATTCACATTCCTACCAGCAGTGCAAGAGTGTTCCCTTTTCTCCACACCCTCTCCAGCATTTATTGTTTCTAGACTTTTTGATGATGGCCATTCTAACTGGTGTGAGATGATATCTCATTGTAGTTTTGATTTGCATTTCTCTAATGATTAATGATGTGGAGCATTCTTTCATGTGTTTGTTGGCAATCTGTAGATCTTCTTTGGAGAAATGTCTATTTAGGTCTTCTGCCCATTTTTGGATTGGTTTGTTTCTTTTTTTGTTATTGAGCTGCATGAGCTGCTTGTAAATTTTGGAGATTAATCCTCTGTCAGTTGCTTCATTTGCAAATATTTTCTCCCATTCTGAGGGTTGTCTTTTCATCTTGTTTATGGTTTCCTTTGTTGTGCAAAAGTTTTGAAGTTTCATTAGGTTCCATTTGTTTATTTTTCTTTTTATTTCCATTTCTCTAGGTGAGTCAAAAAGGATCTTGCTGTGATTTACGTCATAGAGTGTTCTGCCTATGTTTTCCTCTAAGAGTTTGATAGTTTCTGGCCTTACATTTAGGTCTTTAACCCATTTTGAGCTTATTTTTGTGTATGGTGTTAGGGAGTGTTCTAATCTCATACTTTTACATGTACCTGTCCAGTGTTCCCAGCACCACTTATTGAAGAGGCTGCCCTTTCTCCACTGTACATTCCTGCCTCCTTTGTCAAAGATAAGGTGACCATATGTGCATGGGTTTATCTGTGGGCTTTGTATCCTATTCCATTTATCTATATTTCTGTTTTTGTGCCTGTACCATACTGTCTTGATTACTGTAGCTTTGTCGTATAGCCTGAAGTCAGGGAGCCTGATTCCTCCAGCTCCATTTTCTGTTCTCAAGATTGCTTTGGCTATTCGGGGTCTTTTGTGTTTCCATACAAATTGTGAAATTTTTTGTTCTAGTTCTGTGAAAAATGCAAGTGGTAGTTTGATAGGAATTGCATTGAATCTGTAGATTGCTTTGGGTAGTAGAGTCATTTTCACATTGTTGACTCTTCCAATCCAAAAACATGGTATATCTCTCCATCTATTTGTATCCTCTTTAATTTCTTTCATCAGTGTCTTATAATTTTCTGTATATAGGTCTTTTGTCTCCTTAGGTAGGTTTATTCCTAGATATTTTATTCTTTTTGTTGCAATGGTAAATGGGAGTGTTTTCTTGATTTCACTTTCAGATTTTTCATCATTTGTGTATAGGAATGCCAGGGATTTCTGTGCATTAATTTTGTATCCTGCTACTTCACCAAATTCATTGATTAGCTCTAGTAGTTTTCTGGTAGCATCTTTAGGATTCTCTATGTATAGTATCATGTCATCTGCAAACAGTGACAGCTTTACTTCTTCTTTTCCGATTTGTATTCCTTTTATTTCTTTTTCTTCTCTGGTTGCTGTGGCTAAAACTTCCAAAACTATGTTGAATAAGAGTGGTGAGAGTGGGCAACCTTGTTTTGTTCCTGATCTTAGTAGAAATGGTTTCAGTTTTTCACCACTGAGGACAATGTTGGCTGTGGGTTTGTCATATATGGCCTTTATTATGTTGAGGAAAGTTCCCTCTATGCCTACTTTCTGGAGGGTTTTTATTATAAATGCGTGTTGAATTTTGTTGAAAGCTTTCTCTGCATCTATTGAGAAGACCATATGGTTTTTCTCCTTCAATTTGTTAATATGGTGTATCACATTGATTGATTTGCATATATTGAAGAATCCTTGCATTCCTGGAATAAACCCCACTTAATCATGGTGTATGATCCTTTTAATGTGCTGTTGGATTCTGTTTGCAGTATTTTTTTTTTTTTTTTTTTTTTGCAGTACGAGGGCCTCTCACTGTTGTGGCCTCTCCCGTTGCGGAGCACAGGCTCTGGACATGCAGGTTCAGCGGCCATGGCTCACGGGCCCAGCTGCTCCGTGGCATGTGGGATCTTCCCGGACCGGGGCACGAGCCCGTGTCCCCTGCATTGGCAGGCGGACTCTCAACCACTGCGCCACCAGGGAAGCCCCAGTGTTTGCTAGTATTTTGTTGAGGATTTTTGCATCTATGTTCATCAGTGATATTGGCCTGTAGTTTTTTCTCTTTGTGATATCCTTGTCTGGTTTTGGTATCAGGGTGATGCTGGCCTCGTAGAATGAGTTTGGGAGTGTTCCTCCCTCTGCTATATTTTGGAATAGTTTGAGAAGTATACGTGTTAACTGTTCTCTAAATGTTTGATAGAATTCGCCTGTGAAGCCATCTGGTCCTGGGCTTTTGTTTGTTGGAAGATTTTTAACCACAGGTTCAATTTCAGTGCTTGTGATTGGTCTGTTCATATTTTCTATTTCTTCCTGATTCAGTCTTGGCAGGTTGTGCATTTCTAAGAATTTGTCCGTTTCTTCCAGGTTGTCCATTTTATTGGCATAGAGTTGCTTGTAGTAATCTCTCATGATCTTTTGTATTTCTGCAGTGTCAGTTGTTACTTCTCCTTTTTCATTTCTAATTCTATTGATTTGAGTCTTCTCCCTTTTTTTCTTGATGTGTCTGGCTAACGGTTTATCAATTTTGTTTATCTTTTGAAGAATCAGCTTTTAGTTTTATTGATCTTTGCTATCGTTTCCTTCATTTCTTTTTCATTTATTTCTGATCTGATATTTTTGATTTCTTTTCTTCTGCTAACTTTGGGGGTTTTTTGTTCTTCTTTCTCTAATTGCTTTAGGTGCAAGGTTAGGTTGTTTATTCGAGATGTTTCCTGTTTCTTAAAGTAGGATTGTATTGCTATAAAATCCCTCTTAGAACTGCCTTTGCTGCATCCCATAGGTTTTGGGTCGTCGTGTCTCCATTGTCATTTGTTTCTAGGTATTTTTTGATTTCCTCTTTGATTTCTTCAGTGATCACTTTGTTAGTAAGTAGTGTATTGTTTAGCCTCCATGTGTTTGTATTTTTACAGATCTTTTCCTGTAATTGATATCTAGTCTCATAGTGTTGTCATCGGAAAAGATACTTGATACAATTTCAATTTTCTTAAATTTACCAAGGCTTGATTTGTGACCCAAGATATGATCTATCCTGGAGAATGTTCCATGAGCACTTGAGAAAAGTGTGTATTCTGTTGTTTTTGGATGGAATGTTGTATAAAATGAGTTAAGTATGTCTTGTTTAATGTATCATTTAAAGCTTGTGTTTCCTTATTTATTTTCATTTTGCATGATCTGTCCATTGGTGAAAGTGGGGTGTTAAAGTCCCCTACTATGAATGTGTTAACTGTCGATTTCTCCTTTTATGGCTGTTAGTATTTGCCTTATGTATTGAGGTGCTCCTATTTTGGGTGCATAAATATTTACAATTGTTATATCTTCTTCTTGGATCGATCCCTTGATCATTATGTAGTGCCTTCTTTGTGTCTTCTAATAGTCTTTATTTTAAAGTCCATTTTGTCTGATATGAGAATTGCTACTCCAGCTTTCTTTTGGTTTCCATTTGCATGGAATATCTTTTTTCATCCCCTTACTTTCAGTCTGTATGTGTCTCTAGGTCTGAAGTGGGTCTCTTGTAGACAGCACATATATGGGTCTTTTTTTTGTATCCATTCAGCCAGTCTGTATCTTTTGGTGGGAGTATTTAATCCATTCCATTAACATTTAAGGTAATTATCAATATGTATGTTCTTATTCCCATTTTCTTAATTGTTTTGGGTTTATTATTGTAAGTCTTTTCCTTCTCTTGTGTTTCTTGCCTAGAGAAGTTCCTTTAGCATTTGTTGTAAAGCTGGTTTGGTGGTGCTGAACTCTCTCAGATTTTGTTTGTCTGTAAAGGTTTTAATTTCTCCATCAAATCTGAATGAGATCCTTGCTGGGTAGGGTAATCTTGGTTGTAGGTTTTTCTCCTCTATCACTTTAAATATGTCCTGCCAGTCCCTTCTGGCTGGCAGAGTTTCTGCTGAAAGATCAGTTGGTAACCTTATGGGGATTCCCTTGTGTGTTATTTGTTGTTTTTCCCTTGATGCTTTTAATACGTTTTCTTTGTATTTAATTTTTGACAGTTTGATTAATATGTGTCTTGGCATGTTTCTCCTTGGATTTATCCTGTATGGGTCTCTGTGTGCTTCCTGGACTTGATTAACTATTTCCTTTCCCATATTAGGGAAGTTTTCAACTATCATCTCTTCAAATATTTTCTCAGTCCCTTTCTTTTTCTCTTCTTCTTCTGGAACCACTATAAGTCGAATGTTATATTCGAATTGCGTTTATGGTTGTCCCAGAGGTCTCTGAAACTGTCCTCAGTTCTTTTCATTCTCTCTTCTTTATTCTGCTCTGCAGTAGTTATTTCCACTATTTTATCTTCCACGTCACTTATCCGTTCTTCTGCCTCAGTTATTCTGCTATTGATCCCATCTAGAGTATTTTAAATTTCATTTATTGTGTTGTTCATCGTTGCTTGTTTAATCTTTAGTTCTTCTAGGTCCTTGTTAAATGTTTCTTGCATTTTCTCTATTCTATTTCCAAGATTTTGGATCATCTTTACTATCATTATTCTGAATTCTTTTTCACGTAGACTGCCTATTTCCTCTTCATTTGTTAGGTCTGGTTGGTTTTTATCTTGCTCCTTCATCTGCTGTGTGTTTTTCTGTCTTCTCATTTTGCTTATCTTACTGTGTTTGGGGTCTTCTTTTTGCAGGCTGCAGGTTCATAGTTCCCGTTGTTTTTGGTGTCTGTCCCCAGTGGCTAAAGTTGGTTCAGTGGGTTGTGTAGGCTTCCTGGTGGAGGGGACTAGTGCCTGTGTTCTGGTGGATGAGGCTGGATCTTGTCTTTCTGGTGGGCATGTCCACATCTGGTGGTGTGTTTTGGGGTGTCTGTGGACTTATTATGATTTTAGGCAGCCTCTCTGCTAATGGGTGGGGTTATGTTCCTGTCTTGCTAGTTGTTTGGGATAGGGTGTCCAGCACTGTAGCTTGCTGGTCATTGAGTGAAGCTGGGTGTTGGTGTTGAGTTGGAGATCTCTGGGAGATTTTCGCCATTTGATATTACATGGAGCTGGGAGATCTCTTGTGGACCAGTGTCCTGAAGTTGGCTCTCCCACCTCAGAGGCACTGCACTGACTCTTAGCTGCAGCACCAAGAGCCTTTCATCCACACGGCTCAGAATGCAAGGTAGAAAAAGTAGAAAGCAAGAGAGAAAGAAAGAGGGTAAAATAAAATAGAATAAAGTAAGATAAAATAAAATAAAGTTATTAAAGTAAAAAATAATTATTAAGAAAAAAAAAGTTTTAAGTAAAAAACCCCACAAAAACAGACAGATAGAACCCTTGGACAAATGGTGAAAGCAAAGCTATACAGACAAAATCTCACACAGAAGCATACACATACACACTCACAAAAAGAGGAAAAGGGGAAAAAATAATAAATCTTGCTCTCAAAGTCCACCTCCTCAATTTGGGATGATTTGTTGTCTATTCAGGTATTCCACAGATGCAGGGTACATCAAGTTGATTGTGGAGATTTAATCCGCTGCTCCTGAGGCTGCTGGATGAGATTTCCCTTTCTCTTCTTTGTTCTCACAGCTCCCAGGGCTCAGCTTTGGATTTGGCCCTGCCTCTGCATGTAGGTCGCCGGAGGGTGTCTGTTCTTCGCTCAGACAGGACGGGGTTAAAGGAGCAGCTGACTTGGGAGGCTCTGGCTCACTCAGGCCGGGGAGAGGGAGGGGTGCGAATGCGGGGCGACACTGCGGCGGCAGAGGCCAGCGTGACGTTGCATCAGCCTGAGGCGTGCCGTGCGTTCTCCCGGGGAAGTTGTCCCTGGATCCCGGGACCCTGGCAGCGACGAGCTGCACAGGCTCCCGGGAGGGGAGCTGTGGATAGTGACCTGTGCTCGCACACACGCTTCTTGGTGGCAGCAGCAGCAGCCCCAGCGTCCCACGCCCGTCTCTGGGGTCCACGCTGTTAGCCGCGGCTCGGGCCCGTCTCTGGAGCTCCTTTAAGCAGCGCTCTTAATCCCCTCTCCTCGTGCACCTGGAAACAAAGAGGAAAGAAAAAGTCTCCTGACTCTTCGGCAGGTCCGGACTTTCCCCCGGACTCCCTCCTGGCTAGCCGTGGTGCACTAACCCCCTGCAGGCTGTGTTCTCGCTGCCAACCCCAGTCCTCTCCCTGCGCTCCGACCGAAGCCCGCGCCTCAGCTCCCAGCCCTGTCCGCCCCGGCGGCCGATCAGACAAGCCTCTCGAGCTGGTGAGTGCCGGTCGGCACCGATCCTCTGTGCGGGAATCTCTCTGCTTTGCCCTCCGCACCCCTGTTGCTGTGCTGTCCTCTGCGGCTCCGAAGCTTCCCCCCTCTGCCACCTGCAGTCTCCGCCCGCGAAGGGGCTTCCTAGTGTGTGGAAACCTTTCCTCCTTCACAGCCCCCTCCCACTGGTGCAGGTCCCGTCCCCATTCTTTTGTCTCTGTTTATTTTTTCTTTTGCCCTACCCAGGTACGTGGGGAGTTTCTTGCCTTTTGGGAGGTCTGAGGTCTTCTGCCAGTGTTCAGTAGGAGCTGTTCCTCGTGTAGATGTATTTCTGGTGTATCTGTGGGGAGGAAGGTGATCTCCGCGTCTTACTCTTCCGCCGTCTTCCCCCTCCAAGATATAGATTTTTAAGAGAAACAGAATTAACAAAGTTTGCTCCACTACAGTGGACACTAGCCAAAAGGAAATGATACATAAAAGTTTTACTGTTTGAAACTAGGAAAATACTTCTTCCTGCCCGTCTGAAACATTATTTCCCAAAACATAAATCATGGATATTGTGTTTTCTTAATGGCCCTGTTTGTACATATATATATATAAGTATAAAACATTTAGACATTCATGATCCAGAGATTCTGTCCCTGGTCTAAATGTTTACTCACATTGTCCATAGCTTATTTTCTCAATAGTTATCCATAAAACCAAAGACTTTCTAAGTAGCAGGATCACTATAAAGAACATTCCATCAAACCATTCCATCTTTCTGGTGAAAGAAAGGGGTTTCAACTAGCATTTCAGTATTACCTCAACTTCTTCACAAAGCAATTATGTCACTGGCTAACTATCTCAGCAGTTTAAACAATTGTGAAAGTTTACTAAAATTCTTTCCTAGTTGCTTTTTTCAGAGACATGCTAGAAGGAATTTGTGTGTGTGTGTCCTCTTTTTCTTCCCCTTTATTTCTGGAGTGTTTTATGTTTGTGCATAGAATAGAAGGAGATGTGTCTTCTGAGATTTTTAAATGCTTTCATCAACATATTTCCTACATTTTCTGGGATCTGTTGACAAGATAGGAAAGGAACAGTGTAAGCAGTGGAGCTATTTCTTATTCTATAAATAAAGACATTAAGTTTAATCTTTTACAAATACGAAGAAGAAAAAGTATACAAAACAAAATGGCTTTTTTCAGTAGTGAATACAGCATATATGTTAGACGTTTTTTTCAAGTAGCAAACAGTGAACATCAGCTATCTACACACTTTGGATTTTTTAAGAAAATAGTTTTGCTGAATGTTTGTGTTTCTTGCAATTTTCCATTTATGATTAATCTTATTCCTTATGTGCTTGGTGTAATGAATGTAGGTGTTATACTTTACATTTTTAAGCACTTATTTGTACCGTGCAGTACTTTCTAGGTTTCAAAGCCTTTTAATCCATTGTCTCATTTGAACTTGTCAGTGACACATGCATGGCTACTGCTGCTTTACAAACTAAGAAACTGAGGCTTAGGTGGAGGAAGTGACAGCCAGCAGGGATCCTGGGTCTGAAACTCGAGTGCTTTGCTGTCAACTTTATGGGCTTTCCATTTGCCTCACTGCTTCTCTAGGCACCTTTGCTTCCTCTAACCTCATCACAATTTCTGATAGTCAGACTTGATGTTCCCCTTTGCTAGGCTGGCTTTAGCAGGATGGTCTTAAAATGTGATTTCTTTGTAAACTTTGAAGAATTGAAAATTCAACTTTCTTTAAATTCACTATCAATATCCTTTTCCATAATTTAAAAATATGTATGGGTGATGGATGTAAACTGGATTTATTGTGGTGATCATTTTTCAATGTATACAAATATCAAATCATTATATTGTATACTTGCAACTAATATAATATTATAGTCAGTTATTTCTCTCTCTGTCTATATTTAGAGAGAGAGACAATGACATTTAGTATGAGCCAGACATTGTCTGAGTTTCTGGATACAACATGGAGAAAAAGACTGGATCCTGGCTCTCATGGAAGCTGCAATCCAGTTGCAGAGCTTTTTCCAGTGTAGAGTGAATTACCAAATTCTTCTTGGGTCAGTTGAAGAGAGATTTTTGCCAGTGCCTTATTTGGGAAAGTCACCTGCATTGTATGCTCGAGGTTGTTGTGTTGACTTTGTCAGTGGTTCAGGTGAAGCCCTTTCATCAATTTTCTAAAATAGTATACAATTGCAATAATTGGAACATGGCATCATTGATCATCTTCATAATTGATTTAGGTTGTTTATTATAAAAGGCATGGATGGTATTGCTCTTGAAATGCTTGAGGACCAGTTGTTGCAGGGCTTAAAAGAAACCATGTAAACACCATTTCTGTTTAAGACTGTGCTAAATCAAGATATGATGCTTACAAAATATTATCTAACAATATGTAATATTTATTGTCAGGTTTGTGATGAATGCTTTGAAAGAGCCATTTCACCTAATTCTTATTATGCATTTTAAAATTAAGGAACTGAGCCTTAGAGAAATTACTTAGTTTATCTAGGAAGTGTCAGAGCTAGAATTTGAGTAGAGGAGGTCTAATTCCTTAGCTTTTGCTTTAACCACTATGCTATACAGGCCTACCTTGGGGATATTCTGTGTTTGGTTCCAGACCACTGCAATAAAGCAAATATTGCAATACAGAGAGTCATGTGAATTTTTTCGTTTCCTGGTGTATGTGAAAGTTATGTTTACAACTGTAGTCCATTAAGTGTGCAATAGCATTATGTATAAAAATGTGCATAACTTAATTTAAGAAACTTATTGCTAAAATATGCTAACCATCATCTCAGCCTTCAGCCAGTCATAAGGGTAACATCAAAGATCACTGATCACAAATGACCGTAACAAATATAATACTAATGAAAAATTTTGAAATATTTTGAGGGTTACCACAGTGTAACACAGAGACACAAAGTGAGCAAATACTCTTGGGAAAATGGCACTGATAAACTTGCTTGACGGAGGGCTGCCACAAACCTTCAATCTGTAAAAAACGCAGTATCTGTGAAGTGCAGTCAAGCAAAGTGCAATAAAATCTGGTATTCCTGTGCTCATAGTGAAAGTCACCTGAAACCATGTATGGTCAAGTAGATGAAAGGTAGGTTTGGTTTCCCTAAGAAAGTTGGAAAAGTTATGAAAGCACAAGCTATGTCAGTGTAATGTATGGCAGAATCTCTGCCTCCTTTGTTTTTACAATTGTAATATCACTCCCAGGCCCAGACAGTTCAGGAAGTATTCTAAAATATTGTTGGAATCCACTGAAAAGCTCAGAAAACTAAAAACAACTCCATATTTTGAAATTCCAGTCTCTTTATTTCAAAAAATCTGTGATTGGTGCATCTGAAAATGGAAAACAACTCTTTTTGGAAGTTTTTATAATTACACAATGGATGTGGCCTTAGCTCTTGATTTCATTTTGTGATTGACTAGTGAGCAATATGCAAATCCAGCCTCTAGTCTTCTGTGGTTGTTTTTTTCCCCCAACTTGTTAGAAGAGGGTAAAGTTCTAATTTTGCCTTTCCAGGCTTTCACTTTGGAGGTTGACTTAAAGTCTTACAAAAATCTTTGTGACCCTTCTTTATATCCCTTCACAAAATCCATTGATGAAAACTGACTATGACGCTTTTTATGTGGAAGAATGGGCATGTTTGGCTTTGGTGAATTGTATATGGCACTTTGCATAATCTCATTCATGTTTTCAGCCCTTACTATCTTATGAACAAGGGCTAATTGCTTTTCAGTGATACATTATCTAATTAATCCCTGTAAAAGGACACTTTTTCATAGAAAGTCAACCATGTTTAAAAATGCTTCATAAATCATGGAGAGAAAAGCTTGTTGTGTTTGGAGGTCTTGAGCAAGTTAGTGTGATTTCTGTTTGTCAAGATCTTGTTCAAGGTAAACTGGGCCAAAAACAAGTACAAATCTGAAGGATTTAAATGACATGATTAACCAACTTTGTTATATTTCTCTATTTAAACTCAATAAAGAGGGAATATATATACATTTTCCCCTTATGCTTATAAAGCATGTACAACATTTAATTTTATGCTTGGCCTGCAAAAAGCTTTAACATTTTCTTCCCCAAATAGAAGACTCTCACCAAAAAACCAAAGTATTAGATTTCATTGGCCCAGCAAAACAATAAAAACCCACTTAGAATTTGGAAAAAATTATTTTCTAGTTTTTCTGACCTTCAAGATGGCGGAAGACTAAGACGTGGA
Source organism: Mesoplodon mirus (assembly GCF_964341445.2). Taxonomy (NCBI): domain Eukaryota; kingdom Metazoa; phylum Chordata; class Mammalia; order Artiodactyla; family Ziphiidae; genus Mesoplodon; species Mesoplodon mirus. Next base: position 88,493,673 of record NC_138980.1, on the reverse strand, counting down.
GGTCACCTTCCTCCCCACAAATACATCAAAAATACATCTACATGTGGAACAACTCCTACAGAACACCTACTGAATGCTGGCAGAAGACCTCAGACTTCCCAAAAGGCAAGAAACTCCCCACTTACCTGGGTAGGACAAAAGGAAAAAGAAAAACCAGAGATAAAAGAATAGGGATGGGACCAGCTGTGAAGGAGGAAAAGTTTCCACACACTGGGAAGCCCCTTCACTGGTGGAGACAGGGGTTGGCGGGGCGGGGGGAAGCTTCGGAGCCACAGAGGAGAGCACAGCAACAGGGGTGCAGAGGGCAAAGCGGAGAGATTCCCGCACAGAGGATTGGTGCCGACCAGCACTCACCAGCCTGAGAGGCTTGTCTGCTCACCCGCTGGGGCAGGTGGGGGCTGGGAGCTGAGGCTCTGGCTTCTTCAGAGGTCAGATCCCAGGGAGAGGACTGGGGTTGGCTGCATAAATACAGCCTGAAGGGGGCTAGTGCGCCACAGCTAGTCCAGAGGGAGTCCAGGAAAAAGTCTGGACCTGCCTAAGAGGCAAGAGACCATTGTTTTGGGGTGCGCGAGGAGAGGGGATTCAGAGCACTGCCTAAATGAGCTCCAGAGACAGGCATGAGCTGCAGCTATCAGCATGGACCCCAGAGACGGGCATGAAACACTAAGCCTGTGTGCAAGCACAGGTCACTACCCAAACCTTCCCTCCCAGGAGCCTGTGCAGCCCGCCACTGCCTGGGTCCCGTGATCCAGGGACAACTTCCCCGGGAGAGCACACAGCACGCCTCAGGCTGTTGCAATGTCATGCTGGCCTCTGCCACCACGGGTGCGCCCCACATTCCATACCCCTCCCTCCCCCGAGCCTGAGTGAGCCAGAGCCCCCTAATTAGCTGCTACTTTAACCCTGTCCTGTCTGAGCAATGAACAGATGCCCTCAGGTGACCTACACACAGAGGCGGGGTCAAATCCAAAGCTAAACCCCAGGAGCTGTGCGAACGAAGAAGAGAAAGCGAATTCTCTCCCAGCAGCCTCAGGAGCAGCAGATTAAATCTCCACAATCAATTTGGTGTACCCTGCATCTGTGGAATACCTGAATAGACAATGAATCATCCCAGAATTGAGGCAGTGAACATTGGGAGCAATGATATATATATTTTTTTCTTTTGTCTTTTTGTGAGTGTGTATGTGTATGCTTCTTTGGGTGATTTTGTCTGTATAGCTTTGCTTTTACCATTTGTTGTAGGGTTCTGTCTGTCCGTTTTTAAATTTTTTTTAAGTATACTTTTTAGTGCTTGTTATCATTGATTTGTTTTTTGGTTTGATTGCTCTATTCTTTCTTTTTTTATTTTTTACTTTTTAATTTTTAAAATTTTTTTATTTTAATAACTATTTTATTTCATTTTATTTTTTTCTTTCTTTCTTTCATTTTTTCTCACTTTTCTTCTGAGCTGTGTGGCTGACAGAGTCTTGGTGCTCTGGCCGGGTGTCAGGCCTGTGCCTCTGAGGTGGGAGAGCCGAGTTCAGGACATTGGTCCACCAGAGACTTCGCGGCTCCACATAATATCAAACGGTGAAAGCTCTCCCAGAGATCTCCATCTCAGCACAAAGACCCAGCTCCACTCAATGAACAGCAAGCTATGGTGCTGGACACCCTGTGCCAAACAACTGGGAAGACAGGAACACAACCCCACCCATTAGCAGAGAGGCTGCCTAAATTCATAATAAGATCACAGACACCCGAAAACACACCACTGGACATGATCCTGCCCAGCAGAAAGACAAAATACAGCCTCATCCACCAGAACACAGGCACTAGTCTCCTCCACCAGGAAGCCTGCACAACCCAATGAACCAACCTTAGCCACTGGGAGCAGACACCAAAAACAGCGGGAACTATGAACCTGCAACCTGTGAAAAGGAGACTCGAAACACAGTAAGTTAGCAAAATGAGAAGACAGAGAAACACACAGCAGATGAAGGAGCAGAGTAAAAACCCATGAGACCAAACAAGTGAAGAGGAAACAGGCAGTCTACCTGAAAAAGAACTCAGAGTAATGATAGTAAAGATGAACGAAAATCTTGGAAATAGAATAGAGAAAATACAAGAAACATTTAACAAGGAACTAGAAAAACTAAAGAGCTAACGAACAATGATGAACAACACAATAAATGAAGTTAAAAATTCTCTAGAAGGAATCAGTAGCCGAATAACTGAGGCAGAAGAACGGATCAGTGACCTGGAAAGTAAAATAGTGGAAATAACTACTGCAGAGCAGAATAAAGAATGAAAAGAATTGAGGACAGTCTCAGAGACCTCTGGGACAATATTAAATGCACCAACATTTGAATTACAGGGGTTCAAGAAGAAGAGGAGAAAAAGAAAGGGACTGTGAAAATATTTGAAGAAATTATAGCTGAAAACTTCCCTAATATGGGAAAGGAAATAGTTAATCATTCCAGGAAGCACAGAGAGTCCCATACAGGATAAATCCAAGGAGACACATGCCAAGACACATATTAATCAAACTATCATAAATTAAACACAAAGAAAAAATACTAAAAGCAGCAAGGGAAAAGCAACAAATAACATACGAGGGAATCTCCCCCATAAGGTTAACAGCTGATCTTTCAGCAGAAACTCTGCAAGCCAGAAGGGAGTGACAGGACATAATTAAAGTGATGAAAGGGAAAAACCTACAACCAAGATTACCCAGCAAGGATCTCATTCAGATTCGATGGAGAAATAAAAACCTTTACAGACAAGCATAAGCTAAGAGAATTCAGCAGCACCAAACCAGCTTTATAACAAATGCTAAAGGAACTTCTCTAGGCAGGAAACACAAGAGAAGGAAAAGACCTACAATAACAAACCCAAAACAATTAAGAAAATGGTAATAGGAACATACATATCGATAATTACCTTAAATGTAAATGGATTAAATGCTCCAATCAAAAGACATAGACTAGCTGAATGGATACAAAAACAAGATACAAAGGATATAAAAACCAATACCGCATGTTGGTTTTTGCTTTATAACAAAGTGAATCAGCTATACATATACATGTATCCCCATGTCTCCTCCCTCTTGCGTCTCTCTCCCACCCTCCCTATCCCACCCCTCTAGGTGGTCACAAGGCACCGAGCTGATCTCCCTGTGCTATTAGGCTGCTTCCCACTAGCTATCTGTTTTACAGTTGGTAGTGTATATAAGTCCATGCCACTCTCTCACTTCGTCCCAGCTTATTCTTCCCCCTCCCCATGTCCTCAAGTCCATTCTGTACGTCTGTGTCTTTATTCCTGTCCTGCCTCTAGGCTCTTCAGAACCATTTTTTCTTTTTGATTCCATATATATGTGTTAGCATACGGTATTTGTTTTTCTCTTTCTGACTTACTTCACTCTGTATGACAGCCTCTAGGTCCATCCACCTCACTGCAAATAACTCAAGAAGTTGATATGTTTTAAAAAACCTACCCCCAAAACCTCCCAAAGCACTGGACTTAGTCAGTAAAACCAAAACAAAAATTTTTTAAACAAAGATGCTTAATGGGTAGACTTGCCAGATAAAATAAAATGTATATACAGTACATATAATAAGTTTATACAAAAATTATTGTTCATTGCCTGAGATTGAAGTTTAACTGTGTGTCCTATATTGTTATTTGATGATTCTGGCAATGCTCTTAGTGGAAGAGAATAATTATTCTAGTTTGAGAAACTAGATGAATTAGATCACTTTGTAACAAAATTAAAATTAAACAGATTGCTTCAAGAGAGGATGGTAAAGACAAAAGCTAACCAAAGAACTAAATACCGAAGAAATGAGGGTTTAAGTATCTATCATCAAAAAGGCACCAGGAATTCTGCTTTCATCCTTGAAGGAGTAACAATAATCAGATTTAACTTTCTGCCATAAAACTGGAAAAAGTATATGGAACAACTACTTTTAGATACTGGATAACAGGCAGTGCACAGCATGCTCTGTGAGAGAAGGGAACAGATGAGGTAAGCCCTAAGATCTTCTTGGCTTAATGCTTGGGTGCAATTTTCAGACATAGGCGCAGGGAGAAGAAACCCCTACAAATCCTTGTTGAGCTGCGGAGATGGAGTTTGGAGTTTGGGGAGGTAGAAGAAACCAGAAGTTGTAATGCAGAGTTCCAGAAATGAAGCCCTGCAGAGAAGCAAAGGCCCCCAAACCTATATGGGGTTCCTTTAAGGCTTTGCTGAGCATGCATGACCTGAAACTCCGGTAGGAGGTGCAAAGCATGACTGGGGAGGTATAACCTGAACGATTCCCACAGCACTGGTAGGATGGGAAACTTTTGAGCTCAACAACAACAAGGGTGGCACCTAAACTACAATTAGTTATACTTATGACTAGAGGTGCAGAAATGTAAAACAGTACATTTAAAATTATGTACAGAAATCTCTCACGCTCAAGTGAGATTTATTCTAGGAGTGCAAGGGTCCTTTAAATTATATTAGCGAATAGAGTAGAATCAAATGGGATTTATTCAAGGAATGCAAGGATAGTCCAATGTTAGTGAATCAGTCTATCAACTTAGCATCTGTTTTTGGTGGAAGCTCAAAAACTAATAGAGATGAAAAATTCCTGAATATGGAAAACAGTATTAGACATAAATAATAATCATATTAAATAATAAATGTATTTTCTTTAAATTCAGGGAGGAAGGTAGATGCTATTGTCATGTGATTCACATTTTTTGAATATTCTAGTTAATGCAATAATACAATAAATCACATCTATATTAGAAAAGACACAATTATTATATATAGAAAACATGACCTTATGCATAGAAAATCAAATAGGTCTAAATGAAACAGTATTCAAGTGCATAATAAAATTCACAGAAGTATTTGGAAGCAAGTCAAATATATAAGATAGTTTAGTTAAATCAGCAGTAAATAGTTAACATTAAGTTTTTAAAATTTATTAATGATAGCAACAACAACAGTGAGAAGTCTCAGACTAAATGTAATAAGAAATGTATAGGTCTTCATGAAGCTAGAGATGGCATTTTGCCAAAGAGGTATGGGCCTGAATAAATGTAGTCAAAATATCATCTTTCTCAAATTCATATATCAGTCTTCTGATACTCCCATCATAATCCTAATATGGTTTTGGTAGGAAGTCAGTAGAAGGGGACTTGCTAATTTTTTAAAAAACATTATCTGTGTGCATGTGCAAATTTACTCAATAATTTTTTGAAAGTGACTTTATTAAGATGAGATTTAGCTTACTTGGTATTAAGGAATTCTATAATAATATAATTGAAACATTGTTGCCCTGTCCCATATAGGACAAATAAATAAATGTAACAGTAAAGAGGGTCTGTTAAGATCTGAAAAAAATGATTGCATTTGAAATCTACAGAGCAAGCATGTCTTTTATAATAAATGATGACAGGACAATTGGATTTCTCCTTGAAAATAAAAACTTAAATATCTACCTTGTATCAAATATAAAATAAACTCTATTAAAATATCTAAACATAAAAAACTAGAACAATTAAAGTACTACAGGCAATACTTTATTATTTTTAGTAACTAAGGCCTTTTAAATATGACACAGAACTCAGAAATCATAAAGAAAAAGATTAAGATGTATTACTAAATAAAATTTTGAAATCTTGGTATGGTAAAAAAACAATAAATGACAGATCAAGGAATATATATTTCCTTATATATAGTAATATATATCTATTACTACATTATATTATATATATAATGTATTATATATATCACAGGTTACTCTTTGATGCATATGGATATAATATAATCATATATAAAGTATCATATCAATGATATATAAAGAGCTTTTACAAATCAGTGAAGTAAAGACAATGACCAATAGGAAACCACACAAAACCAATGAACAGTGATTTGGAAGAGTTAATTTAGATGACCAACAAATAAATGAGAATATTCTAAACTTTGCCAATAGTTAAATTTGAATTAAAATGAGATATGATTTTTCATGTTTTATCTATAGTATTTACAATCATTTAATAACTGATAGTATTCCGAGTTGGTGGGGTTATAGGGAAATAATAATTTCCATGCACTTTTATGCTTATAAACTATTATATTTTGAAGGCAATTTAATAGTATTCATCACATTTAAAAATATTTCTACCTTTTGGAAGGAAAATAGTACTTCTAGTATTTGTTATATTGAAGCCTCTTTACTAATAGGCTAGATGAATACAAAGGCCACCTTGATTCCTTGGTTACCTGCTTCTTCTAGGTATTGGATTCTACATGCCCTAGACTCAATCTACAAGGTAGCTTCCCTTCTAGTCTTTGACTTTCTACAGGTCAGATCACTACCCCATATCTCTTTAGATGAACCCATACTCTGTGGTTCCTAGAATATTGTGCATTAGTAAGTTTATTCTCTTGTCTACTCTTATCCCTTGTATAAGATTTTTCAGAACAAAACCCTCTGCCTTCTACCTCTAAGGATTGTGTTTCTAATGTGAAACTAAGCCCCTGGACTGTGACATTTTTATTACGGTGAGGAAGGTCCTCTATTCATCTAAAATCCAGCTCAGAACAGATCACTCTGATACCTGAAGTTGATATGGCCCCTCAGTGCCTCCAGTTATTGTTAAACCCCTCCCTGGTGTAATATATTTAACCACTATATTTCATATATTTTAAAATGCAAAATATTTTCCTCCATAGAGCATCCCTGTACTCATGACATGGCTTAAAATCAGTGTCATACTGCAGTTTAATTGGCAGTGTTTTTTCTTTTCTAGTAGGACAGAGGGTAATAGTGCATCTTATAACCAATGGTATTTTAGTTTCAATAAAATTTAGTTGTACCAGTTTAATGACACTGTCAATCCAGTGTTATTTTATTTTGCTAGTGAGATGTGTCACATCAAACTACATCAGAGGTCTTGCTATTATTATTGTTATTATCAGTAGTAGTAGCAGCAGCAGCCGCCTCTCCTTAATCTATAATCTCATCAGTATTTTAGGAGATTTTTTCTTAGTCTGAAGGCTGTTGTTTACCAAGAGTAGGTATTTGCAAGTTAATAACCTGCTTTGGTATTAATCATGAGCCTACAAGAAAACTGAGATCTGGGTTTTAGGCATCATTTTCTTTAGCATTATTTTATTTAGATTGTTTCTTCATTTTCTCTCTTTCTCCTATCCCTCCAAACTGTCTTCCCTTACTTTGAAAAGATTTATAGGAACTGAGATTCAGATAAAGTATTTCTTCTTCTTCTTCTTCTTTTTTTAAATTTTATTTTGGTTGCGCTGGGTCTTAGTTGCGGCAGGTGGGCTCCTTAGTTGTGGCTCACCGGCTCCTTAGTTGTGGCACCTGAACTCTTAGTTGCAGCATGTGTGATCTAGTTCCCTGACCAGGGATCGAACCTGGGCCCCCTGCATTGGGAGTGTGGAGTCTTAACCACTGTGCCACAGGAAGTCCCCCAGATAAAGTATTTCTGAGAGAGTGTTTCTGAGAGTGGCTAAATCCAGGTTATGTTACTTAGTAGCTGTATAGACTGTGCAGGTTATTGCAGTTCTCTCAGCCTCAGTGTCCTCATTTGTAAAGGCTTGTTCACCTCAGTTTTCTTGGGAAGAGCAGCTAAGGTAATGCATGTGGATGTTCTTTCTTAACTCTAAAACTATAAAATTTCTGGGGGTTATTAATAGTCTCAGAGGGCACCTTCAATAATAGCTAGTTTTAACTAATTTCCTGGTCAATGACAGAAGACACCCCCTATATTCAGTAAATCTAGGATAAGTTCTTTTATTTCTGCTATAGCTCATTATTGTGTCTTCTCATCCCTGATGGTACCTGCTCCCGTGTTCATATAGCCTTCAGACAAATGGAGTTACGTCAAGGTTATATATCATGAGCCTATGAGAAAGTAAGGGGAAACTTCACATCTCTCATAAACCAGGTTGCTCTATCTTTACTAGATTAATAGCTTCCCATGCATATGGTTTTCGTTCTATGCATATTTCTCAAGTGAACATTTTGCTTCTGTAATCTTGTAATCAGTCTGCAACTATAGGATCATGTGCAAATTGCTAGCCAACCCAGAGCTCTATTCACTGCAGTATTCTATGAACAATGGAACTGTAAGTCTGGAAGTGACTTGGAGTCAATCCCATTCCCCTAACGGGTAATCACATCTGAAGCATCTAAGACAAATTATAATTTAGTCTATTCTTAAAGACCCCCTCAGGTGATTTGCCAACCTCTCTCAAGAACACATTCCAATATTGAGCACATGTTACTGTCAGAAAATACTCCTTTGTACTTCAATGAAGTTTCTCATGGCACAGACTAACCAAGGTTTTACTTTGTTTTGACCTCAGTGAGATGAGGTAACACTGAACATACCATCTACTTAAGCTTAGCCCTGAATTGTTTCAAACCCTGTAATAAAGAACTCCCTCTTGCCTATAAAGTCACATTCGAATTCCTCAATATGCTGTACAAGACCCTTCAGAATCTGCCACTGGCTATATTTACAGTATCTATTCCTGACATACCCCTTCATGAATTTGTTGTTTAGTTTTGCTAAAGTACTTTTCGAACCCCAGGAATACCATGTTCTTTAATATGCCTTGTGTTTGCACACACCCCTTGTTTTGGAACGTCTTACCCCCTCATCTTCCTAAGTGACTCTTGCCTTTGTTTCAACACTCAGTTCAAATATCACCTCCTCTGGGAAGATTCCCTCAGCCTCCAAAGCAGTTGGTCACATTGTCCTCTTTCCAAACTTCCATTACAATATTTGGTTATTTAGGCTAATACTGTTTTTTTAATTATTTGCTTGCTATTCTTCACTGCTCACCAGACTGAGGATTGAAGGCTGGGATGAGTCTTTTTCATGTATTCTCTGTGTACAATAACTGGCATCCAGTAGGGGATCAATAAATGAATGCTCCTATGTTTTAGGGAACCAGAAGGCTTTCCTTGCCATAAATTAGGAACAGTGTGAATACAAAAACGTGAAAGACCTGCCAAAAGCATCAACATGCTAAATATCTGTAAAGTTATCCTCATTTACATTACCATTATCAGAAATTGTTGAAGGACATTTACGATTGTGTATATCTCTGTGAGAGACATCCTGGTAGGTCCCCATTTGCCATCCCTAATGTGAAAAACTTTCCTAAGCCAGAAAGTCAAGCATTGATGTTTTATTATCAAAGAGTGATTTTTCCATTAGCTTTTCAGTACCCGTCAGCAGGACATTTTGCAAAAGCATATGGATGTTGGCAACCAGTGATGTATCAGATGCATGCCATTAAAAACATTCACGCAGTTTACCAATCCCATTAGAGGTTCTGATGGCCAGTGATGAAAGACCAAAGATCTGCTTATACAAGATGCACTGACACTGGCAAAGAATTGAGATATAAATAACCAGTGCGACATCATGAGGTTTTCCTGATTTTATTAACAGGACAAAAATATAACTTCCCAGTAAGCATGTCCTAGGGAAGATAAAGTGAATCAGAACTGGGAAGGGATCTGAGGTTGTACAGTCATTTTTGTTACAAAGGTAGGGGAAGTTTCTTAAACTCCCCTTTACAAGCACTTGTAATTTTGTTTTCTTACCATAATCTTTTCTTCATAATATACAGGTTGCTGCTATTTCCAGATGGCTTTTTAATCTTTTTGTGTCCTATACTTCCAAAAGGATATATTTTTTGATGTTGCCTAGTTGGAGTTAGTGTGAACAGAAGAAAAAAAAAAAGGGTTTGTGTAATTTACACACTGGAAAAATCTACTCCCTTTCTCTCCACCCCCATTACTGTGGCCATTGACGACATGTGTTAGACACCTGTAGGTTGCCCTTCTCTGGGCCATACATTAGCATTTAGGGCATCTATTGGGGTTTGAATTAGCTATTAAAGGAAGAGATTGAGATATGTCTCTTTATTAATGGAGGATATAGAGTCTCTTGTATGTAAACTTTAAAAATAAGTGGGCGACAGTTTTCTTTCTTCCTTTTTTTCTAAAATTGGCTTCTGAGGAGTTAAATAAAGACTACTTCCAGCTCTCTATGACACACGTCTTTATTTTTAGGAATGCCATTTCCATCACCTAGTTTCCCTTTGTGAGTAGTAGTATTCTGTCCAATTCTCTAATGATGTTTTTAGTAAAGTTCACTTATTGATTTTGTGCATCAGTCATGGCATAGCTGTCATATCTGTATTTGGGATGGTTAAGAGTCTTGGGTTTGGAGTCCTGGATTTGCCCTGTTGTGTGACCTTGAGAAGAGTATGTAAAGTCTTTAAATGTTATATTCCTAATCTGTAATAAGAGACATGGCAATTGTAACTGCTTCACTGCTTAATAGTACCTATTCCATAGGATGATTGTGAGGATTTAAGGAGATAATGGCACAAATAAAAAAGTGTGTATGTATATTATATGTGTACATACATACATGTATACGTATACATACACTTGATCTTTAGCATTCTTTTTAGATCCTGGGGCTAGAAGGCAGGTTGTAAGGCAGAAGGTATAAGAACAGGACCTGACTTCATTTCTCCCAACTTGGCTATCCTGGCAGAAAACTGTGTGTATATCATCTCTCCAGGTGATTCTGGTATGTCAACATGTTTGAGAACCATTGGTCTAGAATATTTTCTTGCCCTAAAACATAGCTGGTTTTAAAAAGTAAGGGTTCCCATCCTACATTTACAGTGTATCAGAGAACTTGAGTTTGCAACCTTTCCTAGTAATCTATTCCCAATACGTCTTGTTGTCACTAAATCCTTTCTTAAATTGTCTTTCTAAATCATCCATGCTTCAGGTGAGCATAAAGCCCTTATTATAGCCTGTGTGAAGATGAGGCTATTTTACATAAAGTTCTGTCATATGTGGTTATTTGTGTGTGTCTGTGTACCTCTTTCTTGATTGTATGGGTATCAGTTTGAGTCACTGAGAATGCCTTATTATGTATATTTGTCTACATCAAGGTAAAATGAATGTACAAGCATCTTATTGAAATTTACAGGAAGGAAGAGCCAGCAAAAGTTTCTAGTGGGAGATTACAAATGGAAATTAATGGCAGTTTACTCATTATTGCAAAATTAGATTCTATAAAACATCAAACATATTCTCGACCTTAACATGTTGTCTTGATTGATTGATGTGGGAGCATATTTATGAAGTCTTTTATAGATTTACTCATGAACAGACCTTCCCTCACACAATTCTTCCACTGTGTTAGTTAGGACTCTATTGGTTGCAACTGATAGAAACCCAATTCAAACTAAAATTTAAAAGGAAGGATGAGTTTTTTGGTTCTTACAATAATCCAGAAATTAATCTGTTGACCTCTCTCTGGACTAGCTAGACTACCTATATCCAGGGGTTCATACCATGCTTTTAGGACCCTGTAACTCCCTTATGTCACTCAGCCTTACTTTCCTGTTAGTTGGTTTCATTCTTAAGCAGGCCCTTGAGTCCATTTCCCCCAGCTTAGCCGTCCCAGCAGAAAGAGCACTTCTCTTTTCCAGTAGTTCCAGTAAAAGTCTCAGGGCCAGGTCTCATTGAGTGTAATGTGGATCACATATCCATTCCTGACCTAACCACCACAGCTAAGGAATAGAGTACAGTGATTTGGTAGGCCTAAATAGCATGCCAGTCTCTCTATGGATGGGATCAAGCACATCCTAAAAACACACAGAAATTGGAGATAGGTGATTCCCTCAAGGAATGTTGAGGGACAGTTATCAGAAGAAGAAACATGCTGAGGAGCCAGAGGACAATAAATGTCCACTACATCTCATGAGGTCCTAAGTCCCTTAACTATGAAACTTCCCACCTTGGAGATTTTCACCACTAAGTCTTAGGAAGGGAAGACTAAGCTGGGGCCTTTTCTTTTGGTGGGGAAACCTAGTAGTTTTAGAAAGATGTCAATATGATTTTCCCCCAGCCTCTTCTTCTACCAGTTTATACAGTTCTTGTCTAATTTTTTGCCAGTGTGATGGGAAAGAGAGTTGAAGTCATCAGAAGGCTTTTACATTGTGCTAAAGTGCCATATTTAATTATATTTTAATTATCTTCCTAAAAATATTTGAGTGGAGTAAACTGAGCTTACATATAAACCCAGGGAGAGCAGACCACAGGAATAGATTTGTTTTCTGAGAGCCTCTCTGTGCCATTAGGTCCAAATTTAATAATATTTAATAATAGTCCATACATTACATGCAAGGTCTTCTGTTATGCAAAAATAGACATCCTATTTGGGTATTAAACATGCCTTTAAGCAGGCAGTGCCTCTCTCTTTGCTTTCTCTACTTTCCCAGGAAACCAAGCTTCAAGAATCAATGCAATTTCTTCAGTTTCCTAATTTATAATATTTTGGACTTTATGGAGTGGCCCCAATTTCATGCATTTATATCACCTCAACAAAGGAGACTTGTGATATGCAATTAAAAGTTTTTTAACTATTTTGCTTTGTGAATGTTTATATATAAATACATTTTTTAAATCCAAAAATAATTATTTCATGATTCTAATTCGTGCTTCAAAAAATGTGATTTCAGATGCACAGTGACCCATCTTCCCAGCACCACTTGCTGTGGATGAGGTGGTGAGCAGAGATGTGACACAACCATCCTTTCTTGGTTAGAGATTATTCCCAGTAAAAAAGAAAACCCTATTGATTGTCCTTCATGTTCACAGTCCTATGTTTGGTACCATGATACATTAAATAGAAGACAGCCTTTGCTCTCAAAGGCGTTAAGATTTAGGACAAGTCACAAAAGATAAACAGACACTTCAAAGAGTAAACATACAGTGTCCCTGGGAGTATAGGTTGGTATAATCCCTTTGCAAGACAATTTATCAATATCTATAAAAATTTTAAATGAAAAATCTATAAAACCTTAATATCAGAAAAAGATATTAAAAAAATTAAAACAATAATCTCCAGGTGGGGAAGACATTTCAAAGTATGACATAAAACCCTTAACAGCATAGACTGATGATTAGACTATATAAAAATCAAATTTTCTGCATGACACAAAAAAATAAAGTCAATGACAAACATCAAACAGTAACTTATAATTCACACAAAGAGCTGCTTTCCTTAGTATATAAAAATCTACTAAAGAGGGCTTCCCTGGTGGCGCAAGTGGTTGAGAGTCCGCCTGCCAATGCAGGGGACATGGGTTCGTGCCCCGGTCCGGGAGGATCCCACATGCCGCGGAGCGGCTGGGCCCGTGAGCCATGGCTGCTGGGCCTGCACGTCCGGAGCCTGTGCTCCGCAACGGGAGAGGCCACAGCAGTGAGAAGCCTGCGTACCGCAAAAAAAAAAAAAATCTGCTAAAGATCAATAAGGATAAGGACACCAAACCAATAGAAAAAAAAGGCAAAGAATATGAAAGGTTAGATCACAGAAAAAGAAGCATAAATGTTTTTTAAGTATATTAAATCAGATTGATACCATAATGAAATACCCTTTAACCTCTCAGTTTGGCAAAGGTCAAAAAGTTTCTTAATACATTATGTATGTTTTGGTAAGTTGAGAGTATGGGGCAACATATAAGTTTCTGTTGGGAATGTAAATGGGTATGGCCTCTTAGAGGGCAATTTGGCAATTGTTACCATACTTTAAAATACAGCTACCCTTTGACCCAACATTTTTATTTCTAGAAATATATCCTCCTCTGGACATATTTGTTCTTTTGCCAAATGATCTGTATAGAAGATTATTTATTGCAGCATTGTTTGAACTAACAAAAAACTGGAAATAACCTACAAATCCATCAAAAGGACTGGCTAAATGAAATTATGGCACAGCCCCTTGTAGAATGCTACTCACCATAAAAAGGAATGAGAGCCTCTCTACATGCTGGTATACTGTCATATATATAGCCAAGATATATGGCTAAATGAGAAAGGAAGGTATAGAATACTGCATTTCTCAGCATATATAAAGGAAGCTGGTAGCAGAAAGTTGCCTCTGGAATGGGAACTGAATGGCTTTCAAACAGTGGTACTCAGGAAGCTGACTTTTTCCTAACTGCACACTCACACACACACACACACACACACATATATATTTTTTGTACAATGTGAATATATTCAAATCTTTAGAATTTAATATAATTTTAAAAATACAATAAAACGCACATTGGAATTTATGAAACAATTCTACCACTAAAAATTAATCTAACAGCATCACTTATAATAGCAAAATACAGTCCATCAGTAGTAGCTTTAAAAAAGAATCTCATGAGTGGTGGTATGGAATGCTCTCTAAGACATAGTGTTCAAAAATAAAAGGCAAAAGCAAGTTGCAGATATACTATAGTATAAATATATACTATGTGTCCTTTATGGAAAAAGTGAAATATGTATATAAACTGCTTGTATAGGCAAAGGACATGCATGTGTGTGAAAAGACACACAAGGTATTGAACAGTGACAGACTCTGGGCAGGAGGCCTGGGGGTACTTTCTTTGCAATGTATCCCTTTATATACCCTGTGAATTTTGACTTTCCATGTCCAGATAATAATTAGTCAAACAAAAAGGAAAATATAAAGATGAGGACAAACATGTAGCTTTATTGGTTTGTGCACAGCTGAGTTGACCTTCTGGATGAAGAGAACCATGCCGAGTTAAAATTAGTGTTCAAGGAAGAGCCAAGCTCATACTGAGCAGAGCTGAAGTCCTAGAGATACATTTGGGTTCTCTTTAATTCCAAAATGACCAAATAGAGAAGGCAGTCACAGATGATAGATGACTTTACATGTTGAACAATATTAGGCTTAGTTTTTTGTTTTTTTTTTTTTTGCGGTACGCGGGCCTCTCTCACCGTTGTGGCCTCTCCCGTCGCGGAGCACAGGCTCCGGACGCGCAGGCTCAGCGGCCATGGCCCACGGGCCCAGCCGCTCCGCGCCATATGGGACCCTCCCGGACCGGGGCACGAACCCGTATCCCCTGCATCGGCAGGCGGACCCCCAACCACTGCGCCACCAGGGAGGCCCCATTAGGCTTAGTTTAAAAGACATTCAGCTCTACCAATTTCTTTTTCATAGAAATGTTGCACTTTTTAGATCCTCCATGGAATTTGGCAGACAAGAAAAGAAAAATGTTGACTTTTCCACGTTGCCCATTGTGCAAAATTCTGAAGTATTCAGAACACAAGAGACACGTGCAACAAACACAGTGACCTTAAACATTTTCAGGCAGATATATCAGAATCCGTTTCACATTGCTGATGTCCTTGGCCAGCGGGCCAGCATACAGATGGTTAAATGCCGCCTCCACAGCAGCCAGTGAGGGATGCGCATTAGCTTTTGATTTAAAGGGAAGCAAGGGAACATGATGTTGGAAAGCAAGGCATGTTATTCAGAGTCAGGTGGCAAACAGGGGTGGGCCTGAAAAACACTCTGATGGTGCCAGTAGCAGGAGGGCTCAGGGTGGGTAGAAATACAGAGATGGGGTTCCGTGTCTGGATGTGAAAGCAAAGTTCAAGTTACCCTTAGCTGCCACATCAGAAGCTCATTCAACCACGTGGGTACTGTGTTTGTGTCAATCAGTAGCTGCTCTTGCTGCCTTTTCTGTAAGAGTTGCAAAGTGGCACCAAGTAGGGACACATTGGCTCATTGCCATTTCCTCGCGTTATCTGCTGTTTTCAATCAGGAGTCTCTCTAGCCATGCTTCTGTCGCCCTAACCTGGAGCACTCATCTGCTTACTTCTTGCTCTAAGCCTGTGTCTAACCACAGGTTTCCTGACTTCTGAGTGGGTGTGTGTGACCATCCTGCTCAGCTTGCATTCTTTCTTTCTTAGTCCCCTGGGTGAGCCATCCCCTTCTTGCTCTGTGTCTAGTTCAGATGGTGAGGTTCCAGAAGCCGGGATCAGAGCCAGTGAGGACTCCAGATCCCCCTGGCCACAGTGATTGGTTTGTGGGTGCACATGTGACCCAACTGATCAAAGCAGAATGAGTCCTGGAACTGGCGTGAGAGCTTCTGGAACATGCTCTTCCCCACTGAATTTGAGCAGGGGAGAATGTGAGCTGGAGCAGTCTTGTGGCGCTGCATGGAGCCTGAGAGTGAGGGCACGCAGCTGACGGCAGAGCCCAGAGCTGCTCAGAAAGTGAGTCTGAGGGCATGGTGTGATCCTTGAACCCGGCTAGGTGAAAGCTGCACCTACCCTGGTCATTTTAGCTACAACAGTTCCCCAAACCCAATTCCCCTCTTTACTCCCATGTCCTTAGGCTGGATTTGGTATCGTCTGCAAGAGAGTGAACTCTTGACTAAAATACCTCCCATGATGTGAATAATAGCAACAAACCTGGACCGGGCTTTACTCTTTCCAAAATTTTCATCTACATTGGCTAATTTGTCCTTCCAACAACGCTCTGCAATAGTTGGGATAATTTATATTAATTTCCATTTATATTTGGGAGAACCAAGGCTCATAAAGGTGGAATGACTTATCTGGCATCATAGCTAGTGACAGAGCCTGTTCTGTAACACAGGCCTCTAGATTTCATGCTGTTCATAGTGCCTCCTGCTGCAGGTAGGGCGTGACTCAGGGTCCTGTGATTGGCCTCTTCTGTCTGGTGCACTGCTGGCCTGTATTTCAGAGGACCTGTCACCCCACCTCTGAGGACTACCACTGGGGGTCCTGCAGACTCAACCAGGAAGGAGAGTGTCTGGGGCCTCGGGAGCAGAAAAGGAACCTTTTGCTGAATGAATGGGAACTAACTGGTCTTCATCTCAAAGGAGTGCCAGGGTAGAGATTGGTTAACTGTCAGAAATAAGCCACATCTGGGTGCAGACGGCACCCAGGGACAAAGCCAAGGAAAGGAAGGCTGAAGGGAAGTGACTTCCTTGGCCACAGAGTGGATCTGGGGGAAGTAGACCATGGGGGAAGCATAGGTGGCTGCATTTCCATTTCTGTGCTGCACATTTGCCGTGAGCATCTCAGCAGACTGGGCTCTCCTTCCCTGGTACCTGCTTACCTCATCTTTTTCCATTGCCATCTGTGTTCAAGAGTGACATAAATATCAACGTGCTTGCTGGTATAAAAGAATAGAATATAAAGAAGATAAGGTCTTTCTATTTTTTTTAAATCAGAGGATGGAAGCCATTTTGTATATTACAGAAAAAATTAAATTTCTGGAGGAGGTTTGAAGTATTCTCTTTACATTCATCACTGTCTTTGAGGCAAGGGGATTCAAGAGTTCAGGCACCAACCTAATTAAAACAGCTGGGATGGAGTGAAGAGGAAGCAGTATCTGTTAGCATGCTCTGTAATTAAGGTACTTTTTTTTCTTTTGAAGGATCACCTCCACTGCCTGCAACAGTGATTGCCATTGATTCAGGATTTCGTGGTTCCTGGGGAGTGGCAAGGCCATGGGTGAGCTCATACTCTCCCTGCTCCCCCCGCATCTAACCTCTGCCGACCCCTCCACCCGCTCGTGGTTTTTCTCCTTCAGGTCTTGGCAGGTATTTTGTCACGCTGATCTTAATCAGATCACTGTGTAATTACAGAGGGACTGTCAGGATATTTTTGGTTGTCATCTTCTAACAAAATGCAGATCGCGTGGCATGTATACATAGAATTACTCCGTAATTCAAAGTAAATTGACATTTAATTTCAATTTAATTACACAGAAATTACAGACATGACAGATACAGTCTAATTACGAAGGAAAGTATACGAATCTGTTTATGGAATGAAAATCCATATCATATCACGCGTTTAACAGAATCAGAATACTTTCTCTGCATTTTTGTGGAGGGTATGTAATAACAACAACAGCAGAAGAATAATTAAGGTCCCCGTTCCGGCCTGTCCACCACGTGCACAAAGTTTATTTCATCGAGTGGTGAAGGTGACTCTGCGAAGCCGGGCTGGGCATTCCCATGGCGCACGTGAAACTGGCAGCTGGAGAAGTTAGGAAGTGTGTGCCCAGTGTCACACCCTAGGAAGAGGTCACGGTGAAATGGAATTCGGTTCCCGGGGACTGTAAGGCTTAGGATCAGCTGTGCTGCCTCTCCTCCGTCACTTCTAGGAAGAGGTGCGGGAGGCCTGGGATGAAATGCTGAGCCCCGGCCTCTGCTCCCTGACCTCTTTGGGTTCTTGGCCTGGAAAACTGGGCTTTTCTCTCCCTTCCTCTCCCTGCCCCTCTCTCCCTCGCTGCTTCCTTTCTTCTTCATCTCACCCACTTAACGAATGCCTCTGGGCACCCACTCTGTCGGGCCCTGTTCCGGGCGCTGGGTGCTAAGTACCGGGGGAAGCCGACGGCGTCGTTGCCTCGTGGGGTTCACCCTGCTGTTCTGTCCCCTTCCATCTAGGACAGCTCGAGCTGCCCACACAGCAGCTGGATGTGTAATGGACCCAAACCGCCTGGCTGCTGGTGCCAGGCCTCAACAGGGTGCAACCACGTGTGGACAGGCCAGAGCAGGGGTGTGTGGGGGCCAGGGCACAGAGCCCGTCTTGTGCTGTGTGTTTACCCTTAGGATATTTGTACTCAGACTTGGGTTCTACTTAATCTTCTCTTTTCTCCTGGTGGGTCTTCACATTGAAGCGATTTTTGTTATTTTTTGTTTTGTTTTTTGGCTGTGCCACATGGCTTGAGGGATTTTTGTTCCCTGACCGGGGATCAAACCTGAACTCTCGGTAGTGAAAGTGCAGAGTCCTAACCACTGGACCGCCAGGGAACTCCCAAAATATTTTTTGTTGATTTTGATTTTTAAAATTCCTCTGACTCCTACCCTTGTGCAAAACGAATCACAACGTGGGTTGCTTCCTTTCTTTCCAAACCCCAGGCCCATGTAGCTCCAGCGATAGCAGAATTTTCTTTCTAGCCAATGAACCAGTTTCCTTCAACGTAACTTCCTTTTATCCTCTCTTATCCCTCCCTTATCACTCATTTATTATGATTATCACTTAACATGGGTATAATACTTTACAATTATTAACAGGCTTTTCCTTATAATTTCTCATTTGATCCTTAACCAAAAATCTGTGAATTAAGTTAATATTTTTATTATATTCAGCTTAGCAATGGGGAAACCCATCACCAGATGTTCCTTAATGGCCTGTCATTAAGAGTATTAGTTTCAGACTCAGCTCTTCAGGGGTTAATACCAACTTTTTTCTCAGGACAGCAGCTGCTTATCTTTCACTGAAGGCCCTTTACCTTTTTCCTCCTCTTACCCTAAATGTAATCATTAATGTATCAGCTACACAATTATTTATTTAATTTTTTCTTTAAATCCATTAAAAAATACTTGAATACATTTATTTTTAAAGATAACTTTATATCACTGCTTCAGATGTTCAACTAGCATCACTTGGTAGGAAGAGAAGGTAAAGGTAATCTGAATACAGCAGAAGAGGAACATCATTGCTACATTGTAGCTGGCTGCTGTGACTTGCCCGAGGTTCTCATCCTGATGCTGGCTCTTGGGTGACAATGGAACTTAGCAGGAGTGAGAGGGGTGTTAAATATCTACTAACATTGAGCAGAGACTTTACTCTAATTGGAAGCACTGAAAAAGAATTAAAAATGAAAATGAAAGCAGAGAACAACTTTCTTACCATGCATTCCAAACTTTCTGATGTTCTTTGTTAAATAATCTCAAATACAACCCTTCTGGCCTAACCACTCTATTTCACATGAATTTAACTTGACTTGTACCTACAAAGGATGCCCAGAATGTCATGTCCTGACTGTGCAGTTTAGCAAAAGGATACTCCTGGGTGAACCTTTTTCACCGGGTGCAGAACAGGCCTTGTGCCCAGGGTCTACGGCTTTCAAGGCATCTTCTCTGTGTGCTGGGGGGTAGGTGGCTGTCGTTCACTAACAGGATTTTTTTTAGAAATTGTATAGACTTATGTATCTTATAGAGAAGTGTACCTAATGGAAGAAACACAGATATAAAAAAAAAAGTGGGCTCCTCCAGAGTTTGTGAAAGCTTAGTGAGATTACGCCACACTTAGATTTCAGCTACCTGTCAGTCAAACTTCCAAGGTTCAGATTTCCTTTGCTTATGGAAAATAAAAATTCCCCATGCTGAGAAACGGAGCATTTCGAGAAGGACATCAAGTGTCTCCTTGAAAACATGTCCTGATGAAATGTAAATGATGATGGAAATGAATCAGACCCCATGGATTAATCAAATCATTAACATATCAATCATTAACAAGTGGATTTGATAAAAAAAATCAAATGGAACTGCTCCTACATATAGATCAGAAATTCATACATTATGCTCCCTTAAATCTTTCCTGGAACAAAACAGATATAAATAAACAAACATAAATTAATAATAAAATAACAAAAATCTTGTCCCTCGTTGTAATTTCAGATTTTGAAGTGAAGAAAAGAGGTGCCCAGGAAAAGATACTTATGTTTGTTGGATGCACCCGCTCTGAACACAGCCAGAGAGTCACACATATCTGATACCTGGCCGCAACTGTGGTTCCTGCAGACCTCACTTCTTGTGCAATTGCTTTCTTAGCCTCATGAAAATGAAATCTAGGAGGAAGTAAGTTCCTTTGAAAAAACACACTTAGAATTCATCTTCCATCTGCAGGAGATGAAAATCAAAGAATGCATTGCTTTACCTTTGCCTTTTCATCAGTTTAAGAAGAGTGTAGACAAACATCAGATCTGAACATGCAGAGGGGTGAGCTAATCAAAAAGAGATCAGAAGCAATGAGACTCTCCATGTGGTGCAGAGTGGGCGGAGGAACAGGGGTGCTATAAAGAGACCATTTGTCATGAAGCAGGGAGAGGAGAGAGCATTTCCATAAAGGAGGAAGGTAGTTACCAGGTCATATGCTCCCTGCCTTTGGGATTAGGAGAGAAATCTATCCTTCTGGCCAGTGCTGGTTGCCAATCCCGTTCACATTGGTGCTGGACGGGGTGGGGCAGGGAGGAGAGAGGGAGAGGGACCTCCTCTTAGTGATGCAGTTTGATGCTGAAGGGTCAGCTCGTTTGCAAAGGAGCGGTGGTGGGAAGGCTAAAAGCTCATTGGGGTGGTTCTCTTCAGCAAAACTGTCAAGTCTGTGTGTATGTGTGTATATATATATATATATATATATATTTTTTTTTTTTTTTTTTTTTTTTTTTTTTTGCGGTACGCGGGCCTCCCACTGTTGTGGTCTCTCCCGTTGCGGCGCACAGGCTCCGGGTGCACAGGCTCTGGACGCGCAGGCTCAGCGGCCATGGCTCACAGGCCCGGCTGCTCCGCAGCATGTGGGATCTTCCCGGACCGGGGCACGAGCCCGTGTCCCCTGCATCGGCAGGCGGACTCTCAACCACTGCGCCACCAGGGAAGCCCAAGTCTGTATATTTTTATTGTATCTCAGTAACCTGTCTCACTTGGCAGACACCCCTTTTCAGTCTTGCTCTACAGCTGGGTTACCCCACAGAGAAGAGGCCCCATTCTCTCTGGATCTGAGCCTCTTGCCTCCCTGTGACCCAACTCTCCTCAGAAAATATCCACGCCTTGTCCTAGGCCTGTGACACAAGAGGTCAGGGGGACAAGCTCAGACAGCTGCCCAGACAGGCAAGCGGTGGTCTCCCCTGGCGGGACCACGGGTGCCATTGTGTACAGGGGAGCAGGCCCTCTGTCTGGAGCAGCCAAGTAGAAGGCACTGCTAACTTCAGAGCTTGCCCAGTAAAACACTTCTGTGGAGAGGCATCCATCAGCTGCAAGGGCTCCCAGTTTGAAACCTCTGCCGGGTCTGATAAAGAGTCTGCTACAGGCAGTGGAGTTACAGTGTTAATGAGTATGATTTATACAATGTGCTCCCTCTCTCTCCCACCCACCCTCCTTCAAAAAGAAAATAAAAAGGGTTTGGACTCTGAAGGGAGTCCCAATCATGTGAAGTCAAAATAACATGCGGCAGAAGTATTCAGGACCGGAAGGCAGGCTGGTCAGAAAACATGCCCCTTCAGGTCACAAAGACTCCGCATAAAGCAAAAGCCATAGATTGATTCTCGAGTCGCACTCCCATCTCCCGCACTTGTGCACTGGCCCATACACCTGACACTTCCACTCACGGATCTTAGAATAATCGGCCAAAGACACCTTTTCCACATGGCACTCCTGGCGGCCACCCTGCTCCACTGGGATTGGCAGGGGAGATAGAGACGGGAGGCAATTCCTGTATACCCGGAGCAGTGCCGTTTGAGGCTGGGTGGGGAAGGGGCTTGGAGGTACACTCAGCCCCTCAGAAGGAGTAACTCTCCAGCACCACCATGGAAGTCCACTGTTAAGAAATCTCTCACTCACACAGGCCGATGGCCACCAGACCCCATTGGAAAATTGGATTCAGATGGTGAGTGTGGTCAAAAGGGACTGAGCTGGGAGTTGGAAAGTCTAAATTCTAGTTCCGGTTCTTCCATTTATTAGTCATGAAACTTCGGTCAAATTGCTTCACTTCTCTAGCCCCTGGTTTTCTTGCTGTTAAATGACTTTTCTAACTCCATCATTGTGGTCAAGTCCAGAAAGAGAGTCACTAAGCTTAAATCACAGAGTTATGTCAGGCCCAAAATGAGCTGCTCTGTGTAAATGTCTTGGGCAAACTCAACAGCACCTCACACATGTACAGTGATTCATTTCTGGCTATTTCCAGATGGAAAGTCAGATGCCATGGAAAATTGGAGAAGTCTATTCTTGAGAATTCCTAGTATCCTCCTGAATCCAGTGGAGAAACATCAGGCTGATTGTAAATCCATATATTTCAGAGAGTGGAGTTCTTTTAATGCTAAAATAAAAATTTTACTTACTCCAGAGCTTGATGGAAATAAAATGAAGGCTGCAGAAACACTGAGCATTTAACCTGTCATTTGCTTGCTCTCGTGAAATATTAAAAAGTGGATGCATTGTGTTGTAGTGTCCTGTGTCTATACATAATTAAAGATCTCTTTTACCATCCAAGATAATTTCAAGTTCAGTAGGAATAAATATCACCACTCTTGCAAATGTGATAAATTGATGTTTTAATAAACTGAATTTTACGCTGCTTGGTTCTTGCAAAATTAGGAATTATGAACATATGCTTTCCAGGAAAAATAGTCATTTGCCATGCTTTCATCTGGACTAGAATATGATCATTTCCCCAGCAAAGAGAAAAACAAAAAAGGCTGGCCGGTGTTTAGCACTGCTTGATGACCCTGGGGCCAGCTGGCAGCATAGAAAGGAAGAGATTTGGATGTTAGGAATGGAGGTATTGCTTCAAGCCTGCAGCTGTTAGGGAAGAACCCCAGGGGCTGCCCCGCTTTTGGAGGTCTGCAGACTACATCTATCTTTCCTCCTTGAGTTTGTGCTTAGAATTTCCGAGTGTCTCCTGAAGTGACTTTAACTTTCCTCTTTCTCTTTTTAAGACGTTAATTCCACTCAACACATTTTCACTTTTGATTTCAAATCAAGTGTTTCTCTGTTCATAATTTTTGGATATTCAGAAGAAGCTTAAGTTTTAATGATCGCTGGGTCCAGTAGCAACTGTTCTCCAGAACGTAATGTGATAAGGGTAATCCTGAAAAGCCAAGCAGAGAAGTAAATTTTATCAACATAGTCATGTTTTGTATGCACTGAGAGACTTCTTTATAAAAATTAACTGCCACTTGCAAGTAATAATTCTTCTTGATTTTTATAATTAACATATCTAGATTAAAGCTATAAACATGTCTGAAAAAAGTTGTCAGTGGATAGAAAAGTATTGCTCGACAAATAAAAATTCTGTTTACAATGTGGAGTCACATTGCTGTCCTTGCCGGAAAGTAACTGTAGCTTCTGTTTTCATAAAATGCACCAGGTGGGTCCCTGAGGCGGGCTTCCAGTAAAGAGAGGGTGTGTCTGAGAGAAGAGGGCAGAAGCAGTTTCCCAAAACTGAGCACTGTTTACCTGAACGACCTGCTTTCTAGGAACCCCTACATCCAGCTGGTGAGTCCCAGGGAGTGAACAAATTGTGTGTGTGTTTGTGTGTGTGTGTGTGTGCACGTGCGTGTTGGTATATGCAGACCTTTGTGTGCATGCATGTGTGGCTTGCACACACATGTGCAGGCGTGTGTACTTTGTGGGTTTGCCTGTGTGAGTGTGTGCATGAGTGTGTGTGTGTGCATGCATTGGGGCTTGCATCTGTACGATGGTGATGTGTGGCAGAAGAAGGGAGGAAAGCTCTCCTTATATGCTCGCCTTCAATTCAGAGTCACCTCTACAGCTGCAAAGTTAATGACATCTAGCATGATGCTTATTCTAAAGTATTACTCAGTTCCCACATTCACAGAATCGGAGGGACGGCAAGGAAGAAAAAAGATTAACAGGTTTGGTAGAAGTAAGTTGCTATGACTATATTCTGAAAACATGAAACTTCCCCATTAAAATGATTCTGAATTAGGTTGATAACAGTCCTAAGGAAAAAGGATTGTGAAGAACCTCTTCAGGTGCGAGAAACGCCCCATAAGTAGCTAATATTGATGAGGAAACCATGGCCTGGAGGACTGGGGGCTGTATGTGGTTGTGGGAGCGCATCTCAGCACATCACAGTGCGTGCTGAGCAGTAAGATGATAAACAGTTCTGTGCGAGAGGGTGGCTGGTAGTGGGCTGCACCACACAGTATCTGGAGAGATTGCATAGCTTGGTGTTTAGAGCCTGGGTTTTACTTCAGGGGCCTGGGATTTGAACCCCTAGCTCCATTATTTACTTGCAGTGGGACATGGGGCAAGTTACTAACCTTCCTGAATCTCTGCTTCCCCATCTGTACAGTAGAAATAATGGTACTGTCCTCTCAGTGGGGGCTGCGAGAAATTGAATGAGAAATATCAGGCTTCATGAGATATCTTCTCCATTCACTTATGAATTCTATCCTGAGGTGAGTGGTTTTACAGGAAATAAGTGTCGAGAACTAGGGTCCCTTCGATCAACTAGTTATCCCTCCCCTATAGGTCCAGTTATGAAGCTGAGGAAGATTGGAGTCTTGAGTTATGAATGTTTGCAAACTACTCAAGGTCAATGATGAACCACTTAGGCCCTAGTGCTGGCTGTGCTGTGTCCTGAGGGGTCGTGTTCCCGGTGTCCCCCGTTCAGTCAATGGTATGTAAGTAAGGAGAGGTCAGGAGAGAAAGGGCATTGTGATTCCAGGGTCAGGAGGTCCCACTGGCCCTTCTGCTCTTGATTATTAATCTCTCCAGATTTCTGTCCTCAGAACAGTGCCTTTGACAGAGGACACTCCGTTTTCCTATAGTGTACGGGTTACAAGCATACTTTTTGCCCTAGACTGCCTTGGTTCAAATCCTGGCTCTGAGAGTTACTAGCTTATAGCGACCTTACCAAATTACCAGCTAAGTGACCTTAGCAAATTACTTCGTCTCTCTGGGCCTCAGTTTCCTCGCCTTTAAAAGTACAGGGATCATGCTTACCTTACATGGTTGTTGTGAGGATTAAATAAGTTTGTATATGTAGACTGGCTGGCTCATAGCAATGAATAAACATTGGCTTTGATTATTATTAGATGATGATGGTTATTATCGTAGAATATTGCTTGATGCTGGATTCTGGGCATACCCTTGGTCTGCTGAAGGTACTTCAGAAGACATAGAACTGTGAGGTCTGGGAGCCATTTTGGGATCATGAATCCCACAGTCCTAGAAACGAAATGTTCAGTTATCCAAGCTGAGGGGCTTGACAGTAATGCCTAGACCCAAGGGACAGGAAAAAGTCACTAGAGAATCTTGTTTCTTTTTTTTTTTTTTTTTGCGGTACGCGGGCCTCTCACTGTTGTGGCCTCTCCCGTTGCAGAGCACAGGCTCTGGACGCGCAGGCTCAGCGGCCATGGCTCACGGGCCCAGCCGCTCCGTGGCATGTGGGATCTTCCCGGACCGGGGCACGAACCCGCGTCCCCTGCATCGGCAGGCGGACTCTCAACCACTGCGCCACCAGGGAAGCCCGAGAATCTTGTTTCTTTATGGCATTCTGGCAATATCAGTTTATATTCTCCTGTGTACTCAGTGGGGGAAAAAGACTGTTTTTCTATTACTTTTAGCTTTGCAATCAGTCCTCATCTCCAAACTCAGAATCAGTCAGCACATCAATCATGAATCTTACTGCCAGTGAAATGAAGAACATGTTTTCCTTTTATAATCAAGCTATATGGTCTGGTGGCTAAAACTACATGTTTTGGAGTTAACGGCATCTGAGTTTGATTTGAGACAAATTACTTGAACTCTCTGAGAGTCCATTTCCTCATCTTTAAAATGGAGGTAAGGATGGTGCCTGGGGTAATGATGCTTTTGTGAGGATTATATGATAAAAGGCACATAAAGTGCTCAGAACAGGGCCTGGAACGTACTCATCATTCAGTATGTATTAATTTCTACAGTGTTTCCAAATATCGCCAAAGGGGGCTTGGTAAAAAAGGAGTGCATCACCGTGAGGCTGTGAGAACCCAGCTGGCCCCCAGAGCCCTCATCTCTGAAAACCAAACTCAGGAGGTGTTTCAGCAGAGGTTGTCAGGATCCATAAAGGCAGGAGCAGGACTGGCTACACGAGTTGCAGGGCCCGGTGCAAAACGAAAACGCACGGCATCCTGTTCAAGAAGTAGTGAGAATGCCAAGCAGGAAACCATGTGTGGAGTCCTGCTGAGCCCAGGACCCTGTGCAGCTGTTCAGGTCACAGGCCCTGAGGCGGCCCTGGCAGGGACTAAGGGGGTGGTGCTGAGGAGGGGGCCCTGCCCCAGAAAAAAAGTGTTGGTTTTAGAGCCCAGGAGCCACATCAAGTACACTGGCATCCCAGGCCAGGACACCCTTTTATAAATCTGCTTCACAGAAGGTGTGCTTCACGCTTTGAGGAGGGGAGGCAAGCTAGTGGCTGCACATTTGTTTAGCTCTGTGGTTGCCAAAAGCAAGGCCAGCATTTTAGGGCCAAGGTGCAAGGTAACCATTTTCAGGCTCTTTCCCGCGCAGTGTGCTTTACTTAGGGTTACTCCGGTTTAGCAGAGGACTAGCAAGGACATGTGAAAGACGCCTTGGAAGGGCTTCACGTTGCAGCCTTGACTCCTAATAAAACGGCCTGTCCCCACCAGTCCCTGGCCCAGTTTCCCACAGATCCACCAGCCCAAGGAGGCAGAAGCAGGCTCCCCGCCAGCCGCTCAGCACTCACTTCATTTGCTGGGGATTAAGCACCAGCCCTGCCTCTCCCTTGAGCTTCCAGGCCTTGAAGCGAATTCCTGGCCTGGAATTGAAGAGAGCAAGGACTTTGTAGGAAAATGGGCTGGGAGAAGTGGGGAGGGGCCGAGGAAAGAGAATGAGGCTGGGCAGAGCAAGTTATTCATCAACGCACCCCTAAGAAAGTCCCCTTGCCAAGAACACTCATTCACTCCTAAGCTGCCCAAAGACCTCGTGGAAGAGTTGCTCTCTGAACTCCAAGCAAGCCTTCTCTCCTGCAGTTAGCTAGAGCAATTAACAATATGCAGGTGGGCTTCCTGGTGACGCAGTGGTTGAGAGTCTGCCTGCCAATGCAGGGGATGCGGGTTCGTGCCCCGGTCCGGGAAGATCCCACGTGCCGCAGAGGGGCTGGGCCGGTGAGCCATGGCCGCTGAGCCTGCACGTCCGGAGCCTGTGCTCCGCAACGGGAGAAGCCACAACAGTGAGAGGCCCGCGTACCGCAAAAAAAAAAAAAAAAAAAGCAATATGCAGGTTACAGTCCAGAGAAGATGATACATCGCATGATCCGCAGTCTTTTCAAATAC
This sequence comes from Mesoplodon mirus, assembly GCF_964341445.2. Classification (NCBI taxonomy): domain Eukaryota; kingdom Metazoa; phylum Chordata; class Mammalia; order Artiodactyla; family Ziphiidae; genus Mesoplodon; species Mesoplodon mirus. The sequence goes on along the minus strand of NC_138980.1, from coordinate 88,465,929 downwards.
TGGTGATTGATGACGCGTAGTTCATTTGTGTCACATGAGGGGTGCTTTTTCAGTGCTCCAGAATGTGGGGTTTTCCCTCCCCCATCTTATCTCAGGAGCTGCACAAAGAAAGAAGTAACCTCGTGCCTCCTTGTGTCATTTTGTCATCTGAAATGAATCGACGAGGCCCAGTGCAATTCATCTCTTCTTCAATCCTTTGTGGCAACATCCAGGGGATTCAGCTGTGCAGCTGAGTCAGTGAGCGGTGTGTGCTAATCCTGGTTTACGGGGATCTGAAATCCACGTGTGTGATTCTGAGTTTATGTGCCTTGGACATTTTTCTGCCGAGTACTATGCAGTCTGCGTACAACAGAATTGGAAAAACATGTCTGTGTAAATGCCACGTGCCATGAAATAGACAGCTAGGCCTCTGCGTGGGAAGGACAGCAGGCATTAGTGGCTGGGCAATGGCTAGAGGTGCTTCTCTCTTTTTCCACCGTTGTAATTTTGTCTCTGAAGAACTTCCAGGGGCTTTTAAAGAATTTTCACTCCTGCCGAGAAGAAGCAGGTGAACATTTCTGAGGCTTTTGACTTTGCCAGTTCTGGTTTGTTTCTCTGTTCATTTTTCAGGAATTAGTCTCTTGCAAAATATTTTAAGAGAGTTTCACTTCAAAGATTCTTGCTTCCTTCACACAGAAATTTATGGCTGACAGAGATTATATAAAACCTTTAGAACTTTTCTGAATATAAAGATGCTCAAGACCATAACAAATAGGATGAACCTAGGGAAGATTTGCTTTTAAATCATGCTATGACTAAAAGCTATTTAATAAACTCCCTGATGAAAGATTACTGAGAAAAAAAATCCTTTGGATTGGGTTGAACATCCAAAAATTAAATATAATTTACACTTATAAATAACTTTTTAAAGTGAGAGACTAAGTCAGAACAGCCAACTACATAATCTGTTAAAATATAAATGGTGATAAAATGTGTTTTTACATCCATTGTTTATCATAAGGAGCTGAATGAATTGAAAAGGTTTTTTAATCCAGCTCTGCTGCCCAGAGGGAGGGTAAAGTTGATCAAACCCAGGAAAGAAGCTGGGGGCCTGGGGAGGCCCTGGGGTGGGCTGTGCCTGATTTATCGTCTGGACAGCCAGCTCTCCTGACCTCAGGGTCAGTTGACCCCTAGAATTGATCCTTTGCAGGGTGAGCAGGGCAGAGCTGGGCTGAGAGTATTTTATGATGGGTTTACTATAAATATATTTATTTTAGCATGTAATGATGAACGTTTGATAATTTTTGGTGTTTCGCTACTGTAAACAACGTTAAAATGAATAAGACTGTACGTATGTCTTTGCCCACTTCTTGGATTCATAAATCCTTATGAGGGCCAAATTTTTGTTGAGTCAATGGATATGTGTATTTCAGACTGCCATTTTGCCTTCCAAAGAGGTTGTACCAATTTATATACCTGCCAGAATTTTATGAGAATACCTGCTACTTCACACACATGCCAACACAGCATGCTGTTCAACTTTTTGATCTTGATTCATCTGTTAGGTGAAAATGACATCTCAGGTTAGTATTTTTTTTTTTTTTGCAGTACACGGGCCTCTCACTGTTGTGGCCTCTCCCATTGCAGAGCACAGGCTCCGGACGCGCAGGCTCAGTGGCCATAGCTCACGGGCCCAGCCACTCCGCGGCATGTGGGATCTTCCTGGATAGGGGCACGAACCCGTGTCCCCTGCATCGGCAGGCGGACGCTCAACCACTGCGCCACCAGGGAAGCCCTCAGGTTAGTATTAATTAGCATTTGTTTTCTGATGAGTAAGGTTGGATATCTTATCTATGGATAAAAAGGCCATTTTGTGATTAGTTTTTCTGCAAACTCAGTTCACTCTGTCTTCTTAATTTTTTGGTTGGTGGTCTTTTTCTTATTAAGTTTTGTAAGTTCTTTATATGTTAAGAAAATTATCGTTTTGTCTATCATTTGTGTTGCAAATACTTTCCCCAGTTGCTCACTTGTCCTGTCACCCTTTTTATGGTACTAGTTCTTTATTTTACAGAGATTGAAAACGTCTTATGTATTAACGTTTTCAGTGGTACTGAGCGTGCTAAGTTTTCATAATGCTGTGAGATCACTGTGGGATAACTTATAGGGAAATGCCAGGAATCTAGGGCCTCCCAACCACCTTTGGTGTGTCTTTTCTGCCCTTAGCACATTTTCCTCAACGCAGTGCTTTCCAGAAGCACCTGGAAAGGGCTTCAGCACATCTGCTACTTCATACAACATCCCTGGTGTTCAGCTGCCTTAGGTCGGGTTCTCCAGGACACAGATTCTGTGGCTGTGCTTTACACATAGTGAGTCCCCTGGGGAGTGCTCTCAGTGTTTGCGAGAGAGTGAGGGAGGCAGGGAAGAGGAACCGTTGAGCTCTGCTGCAGTTGCAAGCAGGGACCCCACCACGGAGAGCTTTGTAGTTGGAACCGTCCTTCAGAGATGCAAGGTGGAAGGGGCTGGTACCCCACATAGACTTGTCATTGAATGGCGGTTACTCCTCGCATTACCGAACCAAACTTGGGTCACTTGCCTGCGAGCAGTAAAGGCAATCTACTGACACCGGGTTGCGGTGAAGGAAGGCGCAGTGTTTATTGCAGGGCACCGAGCAAGGAGTCCAGGCAGCTAGTGCTTAAAAGGCCCGAACTTCCCAAAGGCTTTCAGGGAAAGGTTTTTAAAGACAGAGTGAGGGAGAGGGGTTGTGGGGTGCGTAATCAGCTCGTGGACGTGGACGTTCTTCTGATTGGTTCGTGGTGAGGTAATCGGGCGTCAACATCATCAACCTTCTGGTTCCAGCCAGTCTGGGATCTGTATGCTGGTGGTCAGCATACAGTTAACTTCTTCCACTTGGTTTCAGTATCTGCAAAACAGCTCAAAGGACATGGCTCAGAAGATTATCTAGAGCCCTTGAGGAGGAACTCAAGGTCCTTGACTTAGTTTAATGGCTAAGCTATTATTATTTTGTGTTGCTTGACTGTTTTCCTTTCTGCATTTTCTCACTTCTCTGTTTAAATGTACTCTTTGAAACTCAGGGAAGGCCTAGGAGGCTAAAGTTTTTCTACAGGCAAGAGGAAAGTGGGGGAGGGAGAGAGGGCGTCTGTTCCAGGAAGGCTCCATAGGGTCTTGCTCGGTTACACAGGGAGGGGAGGTACCCTTGGGCACGGATACTCCCTTCAGCTAAGATAATTCCCAAAGAGGAACCAGGCTATGAGCTGTCAGCCCGTAACACTCTTTGGAAAAGAAGCCTTAGTTTCTTTTTTTTGTAAGTTTATTTATTTTTGGCTGTGTTGGGTCTTCGTTTCTGTGCGAGGGCTTTCTGTAGTTGCGGCGAGCGGGAGCCACTCTTCATCGCGGTGCGCGGGCCTCTCACTATCACGGCCTCTCTTGTTGCGGAGCACAGGCTCCAGACGCGCAGGCTCAGTAGTTGTGGCTCACGGGCCCAGTTGCTCCGTGAAGAAGCCCTAGTTTCTGATGGGAGGATCTGATGACATATCCCAGTCCTCACCGCACAAACTCCTCTGGCTGTCCCTCTGTCAATTCAAATCGAGTCCTAGGGTCCCTCCAGTCTGTGCTCTGCCAGCTTATGCTCCCTTCCATTTTGAGCGGTTTAAATACCTTTTCAGTGACAAAGAGAAAGGACCAGCAGCTCAGTCATCAGCCTGAGTGAGCATTTCCCCTCCCCCCTTCCCCAGCGTCTTTATGATTCTTTCACACCTTGCACCAAGATGTGAAAATACTGTCAAAAGTTCCCGTGATTGCAACTAAAGTGAACCAGACACAGTAATTAAAGAGATGAAGATGGCTGCAAACGTAGGGCTTTTTAGAAGATTCTGGCTGATGTGTTTCAGCAGTGAAGGAAGGAGAAACAAGATTGCATTTAATTAGCTGGAGGTCCCAGGACGCCTTCACTTTTCCATGCCTGTTACCCACTGAACGCCATCACACCACTGAGCTGGAAGCTCCTTTCCGGACGGTTTGATAGGCATTGCAAATCCTCTCAAAGGACCCTTTCCAGAGCCCACGATAGCGCTCCTAGCAAAACATCACCACGTGTTCGTAGTACCATTTCCTTTTTCAGTGCTGCTGGCTCTTACTGGAACTGGGTTTTCCTGGTGCTTGCTTTGGCTCCTGGCCACCGGCTGCTCCTGTGCCTGGAACAGGGCATCCAGTGAAGAGCAGAGGTTGGAGCAGATACTGCTGGTGCCCTGCCTGTATCTCCTCAGCAGGCACTGTACTGCAGACTCCCACAGCCTGGCTCTATCCTCAGAGTTAATGCCCCTGGAAGCAGCTCTCGCTCAGGAACTGTGAGTAAATACCCCAACCTCGATGCCCCCGGAGTGGGCCAACTCTGAGGCTTGCTGGAGTCTGGGGGCGCTCCAGAAGGACCGAGTGAGTGCCAGTTGCTCCCAGAGCAATCCTGCATATTAACTCATTATATTCTGGCTCCCTTCCTTCCTTTCCTCACCTCACTGTCCTGCTCCCCACTGCTGTTTCCTGGCATCACTTCCCAGCCCAACTACTAGCATTCAGATCCTTATCTGCCAGGACCAGGTGAGCTTCAAGGTGTTCAAGTTGCCAGGCGAAGCGTTCTATCTGGGAAATCAGGCTCAGAAGTGTATGTCCTGCCTTCTCCCTCAGCTTGTCCATCCAAAGGAAAAACAAACCACCAGACAAAAAAACAAGAACAGCAACAGCAACAAAAAACTAGTGGCGGGCCTCCCTGGTGGCGCAGTGGTTGAGAGTCCGCCTGCCGATGCAGGGGATACGGGTTCATGCCCCGGTCTGGGAGGATCCCATATGCCGCGGAGCAGCTGGGCCCGTGAGCCATGGCCGCTGGGCCTGCGCATCCGGAGCCTGTGCTCCGCAACGGGAGAGGCCACAACAGTGAGAGGCCCGCATACCGCAAAAAAAAAAAAAAAAAAACCTAGTGGCACCGGTCATGTTGCCCACAGAGAACTTGTCCTAATTGTCCGAATTGGTCTTTGCAAATGTATTCGTTTTTACATGGCGGGCTTCCAAAACGACTTTCCAGGCAGGATTCCAGCCATTCTGCCTCCTGGTTCTTCACTTGCCATTTGCACCATCTTCTTGACTCTTGACATCACACCTAGCACGTTGTCGGTCTAAACCCAGTGGGATTGGAGAAAAGGGGGTTGTGGGTGAAGCGTCAGAATGACTTCGGGCCACCCAGGACCCAGTTCTGATGAACTGCATCTAATTTTGGATGGGCAGTTATTTTCCCTATGTCCACATCAATCGTGTGAGCTAATAAAGATGAAAAGGGGGCAAACAGGGCCTGAGAGCTTTCCAACTCCTACTGGAGTTGCAGTGCATTTTCCTATCTGTCTGTTTGATTGGAAATTTAAAACATCTCACATTTCAGGAAATTGGTAGCCTCATAAGATACGAAATCGGACAGTTCATGGCTCAATCTGTGTCTTTCTGTCTTTAAAGGAAAGGTGGTAAAAGTTGAAATTAAGGAAAACAAATAAATACCCTAGTCCTCTGATGGTGCATTTTATAATTATCACATCTGCTGCAAAGTGCCTGATAAATGGCTCTGGAAGGCTGCCGGCGCCACACAATGGCTCGCTCTGTGAAGAGGAGCTGGGCAGGAGAGGATGTGGAGTAATGGGCTTTTTACACGAGAGTTTAACCTTGCAACCACGAGTATTACTGGTCTTTCTCCCTTCTGTTTTGTTTGTATTGCAGTTGCTCTGCATCTTTCAAAGCACATGAGATTCCTGTCCCTCCACACCCTTGCTCTGGGGTTCCCGTGTCACAGCTCAGGAAGGAAATGGACAAGAACAGTCAGCAGGGCTGGCGTGTGCATGACCCTGAGAGAGGGGTGAGGAGAAGCCAGAGAAACAGAGCAGCAGCTCTGATCTCTTGCTACCCTTTGCTCTGGATCTTGGCTCCTTGGCAGGTCAGGAGGACAAGTCAAAAATTCAAGGCTTACCTACATTATTTAAAATTATAAAGATAATCATGAGAAAGTATTAATTCATAATAAAATAATGGTTAAGTTTATCGTGTCAGGCACTGTGCTTAGCAGCTTATGTGGAATATTTTATTTAATTCTGACAACCTTCAGAGGTGGGTGGTATTATTTTTATTATTATTCCCATTTTAAAGGTGAGGAAATCAAGGTTTAGGGAAAGCACTGGAGTTGCTAGTGAAATCAAGGTGATTGGCCTCATTTGCAGCGTTCTGATTGGCGTTAGAGCCATGTTCACTCTAGGACCACTTTTCCCAACCGAGGGAGGGAGTGGAGGGATGAGGACCCTCCTTCCCCCTTCCCGGGTGTGCCTTCTTCCACGCTCTGCATTCGCGCCCATCCACCCAGCTTGTAGTCCCAGCCTTTCTGCCTATTAAGATATAAATAGCCTGCAGTGCTTGTCAGGAGGCTTCCCTCAGGGGCTCTGCGTTTTCACCTGACTTCATCCTAAAACCAAGGAGCTTCAAAGACCAAGCCAAGGTATTAGGGGAAACTGTGTTGGGGGAGAAGAGGTGGCTGGAAAGCTGGAGCTTTGTATTAGTTTGCGTTCCTCCATAAGCCAGCTCTGAGTCAGCAGTTCTTTGGAGGTGAATGAGTCTCTGGCAATGGACTGGGGGACAAAAACAGGAAAGGGGAACAGCCACTAAAGCTTGCTTTATTAAGCAGTGACCTCAGAGGGGCACAGGAACTTCATCCCCACTGGGGAAACTTATGGAAGAACATATGCCCCAGAATTATCCTGTTCAAGGGGCAAGGAAACTTGGGTATTTATATCCTACTTCCTTGATCGCTGGTTGGTTGAGGGCGGCTCGGTGGGGGAATGTTAATTCTGTGCTGTTTTGGCCTGCAGAATAGGCAAGAAAGCAGGCTTCCATGGTTAGAGAAAGCCCTCAGGCAGAGAAGTGCAGGTGCTGGCACTTGGAAATGAGCCCAGAAGTTACTGGCAAGGAAAGGGCAAGGAGATGGGGCAGGGCGCTGGGGTCCTGCCCGACCTACTACAAGCTTCCTTGGTCTTTGAAACCAGAGGCCCTAAGTTTGGAGTTTTATCCTGAATGGGCATCTAACTGAGCCTCAGGTTCACCAGAAAGTGTTTCCTTTCTAGGTCCAGATAGATAAAAGAATGAAAAGTGATATTGGATTCAAATTGGGGCACTGTTGTGTGTGTGTGTGTGTGTGTGTGTGTGTGTGTTTATATAACTGTCTTCTAAATGCTAGAGGAAATCATGAAAAATTATACCTGTTTTGTGTGGGTTAGGTACTTTCTATAGCTTCCCTTTTTTTTTAATTAATTAATTTATTTTGGGCTGTGTAGGGTCTTCATTTCTGTGTGAGGGCTTTCTCTAGTTGTGGCAAGCAGGGGCCACTCTTCATCGCGGTGCGCGGGACTCTCACTATCACGGCCTCTCTTGTTGCGGAGCACAGGCTCCAGACGTGCAGGCTCAGTAGTTGTGGCTCACGGGCCTAGTTGCTCCATGGCATGTGGGATCTTCCCAGACCAGGGCTCGAACCCGCGTCCCCTGCATTAGCAGGCAGATTCTCAACCACTGCGCCACCAGGGAAGCCCTATAGCTTCCCTTTTCTTCTTTGATTTAAAGGCCACAAGATCCTATTATGCTTCTAAGTCTCTAAGTAATACAATTGAAATTGTCTACTGCTCTGCATGGCAGTAACCAATTCTAGTTATTCTACTGTTTAATGCACATATTTATTCAAGTGACAGGAGTACAAGGTCTGGGTGCATTATTCTCCATGACTACTTTTTCTTTTTTGTCTTGGGGGAAAAATGTTTTTTTATTAGTTATCTATTTTATACATATTAGTGTATACATGTCAATCCCAATCTCCCAATTCATCCCACCACCACCCCAAGCCCGCTTTCCCACCTTGGTGGCCATATAATTGTTCTGTACATCTTTGTCTCTATTTCTGCCTTGCAAACCGGTTCATCTGTATCATTTTTCAAGATTCCACATATATGCGTTAATACATGATATTCGTTTTTCTCTTTCTGACTTACTTCCCTCTGTATAACAGTCTCTAGATACATCCACATCTCTACAAATGACCCAGTTTTGTTCCTTTTTATGGCTGAGTGATATTCCATTGTAATATGTACCACATCTTCTTTATCCATTTGTCTATCGATGGACATTTAGGTTGCTTCCATGACCTGGCTATTGTAAATAGTGCTGCAATGAACACTGGGGTGCATGAGTCCTTTTGAATTATGGTTTTCTCTGGGTATATGCCCAGGAATGGGATTACTAGGTCTCTATGCCTACTTTAAATGATAGTTACAGCACGTTTTTGCTAGAACTTTGCAGCTTCTATATGCAATCCAAATGATTTTTTTTAAAGAAACAAAATAACTAATTCATTCATTTAACAGCTATTTCTGGAAAGAATAGTTATTTGGCTGAATTCAAAGCTTCCCTCATCTGCCACTTAATTTGTGTGTGTGTGTGTGTCTGTGTGTGTGTAGTTCAGATGGATATCAGCCATTGTTATCAATTAACAGAAAAAAATGCATTGAGAGAGTTTTTAAAGAGTATATATCTGTACTGGATGTCCATGGTGATTTAGGGAGGATTAGTCTCTCCAAAATCTCTCTCCTTTTTAAAAAAATTAATAAAATGTTTTTAATGAAGTATAGTTGCTATACAATATTATATGCTACAGGTATTCAATATAGTGACTCAATTTTTAAAGGTTATACTCCATTTATAGTTATAAAATATTAGCTATATTCCCCATGTTGTACAGCATATCCTTGTAGCTTATCTTATTCCCAGTTGTTGTACCTCCTAGTCTCCCACCCCCGTATCACCCCTCCCTCATGCCCTCTTCCCACTGGTAACCACTGTCTGTTCTCTCTCTCTGTGAGTCTGCCATCTCCTTCTTATGTTGTGGGAATTTCCCCAGTGCATGTGAGTATTTGTAGCCTGGTCTTCTCTCCCGCACAGGTGGGAGCCAAGGCAGTCACGTGAGTTAGGTGATCAATCAGAAGCTCCAGATAATTTCATGCCTTGTGCCAGCAATGCAAGGACAAAGCTATGGTGCATATCTTCCATGGGAGTACTGGGGCCAGGAGTGATGGTGGAATATAGTGGTGACGGTCACAGCAGCAGCAGCCACTTGTGAGGGTGTTCTGGCAGATTTTGTGTTTCCTGTTTTTTTGCCTTTTGGAGTTTCCTCTATTTTATTCTTTTAAGAAGTATTTATTGAGAGCCTGCTCTGAGCAAGTGACTGTTTTAGATGGTAGAGATATAGAAGTGAATAAAAGAGATATAGTCCTTGGGATAGTTTGTAAAAATAACCACAAATTCCTCTCCCTGCATCTAGGACCAAGCGATGTTGCAGGTCCTTCCAACTAAGAGGCAGAATCTGTTCTTCTACCCTTTGAATCTGGGTTGGGCAATGGCACTGGCACAAATGTGACTCACTCACAAGTGCATGAAAAGCACTTGTGCGTTGGAACCCTGACCAGCACAAGAACAAGCCCAAGCTAGGCAGCCAGAGGGTAAGAGGTCACTTGGAAAAGAAACAAAACAGGCCAACTGAGAGCTGGCCAGCCTTCCGCTGACTTGGTTAATGAATGCACGTATTTGAGTAAGGTTCGGTCAAGATCGACCAAACCTGCCCCAGACCGGAGAACCGCCCAGCTAAGCCCAGCCCAGATTGCCAAACTATAGTGTTAGGAGCTAGATACATGGTTTTGTTCTTAGTGACTAAGTTTTGGGGTGGTTTATTGACTCAGCAAGAGTTAACTGATAACGCCTCTGCCCTCATGGTATTTACAGTCTAGTGGGGAGAGATAGTCTATAAAAATATATAGCATAATTTCAGCTTGTGAAAGTGCTATGAAATTTGTAAAAGAGAAGCAGGTAGAGCAGTCAGGGAACAGTCAGCTGAGAAAAATACCTGAATGAAGTGAGGGATTGAACACTGTGCAGACGTGGAGGACTGCTATTTCAGAGAGAGGGAACAGTAAATGCCAGTGCTCTAGGTGGGAATGTGTTTGGTGTATTCAGGGAAGGTGAGAAGGCCAGTTGTGAGCCAAGAGAAAGAGGGCGGGAAATGAAGTAGGAGAGGCAGCTGGGGGCCAGGACTCACTGCAGAGGATGGAGCAATGAATTCAGATTTCCAGAGTGAAAGGATCTGCCGAGACACACTGGGTGCCTGTGCACCACCTAGGCTGGGCCAGCTCAAAAGGAGGAAATGACCAGGAAGGCAAAATGAGCAGGTCAGGCCATCTGGAGGAGTACAGAAGTGGCATTTGGAAAAGAGGGGGAGGTAATGAAACAGTCAAGAGAAGAGCAGTACAAAAATATGATGGACAAACAGCTTTTTTTAGGAGCACAATAAATATTTCTTAATTGACTGATTACAACTTTGTATTTTTACAAGTCATGATCATAGAAGAGTTGAATTTATGCTAATGATCTTGATGAATTCCAAGACTTTTAAAAGTATTTTGACTTTGAAAATTTTTAAATATGCAGACAAGTTGAAGGGATAGACCAATAGTATGACCTCCCCCTAGATTCACCAACTGTTAAATTTTACCACAAGTACTTTATCTGCTTTGCTGAATCATTTGAAAGTAAGTTACGACGATATGACACTTCATCCCTGAATATGTAAGCATTCATCGCCTAGGAATAAGGATATTCTACATCCTGGACAATAGGTTTAATTCTCTACTATTAGCTCTTTGCTCCCTCTGTACAAGTCATCAGTTTTGTGGATTTTTTCCCCCCAGGAAACCTTAAAATCTCATACTCCCTGCTCTTTTCTGACATGCAGTTACATTCTTCCCCACCTTTCCTCTTATGCAGTGATAGGTGCATAACAAGGGGCATGGTTCTTAATTTTAGCCCAGGCATAAAGTAATTAGGAAGATAAATATGTTACATGAAAGAATCAATCCTTTTACTCATTCTAAAATCAAACTGAAAGTTTTTTTGTTTTTATCCAAGTCATTGCACTCTTCCATTATGAGAGATTGTACTGAGTTTGCTGCATTGTTTTCAAGGTGCTAATTCGAAATAGGAACAATTAGTCTAGTGTACACAACAGTGAGTTCATATGTCAGAAGTTCAGTTCTGCATGATTAGCCTCATTCATCTGAGAGCACTTTGAACATAAATCCAGATACCATATACTTTTTTGTTTTTAAATTGAAATATAGTTGGGACTTCCCTGGAGGTCCAGTGGTTAAGACTCTGCGCTGCCAATGCAAGGGGCGTGGGTCTGATCCCTCGTCGGAGAACTAAGATCCCACATGCCACGTGGCATGGCCAAAAGATTAAAAAAATGAAGTACAGTTGATTTTCAATGTTGTGTTAGTTTCAGGTGTACAGCAAAGTGATTCAGTTATACATTATATATATCTGTTTTTTCGGGTTCTTTTCCCTTATAGGTTATTACAAAACATTGAATATAGTTCCCTGTGCTATACAGTAGGTCCTTGTTGGTTATTTATTTTATATATAGTAGTGTGTATATGTTAAACCCAAACTCCTAGTTTATCCCTCCCCACCCTTTCCCCTTTGGTAACCATAGGTTTGTTTTCATGTCTGTGGGTCTATTTCTATTTTGTATATAAGTTCATTTGTATCATTTTTCTTTAAGATTCCACATATAAGCGATATCATATGACATTTGTCTTTCTATGTCTGGCTTACTTCACTTAGTATGATCATCTCTAGCTCCATCCATGTTGCTGTAAATGGCATTATTTCATTCTTTTTTATGGCTGAGTAATATTCTGTTGTATAAAATACCACACCTTCTTTATCTATTTATCTGTCCATGGACATTGAGGTTGCTTCCATGTCTTGGCTATGGTAAATAGTGCTGCTGTGAATATTGGGGTGCATGTGTCTTTTCGAATTATGGTTTTCTCAGGATATATGCTCAAGAGTGGGATTCAGGATCATATGGTAGTTCTCTTTTTAGTTTTTTGAGGAACCTCCATACTGTTCTCCATAGTGGTTGTACCAATTTACATTCCCACCTACAGTATAGGAGGGTTCCTTTTTCTCCACACCCTTTCCAGCACTTTTTATTTGTAGACTTTTTGATGATGGCCATTCTGACCAGTATGAGATAGATACCACATAGTTTGTGACACAGAGATTTACTAAAGAATAACCTGGTCTTCTGAAATAGTTGATGCATCTTGACCGTTCCCTGGTGGTATGAGACATTCAGCACCAAATGGCCAGTGAGGGCCGGAGGTGTGTACAAAGTGGTTTCTGAGACAGCATGCCAAGAGTCAAAGCTGGTGATATGTGTCGAGGCACAGTAGCAAGGCAGAAAGACCTGGATTGGTAAAATAAAATTAAATGTGAGAACCACAAGATTGGGGCTCCATGGAAAAACCACAATGGTGGACCCACAGTGGGTTGAAGGGTAGTTGGAGGAGAATGGGGTTTAATAAAAAGGTCTTTCTATTCTTTGCTTGGTGCTTAGCCAGATAAGATCTAAAGAAGGAGCTGGAGGGGCTAGAGGGGATGAGGGATGCTTTTCCAGGGAAGAAAATTCAAATGTGGGTATACATGAGCCGGGGTCTCCCTACTGCCTGAAGATTATTCAAGGAGAAGAGTTAGTGTAGAACAGGTTAGAGAACGTCCAGGCTCACAGTCCTCAATGGAGAGCATATTTGGGACAGTTCCAGTAGGTGAGATGGCTGTGGACATACTGTGACTCCATCCCAGATGCTGTAGGTCTGTGGCCATGTGCATGGTTTCAGCTTGCAAAGCTTCCAGAGACAACACTGTCCAGTAGAACTTTCTCTGATGATAGAAATGTTCTGTATTTCTACTGTCCATTAGGGTAGCCACATGTGGCTATTGAGTGCTTGAAACGTGGCTAATGTGACTACTGAAATTTAAATTTTATTTAATGCTAATTAATTAAAATAAAAATTTGAATTTTAATAACCATATGTAGCTAGTAGCTACCAACCCTTTTGGACAGCACTATTCTAGAACATTTACTCACAGGGTCTCTGCCTTTGATCTGGTGATGGGAATATTGTGGGAGGTCAGGGCCCCCATGAGAGCAGAGACTTCTTTTGTTTTATTCTAACACCTAGAACAAAGCCTGACACAGGGTAGGTACTCAATAAACATTTGTTGATATGTTAATTACTTAATTAACGAGAGAGAAAGATAACCAATCAGACTTAAAACTCTATCAATACTCATTTTTTACCAAATTGCCACCATCTTGGTTTCCCTTCTGGGGCTGACTCCATGGTTTGGGATGATCTGTGCCAAAACTTCTCTTTGAAAGCCCCTTGCTAAGGACGGGACTAAGAGAGAGTCTCCATCCAGTCTGTCTTCAGATGATTCTTTCACTTCAGGCTTAGTTGTTACATATTAATGTTTTAAAAGGTGTATTATTTTTTGCAAAGTTTATAGAAAATAAAGCATTGAAAAACTAACTAATACATTGTAAATTCTCTCTCCTTCAGAGGACCATGATCTAGTTTTTTACCATATGAAAACAGTCACAATAACTACTATTGATTTAGACATACTATGTGCTGAGCATACTTTGCAGATAGTATTTCTAATCTTTACAACAATCCTACCAGTAGGAATTTCCATTTCCATATTACAAATGAAGAAGCTAAGGCTCAGAGATAATTGATTTACTTGTCCAAGGTCACACAACTTCCAGATATCCCACTTTTCACTGTACCATATTGACTCAAAACACTGTAGTTACATCCTTCAAGAAGCCCAAGAGCATTGGAATGTAGTAAAGAAATAAAGTTCATTGCAAATTGCTTGTTTTTTTGAATACACAACCCAGAAGAAAACAACCCATTATCTTAACTAGCTCCTTCTTCCTGGAGTCCAAATTTAATTATGCATCCCATACAGAAATGACAGCCACCTGAAGCACAGGTCTGCCCTGTGGAAGAAGGTGGTATTTAGCCTAGATGATGAATTGCCCCGCATAGGTAATAAATCTGAGAGAGCTTCGTGAAGGATAACTACTGAGAAGAAAGATAAGAGTTTCCACTGGGAAGCTGGAGAAAGGAGGTGAATAATTATTGTGGTGAGGTTATTTATGTTGCTACTTTGGGCTTTCATGGGAAATCCTAAAAGCTACATCTCTGGAGCTGGAAACTTGGCAGGAAGACAAAAGAAAATGTTGTCCCGTTTCTATCCAAGTGGTTACTGACATGATGGCAATGGGAGTCATTCTCTTTCCAGAAATGATTGAGCCCAGCGTACAGTAATCAAAGGGGGAAAATGAGTCTAGCATCAAGTCAGGATGACTCTCTTGTCTTCACTTTCTGCCAGCGTGTAGCACCTGCTGGGAAGTGGTAGCAAAGCTGGTTTAAGGAGAACAGGCAGTACTCTGCCTCATTTTCATCAAAACTTAGCCAACAGAGACCAATGAGCAATGCAGAGTCAGACTCCAAATGGCATTGCTGAGAGGAATTAAAGATGGTTAAGAAAGAGACCTTAAGGTCATGGGTCCAATTCTGCCTTTTGTATGAATTAAAAAGCATTCCAGAGGGGCAGGTGAGCTGTCGAAGGACCCCAGGCCAGTCTCCAGAATCCAAGTCCAATCCATTTTGAACAACCCCACTCTTTTTTAAATTTAATTTTTATTTTATATTGGGGTATAGTTGATTTACAATGTTGTTAGTTTCAGGTGTACCACAAAGTGATTCAATTACACATATACATATGTCCATTCTTTTCCAGATTCTTTCTAGGTTATTACCCCACTCTTTTTTTTTTTTTTTTTTTTTTTTGCGGTACGCGGGCCTCTCACTGCTGTGGCCTCTCCCGTTGCGGAGCACAGGCTCCGGATGCGCAGGCTCAGCGGCCATGGCTCACGGGCCCAGCCGCTCCGCGGCATGTGGCATCTTCCTGGACCAGGGCGCGAACCCATGTCCCCTGCATCGGCAGGCAGACTCTCAACCACTGTGCCACCAGGGAAGCCTTACCCCACTCTTAAGAACCAATCTCACCATGACTCTGCTCCCTATGGCCTCACTCCCCTCACCCTAGCCATAATTATTGTCATGGTCTTTATTTTTCTCAATACTTTTCTGGAGGCATAATTACCTGTGAATTTAAGTCCTGGGAAAATGCTTGCCTGCTGTTTGTCATGTCACTGCTATCTTCCTTATCGCTGCCCACACCTAGCACCTAGCAGATTTCTGTCACGGAGAGATTACGATTGCGTGATAAGCCTGCTGAGATGTATTTGGAGTAAGCTTGTGCCAGAGAGCTCTAGGAGGCTTCTGGAGGAGGAGAAGGAGGGGCAACAAGAATAGGTTTAGTGACGGAGTGGTGAGAGCAGTTGTCTGACCATTTATTTAGCACTTAGCATGCTCCGTATGTGATGTTAAACATTCTATGTGCATTGTTTCCTTTAATTCTCACATTATACTTATGAGATGGCTATTGGTATTATTTGCCTTTTCTGACTAAGGCAACTTAAGCTGAGAGAGCTTAACCACTTGTCAAAAGTCATGCTCTGCTGAGTAAGCTTAGGTCTTTCCATGACTTTATTCAGGGAGTTGTGTGCCAAGCATGGAAATTATTTTTTTCACTTGAAGCCCCCAGTGAAATGTGGGACTCCCTGGGCTTTCCCGCAGATCTCTCAAGAATCCTGCTGACACCTGGGGCTAGAGTGAGGTGTCCAGATTCCACGTTCCTTCCTGGGTCTGCTGGAGTCACACTCTGGGTCTCCCCTCCCTGCAGGGGCCCTTCTGATTCGTTGTCCCCCTGGTCACAAGGATGCATGTGAATGAATGCAGGGAGTTTCCATGGTTAAAATGACCAGCTAACCATGTCTGTAACTGTGCCTTAGAGTCTACCATTAGCTTCGTAACACAAGCTAAACTCTACTGTTTCTAAATACCCTCTTCAAGGTGCTAGGAGAAGTTCCCAGCTCAGAAGCCAGCAGTCTTGAAAGTTCATTCACTGTTTGGCATTTGAAGTGTACTTTCCTATCAAAGCCGTGGTACGAACAGTGGGTAGATTTCTACACTGGCCCACAAATCCTTCACTTTAATGTAAATGTCCTTTGGTATTTGTATTACCGTGATGTTATTTCAACTCCATGTAACTACTGTCTAAAAGTTATTTCTTTTAGGAAATGAGGGGAGTTTCTTTCTTTCTTTTTTTTTTTAGTACTATACAGGCATGTACAGCACTGCTTTTGTTGTCTGTTTGCTTTTTTTTCTTATTTATTTGAAGTATAGTTGATTTACAATGTTTCAGTTGTACAGTAAAGTGATTCAGTTATACACACACACACACACACACACACACACTTTTTCAGATTCTTTTCCATTATAGGTTATTACAAGATGTTGAAAATAGTTCTCCGTGCTATACAGTAGGTCCTTGTTGTTTATCTGTTTTATATATAGTAGTGTGTATCTGTTAATCCCAAATTCCCAATTTATCCCTCCCCCACCTTTGGTAACCATAAGTTTGTTTTCTGTATCTGTAAGTCTATTTCTGTTTTGTAAATAAGTTCATTTGTATCACTTTTTTTAGATTCCATGTAGAAGTGATAACATATGGTATTTGTCTTTCTCTGTCTGAGTGACTTCACTTAGTATGATCATCTCTAGGTCCATCCATGTTGCTGCAAATGGCATTGTTTTATTCTTTTTAATGGCTGAGTAATATTCCATTGCATGTGCGTGTGTGTGTGCATGTGCGTGTGTGTGTGTGTGTGTACACACCACATCTTCTTTATCCATTCATCTGTCGATGGGCATTTAGGTTGCTTCCATGTCTTGGCTATTGTAAATAGTGCTGCTATGAACATTGGGGTCATGTATCTTTTTGAATTAGAGTTTTCATCTTTTCCAGGTATATGCCCATCAGTGGGATTGCTGGATCGTATGATAACTCTCCTCCAGGTTATTTTCCATAGTGGCTGTTCCAATTTACATTCCCACCAACAGTGTAGGAGGGTTCTCTTTTCTCCACACCCAATGTGAGGGGAGTTTCAATGCAGGAGACACACATCCTTGTCCTTTCAACAGTGGGGCTGGGGACAGACTGCCTGGGCTTCCATAACTGTGACAATAGTGTTTCTTGCCCAGCCAGGATAATTGGCATCCATGGCACAGGGCCCTGGCTGCACTGGGGTTTCCAGCCTTGGCACAGGTACTAAGCAGCAGCTGCTACGGGCCACTGTGCATGGAGCTGTGGGAATATTCAGGGAGGCACTGTCTTGGGAAAAACAACCTAAAGCCAGGCAGAGTCCAACTATATACTCTGACAAACATTTTATTTACTTTGTTCATTTCTTTTTTATTGTGGTAAAACATATGTAACATAAAATTTACCATCTTAACTGTGTTTAAGTGTGCAGTTCAGTGGAATTAAGTACATTCATACTGTTGCCCAGCCATCACCACCACTCATTTCCAGAATGCTTTTCATGTTGCAAAACTGACTCTGTGTACCCATTAAACGGTAATTCCCCATTCTCCCCTCTCCCCAGCCCTTGGCAACCACCATTCTACTTCCTGTCTCTATAAATTGGACTACCCTAGGTACCTCATATAAGTGGAATCATACAATATTTGTGACTCACCTATTTCACTTAGTAAAATGTCCTCAAGTTTCACCCATATTGTAGCATGTATGGGAATTTCTTTCCTCTTTAAGGTCGAAGATATTCCATTGTACATATAGAGTACATTTTGCTTATCCATTCATCCACTGATGGACACTTGGGTTGCTTCTACTTTTTGGGTATTGTGAATAATGCTGCTGTGAACATAGGTGTACAGATATCTCTTTGAGACCCTGCTCTCAATTCTTTTGGGTATATACCCCAAAATGGAATTGCTGGAGCATATGGTAATCCTATTTTTTAACTTTCTGAAGTTTCTAGTTTCCCTTGTGATTTCTTCTTTGATCCATTGGTTGTTTAAGAGTGTGTGGTTTAATTTCTATAAATTTGTGAATTTTCCAGTTTTCCTTCTGTTATTGATTTCTAACTTCATTTTGTTGTTGGAGAAGATACTTTGTATATTGTCTGTCTTTTTAACTCTATTGATATTATTGTAAAATTGGCTATTTCTCTCCAGTTCAGTAAATTTTTGCTTCTTATATTTTTTAATAGATCTTTATTGGAGTACAATTGCTTCACAGTACTCTGTTAGTTTCTGTTGTACAACAAAGTGAATCAGCCATATGAATACATATATCCCCATATCCCCTCCCTCTTGAGCCTCCTTCCCACCCTCCCTATCCCACCTCTCTAGCTCATTGCAAAGCACTGAGCTGATCTCCCTGTGCTATGCTGCTGCTTCCCACTAGCTACCTATTTTATATTTGGTAGTGTATATATGTCGATGCTACTCTCACTTCGCCCCAGCTTCACCCTCCCCCACCATGTCCTAAAGTCCATTCTCTATTTCTACATTTTTATTCTTGCCCTGCCACTAGGTTCATCAGTACGTTTTTTTTTTTTTTTTTTTAGACTCCATATATATGTGTTAGCATACAGTATCTGTTTTTCTCTTTCTGACTTACTTTACTCTATATGACATACTCTAGGTCCATCCACCTCACTGCAAATAACTCAATTTCATTTCTTTTATGGCTGCTTAATATTCCATTGTATATATGTGCCACATCTTCTTTATCCATTCATCTGTGGACAGTTAGGTTGGTTCCGTGTCCTGGCTATTGTAAATAGTGCTGCAATGAACACTGTGGTGCATGTCTCTTTTTGAATTATGGTTTTCTCAGGATATATGCCCAGTAGTGGGATTGCTGGGTCATATGGTAGTTCTATTTGTAGTTTTTTAAGGAACCTCTATACTGTTCCCTATAGTGGCTGTATCAATTTACATTCCTACCAATGGTGCAAGAGGGTTCTGTTTTCTCCACACCCTCTCCAGCATTTATTGTTTGTAGATTTTTTGATGATGGCCATTCTGAATGGTGTGAGGTGATACCTCATTGTAGTTTTGATTTGCATTTCTCTAATGATTAGTGATGTTGAGCATCTTTTCATGTGCCTCTTGGCCATCTGAATGTCTTGTTTGGTGAAATGTCTGTTTAGGTCGTCTGCCCATTTCTTAATTGGGTTGTTTGTTTTTTTGATATTGAGCTCCATGAGCTGTTTGTATATTTTGGAGATTAATCCTTTGTCCATTGTTTCATTTGCAAATATATTCTCACATTTTGAAGGTTGTCTTTTTGTCTTGTTTATGGTTTCCTTTGCTGTGCAAAGGCTTTGAAGTTTCATTAGGTCCCATTTGTTTATTTTTGTTTTTATTTCTATTTCTCTAGGAGGTGGGTCAAAAAAGATCTTGCTGTGGTTTATGTCAAAGAGTATTTTTCCTATGTTTTCCTCTAAGGGTTTTATAGTGTCTGGTCTTACATTTAGGTCTTTAATCCATTTGGAGTTTATTTTTGTGTATGGTGTTAGGGAGTGTTCTAATTTCATTCTTTTATATGTAGCTGTCCAGTCTTCCCAGCACCACTTATTGAAGAGGCTGTCTTTTCTCCACTGTATGTTCTTGCCTCCTTTGTCGTAAATTAGGTGACCATATGTGCGTGGGTTTATATACTCCGACAAAACTTAATAAAATTCAGTAACATATTCTTTTTTTTATATATAAATTTATTTATTTTTTATTTTTGGCTGTGTTGGGTCTTTGTTGCTGCGCGTGGGCTTCTCTAGTTGTGGCGAGCGGGGGCTACTCTTTGTTGCGGTGCGCGGGCTTCTCATTGCGGTGGGTTCTCTTGTTGCGGAGCATGGGCTCTCGGCACGTGGGCTTCAGTAGTTGTGGCACGTGGGCTCTAGAGCGCAGGTTCAGTAGTTGTGGTGCACGGGCTTAGTTGCTCCACAGCATGTGGGATCTTCCCGGACCAGGGCTCGAACCCGTGTCCCCTGCATTGACAGGCGGATTCTTAACCACTGCCTCACCAGGGAAGCCCTCAGTAACATATTCTTTTGACCAAGTGGTCTCTGCAGAAATCTAGCCTCA
The DNA here is from genome assembly GCF_964341445.2 of Mesoplodon mirus. Taxonomy (NCBI): domain Eukaryota; kingdom Metazoa; phylum Chordata; class Mammalia; order Artiodactyla; family Ziphiidae; genus Mesoplodon; species Mesoplodon mirus. The sequence continues at coordinate 88,445,878 of NC_138980.1, read as the reverse complement.
GAAGTAAAAGAATCTGTATATAAGGTGACAGACACACAGGCTGTGGCACTCTTTTTTAGCAGCAAAATCTAGAAAACAAGTTAAGTGTCCATCAGCAGCCAAATAATGGTACATGTTTAATATGGAATATTATGCACCTGTTTAATATTTCAGTCAGTTTTGGAAGGATGGCCATGAGGTATTGTTAAAAGGGAAGAGAAATGTAAATGATATGTATATTCTAAGTCAAATTTTATCAAATGGCATCAGCAACAACCCAAAGCAAGCAGAATATGCCCTCTCTCTGCGTCTGTAATGAGAGTTGGTCTGAGAATGGAGAAACAGGTTGGGTGACTCATACTGGGGGTCAACAGTGGTGACCTCAAGGAAGGAGTGGCATGGGGGGATTAGAGATTTCATTTTCTTTGTGCTTCTTTGGCTTGCTTCACTTGTTTTGGAAGCATATATTGCTTTTCTAAGTATAAACATGGAGATAACAGTAGTTCTTAGAATATAAGGGAACATACCTCTAAAAGCAGAGGAAGTAGGAATGAAATGGGGGAAGGTGAGGCATTCCTGAGGAGCAGCAACTTCTCCACCCTATAATGCCTATAGGCAGAAAAAGAATCTTATTTTGTACCCATAGCTCCTAGCACCATATCTGGATCAAACATCAAAGGGTGTTGTAATCTGGAAAGCAAAGGTCATTTCCAATTTCTGTCCCCACCAGCAACTTCCTGCCACACACACACACACACACACACACACACACACACAGGATAGTGGGACAGGCAGGAGTCTGAGAGCTGTAGAGGATATTATTTTTGTATATAAGGCATTGAGAAGATTGGCATGGGGTCTTAAGCTAGGGATAACTTTCTGGTAGGGGTTCCATTAAGTCATTTGCACCTAAAATGAGAACTAGCTCATGGGGACATTCTCATACTCTGTGTTTTGGCAGAGTGACCCAAGAAACATGCCAAATAGAGACTGCATAATAGTTCTGTTAGATGATTTATATCTTGTTGAACAAACATTCCTCAGCTCTGTTAGCGTATCGGAGAGTCATCTGCCTGGTTTGATATTTTGATATCATAAATATCATCATCATCATCATCACTAATGCACCTTGAGTGCTTATGTTCCAGGTACTCTATAAAGGCTTTATAACCATTATCTCATTTTATCTGTGTAACAACCCTATGAAGTAGGTTCTATTATTATCCTATTTTACAGAAAGGGAAACTGAGCCAGGATTCAAACACATGATCTCCGACTTCAAACCCACACTCTATTCTAATAAACTTGGGAGGTCAGTTGTTATCACAACTATTTGATTTCAGGTTGTTGGTTCTAGCCCCCAGATCTGTGGTCACAGCTGAGTCAACAGTGTCAGTAGTCCCACATGGCTTTAATAGAAGTCCAGGGTTGTAATGTAATTAAGTAATGGGCCCGTTGGACTCTGTTGTTCAAAACCCATCAGGAACAATTTTTCCTTTGGACAATGCATTTTCAAAATAAGCATGCACAAACAAGAGTGTGTCAAGAGAAGCATGACAAGGAATTTTCAAGCTACTCTTAGTGAGAACTGACTCTAGGCCAGGCTCTCTGCTAAGCATTTTACATGCATCCCATGCATCCCATTTTTCGCAGGTCATACAGCTGATAAAGTCACGCTAGGATTTCATACCAGGCTTGTCCAAGATCAGAGCCTAGGACTGGACTGGAGCCTAGACTGCCTCTAGCTGGGACCCAGGACACTATGGTCTGCAAGTAACTGTAAAGGAGGTTCAGGATGATCCCAAAGAAAATGGTACTTTGGTGAAAACCCCACATAATTATCTTCTGCTGTCTGGATAAACATCTTACAAAGACATGTTTTGTTGGACCCACAGAGTTGTTGCTATTGTTGTTTTCTTTTCAAGGAGAATTTTACATTGTGATCCTTATTTCCTACTTTTCTTAAAAATTTGCAAGCAATGCTAGACTTGCATGTTTAGCCTCTGTAGCTGCAGAGTATCTTTGCAAATGAAAAGGCATAGGCTGGCCAAGTCATTACAGTGCCCACAAAACCTTATGCAATCTCCTACCTACGTGGTTCCCTTAAGTGATCCACCTGGCTCCAGGGGAGAAGAAAGGAACATTTTTGTTCTATCCAGCTCCCGAAAACAGTGAGTAGAAGGGATGCCAGTTCCCACAGCAAAAGCTCTTTCTATCAAGTAGAGCTAGTTGCACATTTAAACCAAGAACCTCAAGAGGCAGTGAGGTTCTCATCTGTAGGAGTAATCAAGTGCAGTTTGAATCTGTCAGATCGTGTGTAAGGCTAAGATACCAGAGTAGATGGCCTCTATCATTCCGTCGTTCTGACTTTCACTTAATAGGTTCTTAATATCCACCTTTGGGTTTCAAGTCCCAGCTAGAACATTTTCTTGCAGGGCTGTTTTTCTTTTTAGGAAAACAATACCCATCAAATAGAGAAGAAAATTGGTGCTGTGTTTGCATGTCCCCCACCAAACAGGTATTATCTTAATAATAAAATATTAGCTAGAAAGAGCGGATAACTGTAGCCAGATATTTTATTCAGTCAGGATTTTCTTTGCCTGCAAGTAGCTGGATATTGTTTTCTGCCAGTTAATTTCCATGTAAGCTATTGCAAGATTCTTACAGGTGGACATTTACAAATAACAATTGAATTCCCAGGGAAAAGGGGGCTTCTTGACAGATCTAACCCTAGCATTTTACATTCACACTAAAGTAGAAATGACTGGCCATGGTTCTATTATTTTTAAACAGTCAAGTATTAAGATAAATCAATCACTTAGATAGAAGTCATGGTGGTAGGTTCAGAAGAAATACAGTGATCCTGCATCCCCTCTCCTCCGAAAAAGGAAAGTCTACTTGTAAACAAAAAGTCTAGATACCACAAGATTTGACGTGCAGTAAAATCAGAATGTAGTAAATGCCACAAGTAGGCAACATGCATTTGTGAAGTCAAGACAGCACACGATAAGAGCAAGCAGTGAAGACTCTGGGGACCCAAGAGGGACTGACTAGTGGCACTCTGACACTGTGTGGGGAGTGAGAGAGTGCTGGCATCATCTAAGTGGTCTGACAACAAGTCAGCTCTATGTGATTCTTGCCCTGCAGGAAAGAGCGCTCAGTGTTGGCAGATCTTGAACACAACAGAAACGCAAACATTTCAGTTAGCGCCACTGTAGTATCTTGATTCTGCAAATAATACTGTGATGGTTTCCAAATTTTGAGATTCAAACATCTTTTGGGCCGCCAGTTTGAGACCTCTGCTGGGGAGGATATCGCAGAGCTACTTGCAATAGAATCAGGAAGTTTCTGGAGGTCTTGCCTAGACCTGGGGTCTTGCTAGGAGACCCTGGGTCAGACTGTGCCAGCAGCCGCAACTTACCTGAGTGGAAGGCCCACTGCAGCCCCTTCTCATGATACTTTGTCCATATCACCACTGGGAAAGCTGAAATCATAGGACTTAAACGGCAACGTGGCCAGCAGAGGTTGTGCTGCCTTGTTCTGCCTCCTGCATGTTTTTTCAAATTTACTGAAAACATTCTCAACCACCGCAGCCTGGCTGGGGTGCTGTGGGACTCAGGGTTGCAGTAAAGTAATCGTCATTCCTAACTTAGATGGGCACTTAGAGAAGAGTTGACTTTGTACATTTAGTGAGTAGAGCCTTGGGGGGTAGAACCAGACTCTCCCCTGCGGATCCAGTGCCTGGGAGTCAGCCCCCCAGACTTGCATTCTGGGGCTCTCGGCCATCCATCCCTTCTGAGTCTGAGCTAGGCCTGCAAAGTCTTTTCTCCCAACAAAGAAAACCTGGCTGAGAGGCTCAGGCGCTGGATGATTGTGTGTCCCTCGGCCCCTCTAACCCATGCTCCCAAAGCCCAGTGAACAGCCAGGCTGGAGGGGATCCCCAAGAAACCACCTGCCCTGCTGTTTCAGGATTAATGGAATCAAGTGATGCAGCAAAAATGCCATGTCAGAACCTTATGCTTTCAATCCTCTCGGTGTCATTTAGCTAAAGAAACCGTCAACAAAAACAAAGGAGAAGAAAACAGCTGGTGGTATAATCCTGCTTTATTCTTCAGAAGAAAGCAAAGCAGAGAGGGAGTCCTTATTTTCACATCTTAGAGGACTCTGTTGGCAGAAACTTCTAGGGAACCCGCTGTGTGTGTGTGTGTGTGTGTAGTTGTAACTCCAACTTGATAGCGAAACGTTAGAGCTGGGATTTAGCTGCAGCCCCTCCCTCTCCAACGTGGCCCTTTGTGGGCCTCGATAGAGTTTTACTTCAAACAACTCAATTTCAGGGATTTCATAGCTCTTTATAAACCCAGCAGTCAGGAGCACATTTGATTTCCCCTGCGTCAAGAAAAGAGAAACCAGGGCACTGAGTAAGCTCAGGCCGATTGGTGTGGTCCGGGGGGTAAGGTCATAGGCAGAGTCTGACATTTGAGTTCCATCCACTGGCAAACAATACTATTTCTTGACACATTTCAAATTTTCCTCTTGAGGGAGCAACTGTAGTTGTGACTTTGTTTCTTCAAAGACATGGAATCAGGCACGCAAATGTGCCCTCAATAATGCAGGGGTTTGCAGGAGGTGACAGCAAATGGGACAAGTCAAGGATGTTAATGGCTAAGGCAGATGAACAGGTGATTCACTTTCTTTTTTGAACTCTCCACCTCTCCACCTTCTGGGGATTAGATCTCCCCCTCCTGAGAAAGCAGACTGGCTGTGGTGGAGAGCCCAGATGCTGGCTGGAGTCTCATCTGAGGCAGTCTGCTGGTCCTGCTGGCACTTAGCTCTAGGCCTTGTAAAAAATGTATATTTCTCAAGCTTGTGTACAGAGCTAAATGGACCTGGAATGGTGGAGAATACTGGAGAATTGGGAGCTGAACCCAGGGTGAAATGATTACAATGTAAAATAATCCTTTTTAGAAAGTCTCAAATTTTAAAAGTCTTATCCTGGAGTTTGGGAATTACAGAGCTGTGATGAACAGTGGCTGAGCCATGACGTGGCAAGTTAGTATCCAGCTTTTCCTAGTGTATATTATCAAGGTCTTCTTCTACGTTAAAAAAAAAAAATCAGAAGTAATACTTACTCACCAGAAAATCATTTATACATTCAAAAACCAGGACTTTTGTGGCTTAATACCAAGTGCTTCATTTAGGTTAATAAAAGTGAATATTTATCAAATGTTTACCATGTGCCAGGGACTGCACTGAATTAGCATGTAACATAAACTATTTAACTTAATTTTCACAATTCTATGAAAGAATATGATTATCCTTAGCTTACAGATGGATAAATTAAAGCATGAAGAGGGTAAGTAATATGCAAAAGATGGCACAGATAGTGAGGGGCACAGCTCTCAGTAGGCAGAGCTGGGACTCAAACTCAGGGATCAGGGGCAAAGGCTCAAGTGTTGACCTCCTGCCATCTCTAGACCCATTGTTTGGAGTGTGCATTCCTCCATGTTTCTGTTACTCCATACTGCACCCTGTCTCTGGGCTCCAACTCTACTTCTTGGCAGAATTTTAGGTTTCCTATTTGTGAGCCCTTAGAGGTGGGCCACTGGGTCTGAATATGTCCCCTTTGCGACAATCCCACGCTAGGTACTACCAGCAGCACAGACTTGGCTATGTACTTGCTGTGCTCCCTGCACATTTTTGTTACAACACAATCTAGCACCTGTAAATGGAATTAATTAAATTTAACACAAATTAGACCAGCCAAAGTTCAGAGTGAGTTAAGGAAGAATCTATTTCACCAATTTATGTGAATGTTGGAAAAGTACTCAGGGAAACGGTTCTCTCAGATGAGGAGTGAGGTTGGTGGTAAACTAAATCCCCAAGTGTAACTGTTTCCATGAGTATTCTTACTGATTTTATTATTTTTTTAACATCTTTATTGGAGTATAACTGCTTTAAAATGGTGTGTTAGTTTCTGCTGTATAACAAAGTGAATCAGCTATACATATACATACATGTATATGTATAGCTGTGCCTCCCTCTTGCATCTCCCTCCCACCCTCCCTATCCCACCCCTCTAGGTGGTCACAAAGCACCGAGCTGATCTCCCTGTGCTATGCAGCTGCTTCCCACTAACTATGTATTTTACATTGGGTAGTGTATATATGTCCATGCCACTCTCTCACTTCATCCCAGCTTACCCTTTCCCCTCCCCGTGTCCTCAAGTCCATTCTCTACGTCTGCGTCTTTATTCCTGTCCTGCCCCTAGCTTCTTTAGAACCACTTTTTTTTTTGATTCTATGTATATGTGTGTTAGCATATGGTATTTGTTATTCTCTTTCTGACTTACTTCACTCTGTATGACAGTCTCTAGGTCCATCCACCTCACTACAAATAACTCAATTTCATTTCTTTTTATGGCTGAGTAATATTCCATTGTATATACGTGCCACATATTCTTCATCCATTCATCTGTCAGTGGATACTTAGGTTGCTTCCATGTCCTGGCTTTTGTAAATAGAGCTGCAGTGAACACTGTGGTACATGACTCATTTTGAATTATGGTTTTCTCAGGGTATATGCCTAGTAGTGGGATTGCTGGGTCGTATGGTAGTTGTATTTTCAGTTTTTTAAGGAACCTCCATACTGTTCTCCATAGTGGCTGTATCAATTTACATTCCCACCACCAGTGCAAGAGTGTTCCCTTTTCTCCACGCCCTCTCCAGCATTTATTGTTTGTAGATTTTTTGATGATGGCCATTCTGACCGGTGTAAGGTAATACCTCATTGTAGTTTTGATTTGCGTTTCTCTAATAATTAGTGATGTTGAGCATCCTTTCAATTGTTTGTTGGCAATCTGTAGATCTTCTTTGGAGAAATGTCTATTTAGGTCTTCTGTCCATTTTTGGATTGGGTTGTTGGTTTTTTTGATATTAAGCTGCATGAGCTGCTTGTATATTTTGGAGATTAATCATTTGTCAGTTGCTTCGTTTGCAAATATTTTCTCCCATTCTCAGAGTTGTCTTTTAGTCTTGTTTATGGTTTCCTTTGTTGTGCAACAGCTTTGAAGTTTCATTAGGTCCCATTTATTTATTTTTATTTCCATTTCTTTAGGAGGTGGGTCAAAAAGGATCTTGCTGTGATTTATGTCATGGAGTGTTCTGCCTGTGTTTTCCTCTAAGAGTTTTATAGTGTCTGGCCTTACATTTAGCTCTTTAATCCATTTTGAGTTTATTTTTGTGTATGGTGTTAGGGAGTGTTCTAATTTCATTCTTTTACATGTAGCTGTCCAGTTTTCCCAGTTCCACTTAATGAAGAGGCTGTCTTTTCTCCAGTGTATGTTCTTGACTCCTTTATCAAAAATAAGTTGACCATATGTGTGTGTGTTTATCTCTGGGCTTTCTATCCTGTTGCATTGATCTATATTTCTGCTTTTCTGCTAGTACCATACTGTCTTGATTACTGCAGCTTTCTACAGGGAGAAAGCTACTGTAGCTTTCTATAGTCAGGTAGCCTGAGTCCTTCAGCTCCGTTTTTCTTTCTCAAGATTGCCTTGGCTATTTGGGGTCTTCTGTGTTTCCACACAAATTGTGAAATTTTCTGTTCTAGTTCTGTGAAAAGTGCCATTGTAGTTTGATAGGGATTGCATTGAATCTGTAGATTGCTTTGGGTAGTATAGTCATTTTCACAATGTTGATTCTTCCAATCCAAGAACGTGGTATATCTCTCCATCTGTTTGTATCATCTTTAATTGCTTTAATCAGTGTCTTATAGTTTTCAACATACATTTGTCTTCTTAGGTAGGTATATTCCTAGGTATTTTATTCTTTTAGTTGCAGTGGTAAATGGGAGTGTTTCCTTAATTTCTCTTTCAGATTTCTCGTCATTCGTGTATAGGAATGCAAGAGACCTCTGTGCATTAATTTCGTATCCTGCTACTTTACCAAATTCATTGATTATCTATAGTAGTTCTCTGGTAACATCTTTAGGATTCTCTATGTATAGTATCATGTCATCTGCAAACAGTGACAGGTTTACTTCTTTTCTGATTTGGATTCCATTTATTTCTTTTTCTTCTCTGATTGCTGTGGCTAAAACTTCCAAAACAGTGTTGAATTATAGCGGTGAGAATGGGCAACCTTGTCTTATTCCTGATCTTAGTGGAAATGCCTTCGGTTTTTCACCATTGAGAATGTTGTTGGCTGTGGGTTTGTCATATATGGTCTTTATTACGTTGAGGTAAGTTCCCTCTATTTCTACTTTCTGGAGGGTTTTTATCATAAATGAGTGTTGAATTTTGTCAGAAGCTTTTTCTGCATCTATTGAGATGATCATATGGTTTTTCTTCTTCAATTTGTTAATATGGTTTATCACATTGATTGATTTGCATATAATGAAGAATCCTTGCATTCCTGGGATAAACCCCACTTGATCATGGTGTATGATCCTTTTAATGTGCTGTTGGGGTCTGTTTGCTAGTATTTTGTTGAGGATTTTTACATCTATGTTAATCAGTGATATTGCCCTGTAGTTTTCATTTTTTGTGACATCTTTGTCTGGTTTTGGTATCCGGGTGATGGTGGCCTCATACATAGAATGAGTTTGGGATTGTCCCTCCCTGTGCTATATTTTGGAAGAGTTTGAGACGGATATGTGTTAACTCTTCTCTAAATGTTTGATAGAATTTGCCTGTGAAGCCATCTGGTCCTGGGCTTTTGTTTGTTGGAAGATTTTTAACCACAGTTTCCATATAAGTGCTTGTGATTGGTCTGTTTATATTTTCTCTTTGTTCCTGGTTCAGTCTCAGAACGTTGTGCTTTTCTAAGAATTTGTCCATTTTTTCCAGGTTGTCCATTTTATTGGCATATAGTTGCTTGTAGTAATCTCTCAAGATCCTTTGTATTTCTGCAGTGTCACTTGTTACTTCTCCTTTTTTATTTCTAATTCTATTGATTTGAGTCTTCTCCCTTTTTTTCTTGATGAGTCTGGCTAATGGTTTACCATTTTTGTTTATCTTCTCAAAGAACCAGCTTTTAGTTTTATTGATCTTTGCTATTGTTTCCTTCATTTCTTTTTCATTTATTTCTGATCTGATCTTTATGCTTTCTTTCCTTCCGCTAACTTTGGGGTTTTTTGGTTCTTCTTTCTCTAATTGCTTTAGGTATAAGGTTAGGTTGTTTATTTGAGATGTTTCTTGTTTCTTAAGGTAGGATTGTATTACTGTAAACTTCCCTCTAGAACTGCTTTTGCTGCATCCCACAGGTTTTGGGTCATTGTGTTTTCATTGTCATTTGTTTCTAGGTATTTGTTTATTTCCTCTGTGATTTCTTCAGTGATCTCTTGGTTATTTAGTAGTGTATTGTTTAGCCTCCATGTGTTTGTATTTTTTACATATTTTTTCCTGTAATTGATATCTAGTCTCATAGTGTTGTGGTCAGAAAAGATACTTGATAAGATTTCAATTTTCTTAAATTTACCAAGGCTTGATTTGTGACCCAAGGTATGATCTATCCTGGAGAATGTTCCATGAGCACTTGAGGAGAAGGTGTATTCTGTTGTTTTTGAATGGAATGTCTCCTAAATATCACTTAAGTCCATCTTGTTTAATGTATCCTTTAAAGATTGTGTTTTCTTATTTATTTTCATTTTGGGTGATCTGTCCATTGGTGAAAGTGGGCTGTTAAAGTCCTCTACTATGATTGTGTTACTGTTGATTTCCCCTTTTATGGCTGTTAGCGTTTTCCTTATGTACTGAGGTGCTCCTATGTTGGGTGCATAAATATTTACAGTTGTTATATCTTCTTCTTGGATTGATCCCTTAATCATTATGTAGTGTCCTTCTTTGTCTCTTGTAATAGTCTTTATTTTAAAGTCTATTTTATGTTATGAGAATTGCTATTCCAGCTTTCTTTTGATTTCCATTTGCATGGAATATGTTTTTCCATCCCTTCCCTTTCAGTCTGTTTGTGTCCCTGGGTCTGCAGTGGGTCTCTTGTAGACAGCATATATATTGGTCTTGTTTTTGTGTCTATTGTATCTATTCAGCCAGTGTATGTCTTTTGCTGGGAGCATTTAATCCATTTACATTTAAGGTAGTTATTGATATGTACGTTCCTATTACCATTTTCTTAATTGTTTTGGGTTTGTTATTGCAAGTCTTTTCCTTCTCTTGTGTTTCCTGTCTAGAGAATTTCCTTTAACATTTGTTGTAGAGCTGGTTTGGTGGTGCTGAATTCTCTTAGCTTTTGCTTGTCTGTAAAGATTTTAATTCTCCATCAAATCTGAATGAGATCCTTGATGGACAGAGTAATCTTGGTTGTAGGTTATTCCCTTTCATCACTTTAAATATGTCCTGCCACTCCCTTCTGGCCTGCAGATTTTCTGCTGAAAGATCAACTGTTAACCTTATGGGGATTCCCTTGTATGTTATTTGTTGCGTTTCCCTTGTTGCTTATAATATTTTTTGTTTGTATTTAAGTTTTGATATTTTGATTAGTATGTGTCTTGGCATGTTTCTCCTTAGAATTATTCTGGATGGGACTCTCTGCACTTCCTGGACTTGATTAACTATTTCCTTTCCCATATTAGGGAAGTTTTCAACTATAATCTCTTCAAATATTTTCTCAGTCCCTTTCTTTTTCTCTTCTTCTTCTGGGACCCCTATAATTCGAATGTTGATGTGTTTATTGTTGTCCCAGAGGTCTCTGAGAGTGTCCTCAATTCTTTTCATTACTTTTTCTTTATTCTGCTCTGCAGTAATTATTTCCACTATTTTATCTTCCAGGTCACTGATCTGTTCTTCTGCCTCAGTTATTCTGCTATTGATTCCTTCTAGAGAATTTTTAATTTCATTTATTGTGTTGTTCATCGTTGTTTGTTTGCTCTTCAGTTCTTCTAGGCCCTTGTTAAACGTTTCTTGTACTTTCTCCATTCTATTCCCAAGGTTTTGGATCATCTTTACTATCATTACTCTGAATTCTTTTTCAGGTAGACTGCCTATTTCTTCTTCATTTGTTTGGTCTGGTGGGTTTTTACCTTGCTCCTTCATCTGCTGTGTATTTCTCTGTCTTCTCCTTTTGCCTGTCTTACTGTGTTTGGGGTCTCCTTTTCGCAGGCTGCAGGTTTGTACTTCCCGTTGTTTTTGGTGTCTGCCCCCAGTGGGTAGGCTTGGTTCAGTGGGTTGCGTAGGCTTCCTGGTGGAGGGAACTGGTGCCTGTGTTCTGGTGGATGAGGCTGGATCTTGTCTTTCTGGTGGGCAGGACCATGTCCGGTAGTGTGTTTTGGGGTGTCTGTGAAGTTATTATGATTTTATGCAGCTGATCTGCTAATGGGTGGGTTTGTGTTCCTGTCTTGCTATTTGTTTGGCACAGGGTGTCTAGCACTGTAGCTTGCTGGTCGTTGAGTGGAGCTGGCTCTTAGCGTTGAGATGGAGATCTCTGGGAGAGTTTTCGCCATTTGATATTATGTGGGACCGGGAGGTCTCTGGTTTTCCAGTGTCCTGGATTCGGCTCTCCCACCTCGGAGGCTTAGGCCTGACCCCCAGCCAGGGCACCAAGACTTGTTCTTTAGGAATTCTGCGGTAGTTTTTTTTTTGTTTTCTTTCTTTCAGGTATTTTTTTTCTTACTTAGTTGCAAGGAAATTTCCAGGAATGAAGCCATAGGCAGGTGAATGGTCTCCAATTCAAAGCCAGGCATTTGTCAAGCTCTTGCTAGTTCTTGTTTTCTTGGTTTCCCTGGAGGGAGAACCAGGAGGTGGTGCCCAGTAGATGGTCCCTACTGCTTCCCCATGCGGACCGGTGTACACATGTCCTCTAGCTGCCTCTGCTCTTGGACTGGCAGCCTGTGAACCCACTTCCCAGTCCAGGGCATGTCGGACCATGGTACAGACCGTCTGTGTATTTCTCACTCTGTCCCGTCTGCCACGGATCGGCTGCTTCACCCTCTTCTGACAGCCTCAAATGCTTCCCTTCCAGTTATGAAGGGACCTTTATAGTCCTTTCTGGTGTCCAGAGTCTTCTGCTAGTTATCATCTGCTGTTCTCTGAGAATTGTTGTATCTGTAGATGTATTCCTGATATATCTGTGGAGAGAGATGAACTCCACGTCCACCTACTACTTCGCCATCTTGAATCCTTACTAATTTTAAATGGTGTTATGCTAGCCTCACTTCTCTCCACTCCCCAGCCGTCAGCAATTTATTTTCCCTTTAAAGATTTTCTTTTTACAACTTCCCTTTGTGAATGCACATCAGCTTTTAGCAACAAATGTGAGCAGAATGCTTTTATGGTACTTTCTTTGCTGCTTTTTCAAAATATGACTCTCGAAGTCTGGTACTCTAATCTTGTGTTTCTAATACATTAGTTAGATTCTTTCTGTGCCGTGATTTTGGTCAGTTACCTAGATTGAAAAGAAGACTGAGAAAGGAACTCACCTGTAAGGAATATGTCAGGTCAATCAGTAGGGAAATGGCAAAAACAAATTTTAGTATATTTATGCTATATAAGTGATAGCATAGTTAAAAATGATGAGATACAAAATAAGTTCTAACATGGTAGAGCAAAATCACAGTATAAATGTATAAAAGCATTTTTCATTTCATTTATGTAAAAAGCAGTCACCAAGCAATGAGGACACATATGTGGATGCAAATGATTAGAATAAGGTCTTCAGATCTTTCAAGATGCATTCCAAACCATACCAACACCCTCAGGAAGGAGAGAACAGAGGTACCAGGAATGAGCAGTGTTAAAGGGGATTTGAGTCTTATCTACATTGCTTTAATGTGAAAAGAAAAATGAATTCATGGAATTCTTCTATAATTAAAGATCAATTTTAAAAATGTAAAAGAATAACTTCAGCTTTAGGAAAGACTACGGTGGTTCCCAGATAGACTTTTACTTATTTCTTGGTGCATACAATCCCTTATTGCCTTTTATTCACAACTACAGTTAGAATTGAAAGGTAAATTCTCCTGGACTAGGTCACAAGGAGATCTCACCTTCCAGTAGAATGTAAATGAGTGAGTGTTTCCTTGAGATCATCTTTTGTTTGGGAGGTGGTCGGGCTGCAGGCTCAGAGCTGAGGAAGCATTGGTTTTCCTGCAGTATAATACTTAGTCAGCTTTACATTTCTTCTGGGGGTTGCCCTGGTTAAGTGGTCAGTCTCTCAGCAGAGTTTTTCCAGTTTTTAATATTTTATTCTTCTTATTATTTTTTGCTGGAGTCTACACCCAAAGTCCTGTCCAAGCAGCTTACCTCTTTGGTAAATTTTTATAGAGTCCAGACTTTTTGGGAAGCCAAAGCAAAACCAAACATCAAGCCAAGAAACAACCCCAATGCAGTGGTGACAGTATGTCTCCTTATTAATGACCTCAACAGTCTGTAAATTCTGATGACCAAGAAACACGTCATCTCAGTTGAAATACAATCCAGAAACTGCAAACCTGCATGCGTTTAGCACCCAGTCTGCCAGGGAACTGGATCTCCGGGACCTCCCAGTGGAAATGACCTGAAGATAAGTTAGTGACTCCACATGCTCTGTGTACTTCAGTGTATCTGGGCTGATTCACGGTCATCGCACTGCCTCAAGAGGATTTGCTGCAAAATCTCTGAGCTCAGGGAAATGAAGGAATTGAGAAATTGGGCAAATATTGGGTCTGGGTGGTCTAAGAAAAAGCTGGGCAGGGGAGAACGTGGGACAGTAAGATGAGATGGTGCGAGAAGAGTGGGCAGCAGAGCAGGTGAAGGAAGAGCCGAAAGCTGCAGAGGGTCTGGAGAACGAGATGGTGAGCCGGGTAGAGTGAGTTCTAGATGTGCAAGTTTGTTGAGATGAGGCCTCACTGTATCCCTGAGGCTATTTCCAGTTTAGGTTCACCTTTCTCTCTCACCCAAGACAATCATGCCCCAAAGCTACTTCCATAAACAGATACTCTAAGTGGCCACAAAGTACTTTCTCTGTGAGCTGAACTGCGGACTAGCTCCACTTTCAACCAGATGGCTACCCTCTGACTCTTCTTAGTAGACAGAGAGCTGCCCCAAGGGCCACATTTTGACTTTCCTGGGTCCTAGAGACTTTTTGCTTTTGTGGGCCCCTCCTCCTAAAAATAGTGTTAAACATTACATTTTACAATTGTGTTGGAATAAAGGCAAATATATTATATCTTAAAACTCTTTGATTTTAAACTTCATTTTTTTCTTCTGATTTTAAAGGAATGAGAACATTTTTGTTGACCGGCCCCCTGGCCCTCCCCCACTCCCCCCTGCAAAAGTACTGTGAACCGGAGGCACTATGGCTACAGTGCCTGATGGAGAAGTCATCCCTGCCCCAGATGATTGACACCTTCTTTGTTTTCTCCTATAAATAAATTTAGCCTTGAATCATAAGCTTTCCAGGAACTCCTAATCTGGCTCTTCTCTGATTTTAAGTTTCCTGATGTTCTTTTGGCTATGCCCCCTGCTTATATAAATAAATAAATAAAAGCATAAAATCTGATTTAAAGATCAGAGTTTAGTGGCCTTTAAATCTCAAAGGGTTTGTCAAGATAAGATAGAAAATCAAGTCCCTGTTAATGAGTAATTACCATGTGCCATTTAATAAATAATCCTGTAAATTCCTGTGAGTCAGATAGTGTAACCCTTTTAAAGGATGACCTTTCACAAAGGGCCTCGATGTGTAAAGGAACATGTTTGAAGTCACACACCAGACTGAGTTGGAGATCTCCGAGATTGAAGCTCCCTGTCTCTTCCCTCTGCCCTCGCTGGTCCCTCTGCTTGGAATTCTCTTCCGCCAGATTCTGACCCTGGCGGGCTCCTTGTTTCCTTCAGGCTCAATTTATGAGGAACCTGCTCCAAGGGCAACCCTTAGGTCCTTCTTGATTATATGACACAATGGTAGTATCTGGCATGGCGTTTTCCATTATCTGGCATTCTTTCTCATTTTCTTTCTCTCTTGCATGTGTGTTCATATTACATAACAGTCTCTTTCTCCCTTCCTCTCACCCCCATCCAAGTATATGAACTCTATGACAGCAAGGACCTTTTCTCTCTTGTTTACTGTAGTCCTGGCACACAACATGAGGTCAGTAAAGAGTTATTGATGGAATGACTCAGAATCCAAAGCCTGTATGCACATAACCAACATACTGTCCTGCCTCTGGGGAAGGCTTTTTTTTTTCTTTTCTTTAAATTTGATACAACCAAGCAAATTTTAAATTGAGGTGGTGTGACTTAATGAACAGGAAGCACAGGCCCAAAGTTCACAGGCTACATGAATTTTGAGAAATTGTTTGACCTTATGTTTTGATTTCTTAAAAAAATAAAACCCAAGAATGAGAGAACAGTACCTCCCACTCTAAATATAAGAAATAATAGAAAAATGAAATGCACCTTTAAAGTGTACAAATGATAATATTAATGAAGATTAAGGTAGCCTGAGGAATGTTGTCATGGAATACTCGAGACATGGCTCATCAATAGCACAGTAAGCAGTGAGCTCTGAGATTGTCCATTATGAGGTGCTTTCTGGAGAGAGCTCTGAAAAGCCAGAAAGAAACAATGACTCAGCCAGTATTACTCACCTCTGATGCAAAGAACTGTGAGTTCTGGGCGTTGTTTTCACATTCAGTGTTGCCATCACCTGATGCTACAGGAGGTACGCCTGGGGCCTGAGAGTCCTCTCCATGTGGAAGACAAGACTTTCCACAGAATCGAATGAAATCTAAGCTGTGGGAGGTTTGGGGAGCTTCTCTGGATCTTTTACATCATTTAACCAAATCCGATAGCTAGACACCAGAGCTACTTCTGCTGCTTCTGTGTCAAGAGGGTGAAATAAGAATCAGAACCTGGGCAGACACTTGTGTCAGCAGCCTTTGGGGTCAAAGGTGGGAGCTCTGCATGGCTGGGGAGCATCCTGGAGTCCTGGCAACGATCCTCTCATGGTAGAAACCATCTCTAGGGTCCCAGGCTGTACATCTTGACACTGATGATCTAATGGCTGCTGGATTTTCACTTGCACAGTCATTGCCCTCTCAACGTCCAGCTGATCACTTTGCAGAGCACTTTGGGACAAGTAGGGTCTAATTCTGCCCCAGAATAACAGAGACTGATAAATATTTAAGGCTTTATGGAGGTTTACATATATAACTCTTTTGCAATCATAGAAGAGTATATTCAGAGCAGGTATTTTCCAGTTAAACACACGCATCTATGTATATTTGACTCTAAAAATATCCTTTTGTAATTGCAGCCTTCAAAGAAGTTGGCCAACATTAACCAGACAACGATGTTGGCAGATGCCTTTTGTTGTCTAAAGAACATAACTGGGGAGGCTGAGCGACTCCTCTTCTGTATCAGATTGGAAAGCCCCTCTTGGCAGTGGTTTGGCTGCGCTCTGTTTGCCTTGCTTACAGCATAGCATACCCTATTCTGTAAGAGAAGGCTTGTGAAGCTGTCTGCATCAGCACTCATTACGGTATCATCTTCGAGCCTCAGCTTTTTTTATTCAGAGTGGTTAGGGCATAGACACACTTGGGACCCATTTGTTTGTATTTTGCATAAGGAGCCTTGTATTTTATTAATTCATCAGAAAAAAATGTGCTTTAGTGACTGATTCTTTGGGAGGAAATTCAGCGTCTCATTAGAGATCATGATGGTAGCCTAATACAATTATGTATGTCAGACTGAATGACATTTGACATTATGGAGTGAGGGATTCTCTCTAAATGGGACATGACTTAGGACAATGATAAACCCAGGATAGTCTCTGTTTCATTTTTTTTCCTCTTCAAACAGAAATGTAGATCCATGAGGAATGTGAAAAATACAAAACCTTAGGGCTCGCCGGTATCTCCTTAGTAGCTGACTCAAGTGCACTGCTCACTAAATTCTCTTGTTTAAGGCTATGACTTGGTGGTGGGAAAAAGAGTTAGAAATTATGTTGTCCTCTGTGTAGGTGTCCAGGGGTCCTAGGAAAATAATATCTCAGGCAAAGCTCTATGGCACAGAAAGTTTGACCGAAAAACCAGTCCAGACTCAGTTGATAGGCTCAAACAAACAGGCTTGTATATGCATGTCAGTGAAGAAGAAGTGACCCGCATATACATTAAAGGTATATCATTATTTAAAATTCCCCATTCATTCAAAAGAGGCCTGCCAAATTGTTTCATACGTCCTTTGAAGTTTTGCTAGTCTATCCTGTTAACCAACACCTCACTTCACCTCTTACCAGACATTTAGGCCTCTTCTCTTTCACTTTTCCTTATGTTTCGGACACAGGTCTAAAGGTTTGCTGTGCCTGAAGTTTTGTTACCGAATTGGTTGACTGCACCAGTGCCAGGGAGGTTATTTTTCCAATCGGTTTATTGCAGCCAATAATGAAACTGATGCTCAGACTGGGACAGTACAAGCTTTACTCAGTGGCCAAAGAATGGAGAAGTGGGAACTTAGTTCACAAATCAACTTCTCAATTCAATTCTGGAGGAGACATGATATATATAGGAAGGTCTAGGTAAAAGGGAGGGAATTGGAAAGGGTGGGAAGAATACTCATGGGGTGTGGTTTGGACCCAGAACTGATGCAATACTTCAGTCCTTGTGTGGGCTTTTCTCGTTGTTGTCATGGCAGTCGTCAATTGTCATGGCACTGGTGGGTGTGTCATTTAGCATGCTATTATATTACAATGAGCATATAATGAAGATCAAGGTCTATTGGATGTCAGATCTGCCACCATCTTGGGCCTTGTTGGTTCTACCCAGTTCTTGGATTTTTCTCTTTGCAACTTCCTCCCAAAACTTAGATAAGAGGAATTCGTTTCTATTCGAGGGAGGGACAGGGGTATGATTCTGGGGCAACAGCCTTGGTAACAGTTTGACCAAAGACCAAAGCAAAGAAGACCAATGACAAAATTCAAGAAGTGTTTGAGAGGTATTGTGGTACAGCGAATTTGATTAAAAGCCAGACTATAATGGACTTGCTTCCCGATCTTGGGAAAAATCATTTAAACTTGATATCTTCAGTATTACCTTCTGTCTGTTCAGATGACCAAGGGCTTCTCCTGCACAACAACTATGAATTACCCTTTCTCCCTCTCCCACATGGTGCCCAGCACAAGCTCTTTGTATGGCAGGTGTCCAGCAACATATGACTGTGATGTTAATTCTTAAAGATAAGTATTATTCTGTGCTCGAGGCATTTGCTTAGCTTTATTTCTTAGCATTAATAAGAGTAAAAATGTTTCTCTACATAGCTAGATCTAGCTTAAGACACTAAAGAGATTTGGAGAATTTTTGACAATTTTCGCTAATATAATCAAATTTTAAATATAAATGAGAATACTTTCACCTTCAGGAGTTCTGTTATAAATGGTGTGGTAAAGCAGGCAAGATCTTTTTGCAAATGAATTCACACCATTTTTCACATCCACATGTTATTTTAATAAACTACCTTTGCTTAAAATAAGATACACGTGAAACAGGAGGGAAGGGGGCAGGGGACAACTTTTAAAAGAATGACATAGCCATAGGACATGACAAAAACTGGTTAGAACCAACTAGGTCCAAGATGGTGGAAGATTAGACTTCCAGTAGACCTTAAGCCTCATTATACTCTCATTGTAATACATTAGCATAAGCTAAATGACACACCCACCACGCCTTGGCAGTTCTGAGGCCAACCATAAAAGGTCAAAAAGTGGGCAGTGGCCCAATTCCTGAAAATCTCTGCCCCTTCCCCCAAATAATTGGAATAATCCTCCCACTCATTAGCCTATGAACTTACCCAGCCCATAAAACCTAACCACGCCATATTTCGGGGCCCGCTCTTGCCTTCTGAGATGGCCCACACTCTGTCTGTGGAGTGTGTTTCTCTCTAAATAAATCCACTTCTTACCTATCACTTTGTCTCTCACTGAATTCTTTCTGCGATGAGACATCAAGAGCCTGAACTTCATTAAGTCCTGAGACCAGATGTGTGATCTCAGTTAAAAAGTTGTGGGTTCAAGTCCCAATCTGGATTTTGCCTGGGTTTGGGTCCCGGCGCATGGGTTCAAGTCCTAATCTGAGTTGCACGGTTTCACATCCGTGTGAACCAACATCTTATACCCACATATTTAGAATTCACCTAGAGACGTCTATTAAAGAGAGGGGAAAAACCAAGATATGTCTGATTTAGAAGTTCACCCACCTGCATGCCAGGAGAGAGACCTTCCTAATTGCTAAGCCTTTCTAATTTGCATCCGCTTTGTTTCACAGCAGATCAGACTGTCTGGAAAGCAGGGGGGAGAAGTGAGTGTGTTACACTCGCCTCAGAAGGCACTCTTGATGGTAGCAGAGCAGAAGCCAAGCTGTTTCTAACAAATGTGCTTAGTTGCTATGAATGTTTTTATGAAACCTCCTGTGCACCAACATTTTTAGCTCTCCATGGATCTTACTAGTTATCCCTGAGAAAGCCAGTGACCAGTAGCTCCTCTGGGGAATCTCTGTTCCAGCTTTAAGCCAAATTCCCTGTGCAGGTCCAGAGGAACTACTGACAATGGCTTTGCTAAAAAACACACCTTGGACCTGTAGGTTTATCTCTCAAGGGGTGAATTCTCTTACTGAGTTCTCTGGAACAAGCTGTAAAGTTCTTTGGCTACAAGACACTACTCTTTCAACAAGAACGACATTAGGGTTTGCCTAGACAGAAGACCTTTGTGAAAAGCTAGCTTTAAAGTAAATACCATAAAACATTTTTTAATGCCACTCGAGCGTGAGAGAGTGTCCTCTTCACTGTGTGTGGCCAAACCATGCTCAAGAACTTTCCTCCCAGCTCTGAAAAGGGGCATGTGGAAGTGATTGTCAGGAGAAGGGAGCAGCTGTAGACACAGGGTGAAGAGTCCGCAGCGACACCCCAAACCAGTTTTGGAAGCTAGGGAACAATGTCAGTTCTGTTGTCCAGGAATGCAAACTCAACACAGCGATTTCCTGTAGACCCCAAGAGATGAAGGCAGCAAAAGGCTGAAGTCCAGACTACAGGGATATCTTTGCTTTTCTGTGCAGACAATATGCATGACTCCCTAGTGATTCTTTAAAACGAATATGCAGGGCCTCCCTGGTGGCGCAGTGGTTGAGAGTCCGCCTGCCGATGCAGGGGATACGGGTTCGTGCCCCGGTCTGGGAGGATCCCATATGCCGCGGAGCGGCTGGGCCCGTGAGCCATGGCCGCTGAGCCTGTGCGTCCGGAGCCTGTGCTCCGCAACGGGAGAGGCCACAACAGTGAGAGGCCCGCATACAGCAAAAAAAAAAAAAAAAAAAAAAAACGAATATGCAGCGTTCATGCACGGACCACGTCTAGTTAGATAATGTTAGCGTGAGGGCTAGATTCTACTTGTGAAGGGATAGGATATACACAACTTTGAGTAAGTGACATCCCAAGGTTAGAAAATATGTTTGAACTGGGAAAATGTTAAAACAAAACAGAAAAGTAAATTGGGTGAAGTTGTGATTCAGTGGTCATGAAACCCTGAAGTTTTCACTGAAAATGCATGATGCAGTCCTATTATGAGAGACAAACTAGATTAAGCTCCTCCGACATCAGAATCATTTCCAGTGTTTAAAGTCTTAATAGTTAGTAATAGGGTAAAGACGGCCAACTGGACTCTGGGTTAAATGACAAAGTCACCAGCCCATCTTAGTGTTCTTTACTTTTTCACTTTCAGAATGTTTGGGTGCTGGACAAACAGCCTGAACTCAGGTTATCTACTCATTTATGATAATATTTATTATTTTTTCTTTCTCCAGACCATCCCTCCAGCTAAAGCTGCAGTGGGTCTGAGACGGGGAAATAGCTGCTTCTGACAACCCTCTGGAGAGCTGGATTTTGCAGATGGGATCTATTAGTTGCATTTCTAAGCTTGAGAGATCATCTTCCCTTTACCTTAAAGGTAAAACTTTCCTCTCTGATAATCCGCAGAGTGATTTTCTAATCTGCAATTTAGATTACTGGGACCATCTGGGTACATTTGCAAAGCGTGCTGTGTTGTTTTGGAAATAGGTGTCTGGCTATACATCTAAATGTTTCTCCTCCCCCCCCCCCCCGCCACCGCTTTATGGACTCTGTTTTCCAAGTCCCATTTTAAAACATGGAATGGGTTAACCTCAGCATAAATCAGAGACAGACGATTGCTAAAAAGAGGCTTTCATTTAGCCACCGATTTTAGCGTGGAACTTAAAATGGGAACGTCTTTAGAAGTATTTTAGGTCGAAGGATAAAAACAGACACACCAGAGGGAGATTTGCCAACCATATAAATACATAGGCGTTAAGCCCCCTATACGGAAACCAAATATAAATGGAAAGACAATGAGTAAACTGCACATATAAACAGACAAAACCCCAGTGGATAACTCATAAAGATCTGACAGCAAGGACCATATGTCTTTAAAACTCTCAGCTTTTCTACTCAAGTAATGTGTTATTTGTCCCAGGTTCGCAGTTCACTTATTCCACTCAACATCCTCCTTGGCACTGTTCAGTTTGTCTGCTGTCTACCCGTTTGGGCTTTTGGCAAATGGAGATGCTCTCAACAAGAACAGCTTTTGAGTGTTATTCAGACCCCTGATGGGCCTCAGATTGTATAAAACAAGGATTTGTAGCTCTTGAGGGATGTAGCTCTGTTTGAAGCAAAATATCTTCTCACTTCTTGCCAGCACTTACACGTGGGGAGCTAATCCCAGAGCAGGCACTTTCTTTCTTACAGTTACCAGCGCATAAGTCATTTTCCCAGAGTTTGGGGAGAGGTGAGCAAACATTAGAAAGCTGACGAATGGTCTCTGATCATCTACTTAAGCAAATCCTGAGCTGTGTTTTCCCATATGAAATAGTCTCAGGTAAATACAAGTTAGGAATCCCTCAAACCACTTTTTTTTTTTTTTACTATCAAATGAAATGACATATGTGAAAGTGTTGTAAAGCTGTAAATCGCTATGCAAGATTATTATTGTTAGAGGGAAGAGAGGGGCTGTAAAAATTGACTTCGGAAGTCATGACTTGGGGCTGATGGCAAGCTAGAAACCGCTTAGGTTCTTAGAAGATGTGTTCCCACGGCACTGAGCAAATCTTTATTCTTCACTTAATGGTCTAGTCACATGATGCCCAAACTTATTCAGTTTTTTGTCAACAGATATTAAAATGTCATTCCATGTTATGATCTCTGGAGTTGTTATGTTTCCCATCCTGTTTGGAAACAATTATTACTTTGAACAGTTCTCATCCCTTGAGCTCCCCAGTTTCTTTGACTTCTTTGGTGTGCCAGGACCCAGGCTGTGATGAGCATGCTTAGTTTGCAGAGAAGGGCAGGGAGCCCGGCGGGGGCTGTGGACAGACAGGCCAGTGAACGTTGTGGCACACACCAGTACAGCTGGCCATCCGGTGGCCTTGCTGTGAGCGATTGCCAGACTGAGCCTTCTAAAGCGGCAGCTGTTTACAAGAAGAAGGTGGAATATTCAGCCAGAGCAAGGACAAGGGGCAGCACAATCCCTTACAAAGGGGTCGGGAGGCAGGGTGCTTTACCTTGCTCGGAATTATTCAAGAGACTCAATAGCTTTGCATAGCAACGGAAGGCTTATTGACAGGAGTTAAAGGCTCCGGGGACAGCCACACACAAAGTCATTAACCCCCTGCGGGAAAGTGTGAAATCATCCTGTATTGGGGGCTGGGTTAACTTGTGTGGCCCTATTGAGGCCATTTCCCCCCTGGCCAGTTGAGAACCAATCTCTCCCTTCTTTCTGAATAATTAGTGAGTTTTGGGCCCCATGTCGCCAAAACAGTTGAGGTCCCAGCTTTTTCTTCCTTACTCAGGGGCCCTCATTCCCCTCCTCACAGAGTTGTGTAGTTAGCTACTGTCTCTACACCCTGCTGGGAAATGAGCTCTCACAAATCCTCCCACCTTGACTTTAGGAGGAAATGCTTGTCCCCCCCCCACCCCGCTTCTCTCCGTTCCCCCCCTCATCCCCCCCTCCCCCGCCGCCCTGCCGCAAGGAGCTGCAGAAGTCTTATTTCTCCTTCTCCTCCAGTAAGGAACTCTTGCGTTTGGAGGGGTCAGATTTTTATTTAGTACAAAGAAATGAGGGGAGTCTTCTCTAAGTAACTTGTTCGTAACCACATGAGCCATTCTAACAGTAGTACTTTGGACAAGTCACTTAGCCTCTGAGTCACTTTCTACGGATGCAGTAGAAAGAAGAACAATTCCTAGGGGAAGGTATCAAGGGAACAACCAAAAGTCTCTCCCAACTGGTTGGCGGACCTCGTGCCTGGGGTTAGCTGGGTAAACATCCAGTGTAACGGAAAGAGCAGGGACTTGGAAATTATACAAACATGGATGTAGTGTTAGCTCTGGTGCTTTTGTAGCAGAGCAATATCAAGCAATTAACTCGGTTATCCTTTCTTGAGCCCTAGTTTCCCTCCTTGTAAAACGGAGTGGCTAATGCCTACTTAATAGAAGAAAGCGGAAACAACCTAAGGACTGCAAATAGGGAAGCAGTGAAATAAATTGCGGTACATCTATAGTAGGGAGTACTATACCAACTCTAAAAATAGATAGAGATGTATATACTGATGTGGAAAGATGACTAAAAATAATAAGTGGATAAAAGCAAGATGGAGGGCAATGTGTGTGTTAGCGTTCCTTTTCTGTAAATATAAAGGAATTTTACCTAGGGACATATGCATCCTAATATGTACATAACAAGCAGGGGGTGGTAGGAATCATAAGAAACAGTTAAAAGTTAGCTTGAGGGAGAGGGATGAATAGTTAGGTGTCAGGAGGAAAGTTTACACTATTTATATTTTTATCTGTTGTTTAAGTTCTCTAGCCAGGTCCATGTATTACTATTATTTTTAAGCATCAGCAGAGTTTATTTGCATAGTAAGATTATGGATCTTTCTTCCTTTTCATGTTTTTCTGGATTAAAAAATGAAAACTTTTGAAACTGATGTGAGAATAAAATTACATGTATCAAATGCTTGAAGCACAGAAGGGGCTTGGTGAATGTTAGTGCAATAAAACAGAAAGAACGACCTGAAAGTTCTTTTTATCAACCTTTTTCATAAATAGATACAATTTTTTTAAATAGTGATCATTACTGTCTATTAGATACCATTTATTATTTTTATTACTAGAGAGCATTTTCTGTCTACCCGTTTCTCTGTCATCTTTGGTCTGTGGATGTGGGGAAAGGTCACTGGATTGGTCGTAGGACCAGATTTGCCAACAAGTATTGTGATTTGCGGCAGGATGGTTATCTAATTTTTCTAAGCTTCAGTTTCTTCAGCTTTCAGTTAGTCAGGAATCTGGGTGATCTCTAAATTCCCTCCAAACTTGAAATTCACATATCCATTTGCCGATGATATCGGCTTAACTCAAAAGCAAGAGCATGCAGTGGTGGACTGTCTGGAGATCCAAGGCAAGAGAGAGAAGAAATGTCATAAAGATAAGCTTGAGGTTGGGAAAGTTTCCTAAGACAAGACCCAATCTTTTACAATTCACACAGCCACTAACTCACTTACTCTGTTTTTTGGTCTGAAATTTTAAGCTGTTTCTACCAAAGAAGCCATAGAAGCAAAGCTCTGTCCCTGCTATAAAAGGCGGCTAGGATAATTTTGTTTCCTTGGGTTGTGTTTTGTTGGCTGTTTTTTCTTTTCAGTAATTTGTTTAAAATCTAAAAGACAAGGTCAGCGTTTTGGTATACATATTTATCTTCTCCATCTCCTATTTGGTGGAGTAGATAAAGTCAATTCTCTTCTCCAGAGCAGTCCCTAGTAGGCAGCAGGCCTGTCCAACTGAGGCCTACTTTATCATATATGGGGGATATGTATGTATCTAATCTATGTAAAATAAAATAAACCTATGGTACAGAGTACTGTGGGCCCTGCACCAAGAGCAAGGTATGGGACAACTATCCCACTCGCCCCTTTCCAAGGGAACAGCTAACCCTCATCCTTCTCTTCAGCAGCCGAGCAATCCGTGAATCAACTTGCAGGCTTTTTCCAAGCTCCAAATGTGTGCAGGCATTATGGCCTTCCTTCCAGTCTTGATATTGTTCTGGCAGCCTGGTGGGCTCCTGTGTGTGGCTGCAGGAAGCTGGGAAAGACTTTGTTCCCTCCCTGAGCCTGGCTTCCCCGGGAGCGGAGATGTGTAAGAGCAAGCAGTGGGCCTGGAGGACTCTGCGCTGTTGCCATGGTCACTTCCCAGCGTGCCAAGGACAAGTCCCCGCATCCTCTGTGAGACTTCATTAGGGACAGAGCAGCGTGTGACTGACTGCAGGCCTCGACACTTCATAAGACTGGGGCCTGGCCTTTTTCCTTCATGGAGTTTTGACTCATGAGTGGAATGGAGGTGATCTGGGGCCAATAGACCAACGCGTTCCTGACGCAGAAATAAACACACTAACACTTAAAACACCCTTGATAGGACCAAAAAGCAAAATTGTAACAATGAGAATATTGTTTTATAACCAAAACAATGATCTGAACAAATCACTGACATGATTTACGTCCTTGTAGTCATCCTACACCCAGGAATCTTGACTTTTTTCACATAACATGACTTGATGAACATCTTCCCATGTGACTTTGTGGCCTTCATAACTAGTTACACTACGATTTAAAGGAAAATCAACATGGTTGGTCTTAGGGCCCCCAGGTACTAGCCTCCAAGACATAGGACATGATAGAGAAAGACTAACTGGATCATATAAAATGTCTCTAATTTGGATTAGATTGTATTTTACATACGAGAGAGTTTGCCCCTGCTTATGAGGGAGTCCCAGACTTTATTATCTTTTCCTTCAAGGCAAGTCCATGGATCTCTCTGCTTGTCTCCATGCAATGTGCTGAGAGTGGCAATTGCTTGTCTCTTTCTCTTGTCCTCAGCCGGGGGGACGTGTTCCTCATTAGTAGGAAGTAACACCCCACCACCTGTCTCACTAGACACATGACCGGGGGCCTCAGGTAGGATTTCTCAATGTCCCAACCTCTTTCCCCGAAGTCATTAAGCACTCCCGTCAGAAAGAATGAGACTACCTTTTTTTTTAATTTCAAGGGTTCTGATAAGTATGCAGAAGTCAGAAAAGGTACCCAGAATTCAGGCAGATTAGTCACTTGGTTCCCGAATGTAGGAAATTTCCATGACATTGATTCTCCTTCCGTTTTGAGTGGCTCAGGAGGAGGGGCAGTTCCTGACTGTGGGATAGACACAGGGAAATCTCCATTTCCCTGAGCCGAGCTCTGATTCTCCCTGCCTTTGACTGGCTTTAACGTGTGAGGTCCTGGGTGGGCCTTGGGGGAGAGATGTGCATCTGGGTGAAAGCTGTGTTGTGAGGGCAGCACTCCCACAGCCAACCAGGACCCTCCTTCCTCCCCTCTGGAACGTTCCCACCAGCTCCCTGGATCCCTCCTCAGTGCCCCTTGGGTGCAGCAATGCAGGCTGTCTGTGTGGCGCCTGCCAGCCATGTGCACCGGGGCTGTTTGTCACTGCTTGGAGCCCACCTGCTCCTGAGAGAGGGAGGCTCTCTGAGCACGAGGTAGCCTGTGTGAAGACGTGGGCATGGCTGAGAGCATAGATTCCCATTGGGGGTCCTGTACGCCCCCCAGGAGAAGCAGTCCCTGGATTCCTAGGCACAGAGCAAAGAAAAGCCTCTTGTGAGACCAACCACGCCTAAGAAAACTGGGAGCCCCATGTGGCTAGTACACAGGGATGTCGGACAGAGAAGGGAAGCAGGGATTGTTAAAAAAACACTGACAAAACTTTCAAGTTCAATGGCTCTGAATCACATCTGAATAGTAGAGCCAATGGTCATGGCAACAGCAGTCCTAATTAAGGGGGGGGGGTCACAATTTTATTCGAGTCAGCTGGGGGAGAAGGAGAAGGGTGATTTTTCTTGGTTTGATTGTTTTCAGCTTACAAAACAAATCCTGCTTCCCCCTACAATTATGTGAAATTACTGTCTCCAAAGAAATATTTTACATATGGATGCCCTCTGATCTGTCTTCCCCGACCGACCTGTCTTTCATGCAGCCTGGGAGGGTCCTTCGAGGTACCGCAGGGGTGGGAGGCAGGAGGTGGGCCCAGGCCCACTGACAACTAGCTGGTTTAAAGAGTATAATCTGACTGTATCCTGCAAGTAGTTACTGGGATCTTTTCTACCAATAATCATGCTTGGCAGAAAATACGGAGGGAAATCACTGCAAGTCAACACTGCTGAAAGATAAGATGTTATGATCTTCTGCTGATTACGTGCCTGCAATTAAGAAGTTGGGGCTGATCGCTCAAAGCTTCCAATACGTAAAATCAGTAGCCATTGTAGTTGAAATGCTGCATCCTGTGACCTGTTTTTAATGGACTTTCCTCCTCACTCTTCAAAGCAGGGCTCGGTCAAAGCCACGAGCTTCTGACTTTGAAGCTCTCTTGAAAAAGAGAGAAAAAAACAAAGGACAAGAGTCAAGGGCTTTCAACTGCATATGGTTTAGGCCAAATTTACAAATGTCTTTTTTTAAAAAAATTCCCTAAAAGTTACTTTTAACGAGTTCTTTGATCTAGAAAAACAAAAGCAGAAACTAAGACACCCCGTACTGATCATGTTTAAAAACATTATTTAACAGTTGGTCTAGTCACAAATGTCTGCTTTTCTAATTTTTTCCTGAAGATTGAGGCTTAACATTTCTGATAGGTACAGAATAGCAGATCAAAAAAAAATTTTTTTTTCCTTCAAAATACCTCTTTCTCTAATGTAATAATCACATCCGGCCAATGGCCGGTGCTATTGGACAGACTCTTTGCTGAACCCTATGGGCAGCCAGCTGTGGCTCAGTTAGTGTTCTGGGCTCATGGTCTCTGTTCAGGGAACACATCATTATCTATGACCACCTTAAATTATAATATTTATATTACAAAAATAAAATCCCAATAATTTAACATGCAATCGATTATTTGCCAAATTCAGACATACATGAAAAATGCTTGTAAATTTATGGAAGGAAACAAGATATACTAGCCCATCTTGGAAGGCATATTTTGGAAACAGACTCAGATAAATGCTCAAAGCTTAAAAAAAGGGCCTCCTTGGAAATGCTAATAAGACTTGCAAAGTCTTCATTTTGTAAGGGCTAGGATACACTGCAGCCCACTTAGTGTGATGCCTGTTCATGGATCTTCAAGTCAAAACTAACGTGTTTTTATCTTGGCATCACCTTCTCATTCTGACATATAGAAGGTCGTGGGTTCTGTATAGAGCACTAAGCCACATTTGGATAATGCTTTTCCATTTCGGACCCCCCTCCCCAATTTTTCTGATCACCTTAATACTTAATTCCAATCTTGTGAGGTAAGTACTGTTGTTATCTGTATTTTATAGATGTAGATGCTGAGGTTCACACAGATTTTAGTACGTTTATTTAAGTAGATGAGCCAAGACCAGATCTTCTGATATCACATCTTTGTATATACTATGTGCATCTCTTCTCTCAATGCTTCTAGGCTTAGTGTCCAAAGGAGTAGCGTGGGGCAGTGTCCATCCTGTGCCTGTATGCTGATACTCTAGTCAAAATCCTATACATTCTTGGGAATTCCCTGGCGGTCCAGTGATTAGGACTCTGTGCTTCCACTGCAGGGGGCTTGGGTTCAATCCCTGGCTGGGGAACTAAGATCCCGCAAGCCTCGCAGCACGGCCAAAAACAAACAAACAAACAAAATCCTATACATTCTTTACTCTGGGAAACGTGTGTGTCCCATGTTACCAAAAAAGGACATTATATGACCTTCAAATTCATTCATTCAACTTTTTTGGTCACCACTGTGAGCCAGACTCTATTCTAGACATGAGGATACAGCAATGAACAGATAGAAAATGTGTCCTTCTTCTTAGACGGGGGACAACAGAAAATAGATGTGTAAAAACAAAAACACTTCTTGATTGTTATAAGCGTTATGAAGGAAGCAGAGCAAGGGACTATATTAGGGACGTCGAGGGAAGTGAGTTGGAGGGTAAGGTGGTACGGGTGGTAGTATTGTTAATTGGGTGTTTATTGTCAACCTGCCTCAAAACATTCAGTCATGTATTATAAGTTCTGTGCCAACATATGGATTCAGCTAATGCACGGCATGAGATCTCTCATACGGAATGGTTTTTATTTTCAGATTAAAAAAAAGAAGCTAAGAGAGAGGTCAAGGAGCTTGGCCAAGGTCACACAGGTGATTTGTGCAAGGTTACGGCCAAGATCTAGGTTTTCTGACTCCCATGATCAAGCTCCTTCCATCACACTGTACAGCGTTTATCTGCAAGAGCCAAGCACCCTCGACATGGCAGCTTAGCCGGTCCTTCTGCCTGATGCCGAAGGCCAGGGAAACCCAAGCAGGGAGACAAACAGCGTGTTCTTGGTAGCTCCGAGCCACATTCCCTGACAGCGAGCTCACCCTGAGCGTGCTAGGGTGCACGCAGCTTATCACAAGTTTCCAGAATTTTGGTTGTAAAAACTGAGTATGCATGTGGCAGTAGGGCATGGATTTTTCTGGGACTCTGAGGACTCTGGTCTGTGTTGGTGCTTCGTGGAGAATTATAGACAAAGGGTTTGGCAAGGCTGATAGTTCTCAGGCCACGTGTGCCATGGAAACCCAGTCAGGTCAGCTTAGATTGAAACAGTCTTTTGGTGCGATTCCCAGCAGCTCACCTCTCCATCTCTGTGGAGGAGACCTGGAAACACAGACTGGCCTCAAACAAAGCCACTCGGCCACGTGTGCCAGTCCTGTTGTTTCAGCTCATTTCATCATTTTTGGCTCCACCCTTGGAAAAGTACTTTCATATAATTGCGACAACAAAATGTTTTATTTTCTTGCCATAGAAAAAAATGCATGTTCATCGCAGACAATTTAGAAATTATTAAAGAACACAAAGAAGAAATGTAAATCACTCACTCTAACCTGATTACCTGACAATGATCATTAGTAAATGGAAAGTAAAGCCCCAGTATATTTTTCCATGACTTAAGATACCTTTTAAAAAATAGAAAAAAATTGGACTCTACCATAAATTGCATTGTAATTGGCTAATTTTTAATTTTTTAATACCATCATCATAATGATTTAATCTGAATTTTTATCGACTGTCTACTACAACTCAGCTACAGAGATTCTGTGCAACAGCTGCTTCAATTCCTATTTTACTGCTGAAGAAACAAGGATTCTGAGATTATTTATTCTTCTTCTTCATTGTCTCATTAGATGACCTCATTCCTGGCCGAGTCTCACAGTTCATTTGTAAGCTCTAGCTTGAAATTTTATTGTCAGCCCTGACCTTTCCTCTCAGCTTTAGACTTTCATATCCAGTTGCCTACTTGACATCTCAGTTTGGATCTCAAAGGTACCTAGGACTCAACCCATCCAAAGTCATGCACCGATCCTCTGCATTGTGCAGTGTGAGGGCCTGCACCTCTGTCATCACAGCCTTGGTCTGAGCTACCATCTTAGCCGGTCTCCAACAATACACTCTTGACCTTCTTGAATTTATTCTCTACACAGAGCCAAAGGATCTTTTCAAAATGCAAATCCTATTATACTACCACACACTTACAGCCCTTGAATGACTTTCCTCTGCTCTTCAGGTAAAGACCAGAATCCCTAACATGACCTACTAAGCCAGCATGATCTGTCTGTCTCCCCTGCCTCAGTTCACACCGTGCTCCCCACACTCTGCATCCTAATCATGTGGACATTATTTTAGTTCATTTATTGACCAACTAAACCTCAGCAGGGTTTTTGCACTTGCTGTTCCTTCTAACTGGAATGCTCTTCCCACCATCTTGTTTATTCTTTGCCTGGATAATTCCCACTTTCTCTTTAGATGTCATCTGCCTCAGCACATGAAATAGAGGAGGGAAGATTGCATAACTTGCCCAAAGGCACAGGGCCACTAAATGGAAGCTCTTGGCCTCGAATTCACATTCCCAGACTCCAAGTTTGGTGATGTTTCCTTTGCCTCTTGCCTCAGGGTTAAGTGTAAAAACTTGAGCTGTAGTTCTCTGAAATCTCTGTGAAGTTTCCCACAGAGGTGGAGGCTCATCTTCCAAGTTTAAGAATGTACTAGGAATAATGCAGAACTGGTCTGAAGCGTCCCTGACGTCTCCTAGGCTCAGTCCTTCTCTCTCTCAGCATCAGGCAGGATGCCAGATCTCATGGAGCAGTGATTCTGTGACAAGTTCAGCAGGGAGCATTGGATTAAGATTCTCATGTTGACAGCAATTTTATCTTGTGAAGTTGCACAAAGCCTGCCTTATGCATTCCTTTCACACCTGGAAGGATTGAAATATATTTCTGTTTGCAAACATATATACCCTGATACATATATCATAGAAACAGAAATGTGGTTTCTTTGAAAATATTCATAGTCACTCTTCCATTTCAATCATTTAGTGTGTTTTGAATGTATTTTTCTTTCTAGAGTCCATGAAAAGGTGTTTGTTTTCCTCCCTCTTTTAACTAGCTTGGTGCCAACATTTTCTTTCCTTCCCTTGATCTGACGTAAGTTCAGTGTTTTGCTTCTGTCTGCTGTTCCAGCTGGTAACCTGTAAGTAGTTGAATAAAAGAAGCTTTCTCTCAACTCAGGCAATGCACCAAGTCCCACCCCAAACACAGATACACATACTCACACATAAACACTGTGGAGTACAATAGTTTGACGTACAGGATGCTCTGCAGAAAGAGGGCAGTTCACTTCCACCCACAGTCCTCTGCAGGCCAGTTCAGGGCAGTGAAATTGGCTGCTATTTGTGCAAATCAGCATCCTGGAAAAGGAAGGTCTGGGTCAAGAGGAAGGAATATCCCATCCTGAGGAAGAAAGATTAGGTTTGTTCTGTATGATTGCTTGGGGATAGCTTCCAAACTTACAATGCACTGAGGCTCTTAATTTAGCCTGCTATCAGTCTGAGATTGTGAAACTGTATTTCATTATTGTTATTAAGCAATCTAATTTTAGAACTATTACTAGAATAAAACGCAGGAATACGATAATATTTAACTAGAAATGTGATTAATAAAGCTCCCCATGTTTCCACATTTAGGTATTAAAGACTGTAATTAAGTGTAAATAGTGAAACAGGGAAAATTCTTTTAGTTGGTATGGTGAAGAATGAATTGCTTTTAGCAAGCACTGTTTGATGGAGTGAGTTACTCAAATGACAGATTGCCTTTTCAGATTTGGTCACATTTTTTTTAGATTAGAGACTGACTATAAAACATATTCTCTTTATTTAGGCTGGGTGGAGACAAGGGATTACTTCTAGTTATCACAGGATACACACAACTACTTCATTACAGATCAACTAGGAACCACGTCAGACCCTGTGAACATAGGGTCAGAGACACAAATGAGATGTTGAGACTAGGAATTTCAGGTGACTTGAGCCTTCACTCAAATCTAGTATATAGTAGTATTGTTTGTTAACCTGATAAATTTCGCTCCCTCCTTTCTTATATGCATACAACTGTTTTTTGTTGTTGCTGTTTTTTGTAATTTTGTTTTCTTCTCTAATTGCTTTGGCTAAGACTTTCAAAACAACATTAATTAAGGATAATGATTGTAGTTATTTTCGTCGTCTTCTTGACTTTGATGAGAAAACTTATGGTTTACTTTGAATCATGGTGACAGCTGATTAAGTTTGTATTCTATCTCCATCTCTGAAAGTTGCTGCACTTATTGGTAGTCCTTGAAGAGACTTCTGGGGTAAAGCATTTTATTACCTTTATGATTTAAGACCTGTGTGGTTCACAGTCACTGCAACCTTACCTTTGTCTGTGCCTAATTAGCCTTGTCTAAGTCTCCAGGACCAGTTCCTAACCTGAGTCAGAAGAAACTTTTGGAAGTCTAGCCCAGCATGCTGGGATGCAGCACTAAGTTATCTTTGATGATAGTCTATCACTGGACTTATGCTTTGGCTCTGACATGTAGATTTCTGCCTTGTGCCCAAGACTTGGTCTTTACCTTTGTACCAAGTGCTGCTAAGTGAATTTCTGTGCTTGTGTTTTTTGTTTCTGTCTCTATAAATGCCTATGACGGGTATGGTACTGGTTAGTGCAGTGACTCTAGACCATAGGGCCTGGGTTCAAATCCTGAGTTTCTTCTACTTATTAGCTATTTAACCTTACGCAAGTTATTTGATGTTTTTGTGAATTCTCAATTGTCAAATTAGTGTAATAGCAGTACTTGTCTAAGAAGGTTGTTATGTGCTTTAAATTAAATAATGCATATAAAGGTGTTAGAAAGATGTTAGCACATAGTATGGTACTCACTAAAGGCTTGTATCGTTATTGCTAGTGAAAAATGTAGTAGTACTGTATCCCTTTGCACGTTACCTGACTTCCTTCTATCACCCTCCTCTCAGGGTTGGATGTCCATGACTTGAGTCTCATCTTGGTGGTTGGGGATCTGTTGCCTACTATTAGACTTGCCTTTGTAGGACACCGCACAACAACATATTGACCTTTGAATAAAGAGTGTTTTAAAACTATCCTACTGCCTGACCTGAGGTTACAGTATTCTATTGGTGGGTGAAACTCTCTTCAAAGCCTCACTTCTGACTTTAATTCTACTGCTCACCTTCCATCACACTGAGCCTTCTCCCATCTAAATATTTTGATTAGCATATTCATGGCCTTTCTTTTTTAACAGTATCTGACACATTCATATAACTTATGTTAGTGCTTTTCCAGAATTGACACTGATTTGTGATTAGGCATATTGTTCCAACTCTGCAAAAATCCCTTCTATTTATCATGAGCCAGAGTTCATTAACATAAAATCATGTTAATTAATTAGTTTGTTTATTTAGCACATATTTATTTAACCTATAATCTAGGGATAAACTATGTCAAGACATAAAATAAATATGAAATAATGTAAGACATGGCCACTGCCCTTGAAGAACTTACACTTTAGTTGAGTAAGACAAAGACCACGACTGTATGAGGCCCAGCTGTGGAAGTGAAGGTGTGAATGGACAGCCCAAAAGGGAAGTGAGATCTTAGTCGAACCATGCAATTTTTACATACAGTGCAGTGAGTTTTGCATTTTTTTTCTAGAGTCCATGAAAAAGTGTTTTCTATTCTCTTCTTTTGACTAGCTGGATGACAACATTTTCTTTCTCTATCTCTTGATCTGAAGAAAAAGGAGGGCATTCCAAATGGAGTACTAATATTGTCAGTAGATTCCAATTTGATGATATTAATTACAACTGATGTTATGCACTCAGTTGACTAATTAAGCTATTCTTGTACTGTTTTCATGATTTTCCCTTACCTGTATATTATCTGTACCATTATTTACTTAATAGTTTTAACTCCGTGTTTTTCCTTTAAATAATTTTATAAAGTGTTGTCATCACTATCTTAAAATAGAAAAGCAGCATACCTTGCCATACAAAGATAACACAAAAGATATACACAACTATTTAAACCCATAAGTCACCTAAAATTGTCTCCATATTGCCACTGGGAAGCTCCATCCTTGCCATTCTGATATTCCTTTGAGAAGAAACCCTGGACAATTTATTGAAGTCTCTGTTTCAAACACTCCCCCAATTTGAGTCACCTGTCACTTGTTCCTGACTTTGTTTTATTTTCTTCACAACATGTCTTATTTTCTAAAATTGTATTGTTTATTTCCTGACTTATTATTTGTTCTTTATGGATAAAATATAAACTCCAGGAGAGTGAGGACTGTCTTGTTCACTGCTGTTCCCCAGGACTTGGTGTGTATTAAGCACCCAATTGCCTGACTTTCATGGCCAAATGGTAAGAAACTGCAAAAATCTGGGCTTAGATAAAGTAACCCTGCTTGGTAGCTCAGCACATTATGGCTTCATTTTTTCTTTCCTGTGTCTTTGATGGTCTATTATGACTTTGCACTTTATTTACCCACCTGGGCTCATGGGACCTTTATACTTCTCAGGAATGTTTTACTTTCTTACACTCATTTACTTCTTCTTCTTAAGGTCAATCTGTGGGCTCCAATTCCTTTCCTGCCTAGACTACCTAACAGGGCAATGACTGGATTTCTCTGTTCAGGTAGCTTCCTGGACTGCCCACCATTATGTATCTAAGTGGCCCAAAAAAGCCATATAGCATTTGTCCGGGAAAGGGTTGCTATAACAATTCAATCATTCTGGATGGTATGTTCTAACATTTAAAAAATAAACAATAGGACAATGGCAAGTATACTTGTCTGTGTGAAGAATAGCTTTAACTAAACACTTAGATATGTCCCTTAATTTTAGTTCTGAAGACTGTTTGGATTTTTCATTCTTAAGGCGATGGGTGCATAATCATCAAGGATGTTCTCCCAATAGATGAGATGATTTTAAATAGATTTGGCTGGAGCAGAAGCAAAAAGAACTACAATCCTATAGCCTGTGGAACGAAAACCACATTTACAGAAAGATAGACAATATGAAAAGGCAGAGGACTATGTACCAGATGAAGGAACAAGATAAAACACCAGAAAAACAATTAAACTGGAGTGGAGATAGGCAACCTTCTAGAAAAAGAATTCAGAATAACAATAGTGAAGATGATCCAGGACCTCGGAAAAAGAATGGAGGCAAAGATCGAGAAGACGCAAGAAATGTTTAACAAAGACCTAGAAGAATTAAAGAACAAACAAACAGAGATGAACAATACAATAACTGAAATAAAAAATACACTAGAAGGAATCAATAGCAGAATAACTGAGGGAGAAGAACTGATAAGTGACCTGAAAGATAAATTAGTGGAAATAATTACCGCAGAGCAGAATAAAGAAGAAAGAATGAAAAGAATTGAGGACAGTCTCAGAGACCTCTGGGACAACAATAAATGCACCAACATTAGAATTATAAGCGTTCCAGAAGAAGAAGAGGAAAAGAAAGGGACTAAGAAAATATTTGAAGAGATTATGGTTGAAAACTTCCCTAATATGGGAAAGGAAATAGTCAATGAAGTCCAGGAAGAGCAGAGAGTCCCATCCAGAATAGATCCAAGGAGAAACATGTCAAGACACGTATTAATCAAACTATCAAAAATTAAATACAAGGAAAAAATATTAAAAGCAGCAAGGGAAAAACAACAAACAACATACAGGGGAATCCCCATAAGGTTAACAGCTGATCTTTCAGCAGAAACTCTGCAGGCCAGAAGGGAGTGGCAGGACATATTTAAAGTGATGAAAGGGAAAAACCTACACCAAGATTACTCTACCCAGTAAGGATCTCATTCAGATTTGACGGAGAAATTAAAACCTTTACAGACGAGCAAAAGCTGAGAGAATTCAGCACCACCAAACCAGCTTTACAACAAATGCTAAAGGAACTTCTCTAGGCAGGAAACACAAGAGGAGGAAAAGACCTACAATAACATCCCAAAACAATTAAGAAAATGGTAATAGGAACATAAATATCAATAAGGCATAATTGATATCAGTCATAATAAATATCAGTAAGGAACATAAATATCAATAACATAAATATCATAAGGCAAACGCTAACAGCCATAAAAGGGGAAATTGACAGTAACACAATCATAGTAGGGGACTTTAACACCCCACTTTCACCAATGGACAGATCATCCAAAATGAAAATAAATAAGGAAACACAAGCTTTAAATGACATATTAAACAAGATGGACTTAATTGATATTTATAGGACACTCCATCCAAAAATAACAGAATACACTTTCTTCTCAAGTGCTCATGGAATATTCTCCAGGATAGATCATATCTTGGGTCACAAATCAAGGCTTGGTAGATTTAAGAAAATTGAAATCTTATCAATAATCTTTTCTGACCACAACTCTATGAGACTAGATATCAATAACAGGAAAAGTAATGTAAAAAATATAAACACATGGAGGGTAAACAATGCACTATTAAATAACCAAGAGATCACTGAAGAAATCAAAGTGGTAATCAAAAAATACTGAGAAACAAATGACAATGAAAACACGACCCAAAATCTGTGGGATCAGCAAAAGTAGTTCTGAGGCAGCGGTTTACAGCAATACAATCCTACCTCAAGAAACAAGAAACATCTCAAATAAACAACCTATCCTTACACCTAAAACAATCAGATAAAGAACAAAAAACACTAAAAGTTAGCAGAAGGAAAGAAAGCATGAAATCAGAAATAAATGAAAAACACATGAAGGAAAGATAGCGAAGATCAATAAAACTAAAAGCTGGTTCTTTGAGAAGATAAAATTGATAAACCATTAGCCAGACTCATCAAGAAAAAAAGGGAGAAGACTCAAATCAACAGAATTAGAAATGAAATAGGAGAAGTAACAACTGACACTGCAGAAATACAAAGGATCATGAGAGTTTACTACAAGCAAGTATATGCCAATAAAATGGACAACCTGGAAGAAACAGACAAATTCTTAGAAAAGCACAACCTTCCAAGACTGAACCAGGAAGAAATAGAAAATATGAATAGACCAAACACAAGCACTGATATGGAGGCTGTGATTAAAAATCTTCCAACAAACAAAATCCTGGGACCAGATGGCTTCGTAGGCGAATTCTATCACACATTTAGAGAAGAGCTAACACCTATTCTTCTCAAACTCTTCCAGAATATAACAGAGGGAGGAGCACTCCCAAACTCATTGTATGAGGCCACCATCACCTTGATACCAAAACCAGACAAAGATGCCACAAAAAAAGAAAACTACAGGCCAATATCACTGATGAGCATAGATGCAAAAATCCTGAACAAAGTATTAGCAAGCAGAATCCAACAGCACATTAGAAGTATCATATGACATGATCAAGTCATGTTTATCCCAGGAATGCAAGGAGTCTTCAGTATATGCAAATCAATCAATGTGATATACCATGTTAACAAACTGAAGGAGAAAAACCATACGATAATCTCAATAGATGCAGAAAAAGCTTTCGACAAAATTCAACACCTATTTTTGATAAAAACCTCCAGAAAGTAGGCATAGAGGGAACTTACCTCAACCTAATAAAACCCATATATGAAAAACCCACAGCCAACATGGTTCTCAATGGTGAAAAACTGAAACCATTTCCAGTAAGATCAGGAACAAGACAAGTTTGCCCACTCTCACCACTATTATTCAAGATTGTTTTGGAAGTTTTAGCCACAGTAATCAGAGATGAAAAGGAAATAATCCAAATCGGATTTGGATTGTAAAAGGAATCCAAATCGGAAAAGAAGTAAAATTGTCATTGTTTGCAGACGACATAGTACTATACATAGAGAATCAAAGATGCTACCAGAAAACTACTAGAGCTAATCAATGAATTTGGTAAAGTAGCAGGATACAAAATTAATGCACAGAAATCTCTTGCATTCCTATACACTAACGATAAAATACCTGAAAGAGAAATTAAGGAAACACTCCCATTTACCATTGCAACAAAAAGAATAAAATACCTAGGAATAAACCTACCTAAGGAGACAAAAGACCCGTATGCTGAAGACTATAAGACACTGATGAAAGAATTAAAAGATGATACAAACAGATGTAGAGATGTACCATGCTCTTGGATTGAAAGAATCAACATTGTGAAAATGACTATACTACCCAAAGCAATCTACAGATTCAGTGCAATCCCTATCAAACTACCAATGGCATTTTTCACAGAACTAGAACAAAAAATTTCACACTTTGTATGGAAACACAAAAGACCCCGAATAGCCAAAGCAATCTTGAGAAAGAAAAACAGAGCTGGAGGAATCAGGCTCCCTAACTGCAGACTATACTACAAACCTACGGTAATCAAGACAATATGGTGCTGGCACAAAAACAGAAATATAGATCAATGGAACAGGATAGAAAGCTCAGAGATAAACCTATGCACATATGGTCACCTTATCTTTGGTAAAGGAGGCAAGAATATACAATGTAGAAAAGACAACCCCTTCAATAAATGGTGCTGGGAAAACTGGATAGCTACCTGTAAAAGAATGAAATTAGAATACTCCCTAACACCATATACAAAATAAACTCCAAGTGGATTAAAGACCTAAATGTAAGGCCAGACACTATAAAACTCTTAGAGGAAAACATAGGCAGAACACTCTATGACATAAATCACAGCAAGATCCTTTTTGACCCACCTCCTAGAGAAATGGAAATAAAAACAAAAATAAACACATGGGACCTAACGAAACTTAAAAGCTTTTGCATAACAAAGGAAACCATAAACAAGGCAACAAGACAACCCTCAGAATGGGAGAAAATATTTGCAAACGAAGCAACTGACAAAGGATTAATCTCCAAAATATACACGCAGCTCATGCAGCTCAATATCAAAAAAAGAACCCAATCCAAAAATGGGCAGAAGACCTAAATAGACAGTTCTCCCAAGATGATATACAGATTGCCAACAAACACATAAAAGAATGCTCGACTTCACTAATTATTAGAGAAATGCAAATCAAAACTGCAATGAGGTATCACCTCACACCAGTCAGAATGGCCATCATCAAAAAATCTACAAACGATAAATGCTGGAGAGGGTGTGGAGAAAAGGGTACCCTCCTGCACTGTTGGTGGGAATGTAGATTGATAACAGCCACTGTGGAGAACAGTAAGGAGGTTCCTTACAAAACTAAAAATAGAACAACCATATGACCCAGCAATCCCACTACTGTGCATATACCCTGAGAAAACCGTAATTTAAAAAGAGTCATGTAGCACAGTGTTCATTGCAGCACTATTTACAAAAGCCAGGAGATGGAAGCAACCTAAGTGTCCATTGACAGATGAATGGATAAAGAAGATGTGGCACATATATACAATGGACCATTCCTCAGCCATAAAAAGAAACAAAATTGAACTATCTGTAGTGAGGTGGATGGACCTAGAGTCTGTCATATAGAGTGAAGTAAGTCAGAAAGAGAAAAACAAATACTGTATGCTAACACATATATATGGAATCTAAAAAAAAAAGAAAAAATGTTTCTGATGAACCTAGGGGCAGCACAGGAATAAAGATGCAGACGTAGAGAATGGACTTGAGGACACGGGGAGGGGAAAGGGTAAGCTGGGATGAAGTGAGAGAGTAGCATTGACATATATATAGTACTAAATGTAAAATAGATAGCTTGTGGGAAGCAGCTGCATCGCACGGGGAGACCAGCTGGACCTAGAGACTGTCATACAGAGTGAAGTAAGTCAGAAAGGCAAAAACAAATATTATACGTTAACCATATATGTGGAATCTAGAAAAACGGTACAGATGAACCGGTTTGCAATGCAGAAATAGAGGCACAGATGTAGAGAAGAAATGTATGGATACCAAGGGTGTAAGCGGGGTGTGGGATGGTGGTGGGATGAATTGGGAGATTGGGATTGACATATATATACTGATATGTATAAAATGGATAACTAATAAAAAAATAAATAGATTTGGATGAATTTTTATCCTTATATTTTAAATGTTTTGCTTGACGTTTATGTATCAGTCAGAATCATTTAAAGAGGTAATATGGTGTATGAGATAGAGAAATGTTATTTAAAGTATTTCAGTCTAGTTTTTTATTCTTCAAAGAATCTGTTTACTATTTCCTTCCTAATTATATAATGGGTAAGTCAAGGGGATGAAAGTACATACCTACTTCCTGTGACAAATCTAATGCCTGTTAAGGCTGGTTGATTAAAGAAGCCATAGTTCTTGGTCATAAATGACTCCGAGTCTACGATAAGGCTCATGTACTTCCAATGAAGTCTTTCCTGTCGTGGAACAGGAAACAAGATTGCAAATTTGAGCATGGATGCTAATGATTAGTATTGAGTGCTATTTATAATCAGTGACACAGGAAGTTAATTAGTTGTTTTCAGTACAGTGACTGAGCTGATCCCAATAGAAAAAGCGCATATGATTTTGTAAATGAAAACTATTTTAAAAAGGGCTGAGACATTTCATGGTTTTGGTAAGGTTAGGAAGAAAGCATGCTGAGTAGTTAACAGTGACACAACTGGCAATTTTGATTGTAGCCAGAGATGATTATTTTAAACTTATTTTAATAAAATAAGTAACATAGAGTATTTGAAGGAACTTGGGTATGTATTTGTAGAAAAAGAGACCTTTCTACTTTGGTACTGATTATCATCATAAAATAATGTTATATTCTCTTCATATACAAAGCATTTACCCTGTGGGAATAAGCATGAAATGTGTTAGTAACTGACCTAAACTACAAAGGTACTCCTTAATGCACTATGGAAGTATTTATTAGTGAATACCCGTGTGACCTGAAAGAGCTGATTGATGTTGTTTGCTAACGGGCCTCACTTGTTCCCAGAGAGCCATTCACAAACTGGCAGCATTTGGCTGATTATGGGAAAGCATGACCCTCACAACAAAAGTGAAAATTGCAAGTGCTGCCGATAAAGAAGTCCAAGGTCAGAAAAGGGCCAGTCTGATTCTAAAATGCATACTGTCTGGACAGTAGGATCACCTAGATGGTGGCCTGGCATCAGGACAAAACAACTTGTGTATTGCTTCCTGTACTTAGTGTCATTGATTCTTACACATCAACAGGTTTAAACCATTTAAGTAATTTAATTCCGATGACTAGTGATAATATTTCTTTATTGACATCCTACAGTGGGCCAGACCTTTTGCTACAGGATTTACATGCCTTATCTGACTCTATTCTTGCAAGAACCCTTAAGAGGTACTTCTAATATACGCAGTTTAAAAAGGAGGACACTAAATCTGGGAGTGAGGTTCCGAAACTTGTCCAGGAGAGCAGAGCGTGGCGGTGGCACAGTCAGGGCTGAAGCCTGGGTGTGCCGAGTTCCGAGGTGGAGATCTTCGATCACTAAGGTAGGTCTTGAAACTTAGTCTTCAATATCCAAGTCCACTGCTCTTTTTTCCACTTGGCCCATCCTAATCCCTTCTTTCTGAATCCAATAGATAATCAGGTTTTCAGCATTTTGGGGTTCTGGGGTTTTTTTCTTAATTTTGAAAATTTTGCGTGTGTATTTTATAATAGATTTGTATTTTTTAGAGTAGTTTTAGGTTTACAGGAAAATTGAGCAGAAAGTACAGAGTTCCCAGTTACCTCTCCCCTCCCCATACAGTTATTATTTGCCTCTTGCATTCTTCTTACAATTGATGAACCAATAGTTGATACATCATTATTAACTGAAGTCTATAGTTTACATTAGGATTCACTCTTTGTGTGACAAACTCTCCAGGTTTTTGTGTGTGTGTGTGTGGTACGCGGGCCTCTCACTGTTGTGGCCTCTCCTATTGCGGAGCACAGGCTCCGGATGCGCAGGCCTAGCGGCCATGGCTCACGGGCCCAGCTGCTCCATGGCATGTGGGATCTTCCCAGACCGGGGCATGAACCCGTGTCCCCTGCATCGGCAGGCGGACTCTCAACCACTGCGCCACCAGGGAAGCCTTAAGCTTCTGTTTTTATATGTCTCTTGCATTTCTTTTTCCCTGTGACTGCAGTGTATCCTAGCCCAGGCTGTCTGGTCCCTGTATGACTAATTTCATGAATAATAGAGTTCTGTGGACATGTAAGGTTCCTCTGAAAGGAACAGGTGGGTGTAGCACCAGACTCGTACCTCCATGCACGGTGTGGACTGTCTGCTGTTTTAGAGCCTCTTAGGATAAGTGTATGTGTGTGTTTGTGTGTGTAATTGTTGTTGTTATGCTGTATTTAATTTTATAGATATTACACATCTTTCCTGAGATTTAGAGCTTTTTGGGTGGAATTTGTGGATTGGGAGTTTATTTTCTTGAAGAATAGTTAGTAGAATCAAGGAAAATAATGTAGACCTAGAATCTCAGCTATCATTCCTTAATTATGAACAATGTGTTGGAGTAGAAAAACCAAAGAAGGGTAGATTGAATCATTCAACAACCTTTCATTTCTCTTTTTAATGATCAAAGGTAATATATAAGAATCTCAACCCACTGAAAGAAGTTAATAAGAAACTTAAAGGGAGCTTTGGCAAAATAGACTGAACTGATAGTATTTGAATGGTGTACATTTCCAGCCAAGCTGACTCATGTTACCTGCAAGCCTGGAGATCCCACAGCTCTTAGGTATAGACCTGAGTGTGCAAAGTGGGGCAGAAAACTGGCTTGTGCCCTCAAAGTGGCTAAGACTGTGTCCCACCAGGGGAAGACCTGTTCCAGTCCAGATTCTGTTCTTAAGAAGCAATGGGAAAAAGAAAAAAGAAAAAAAAAAAAGAAGCAATGGAAATGATGCCTGTATGACAGTGATGTGACCACAGCTCAGCACCCAACTGGATACCTGGTCTACCAAATCAACTCTTCTGGAAACAGACACTTGAACAGGAGGTAAGATTTTGTTGCTGTTAGGCTTAGGCTTCCCAGAAACAATGACATGTTCTGAAAAGCTTCATAACACTTTCAGAAGTTCCAGTAATTATTTCAGACTCTGTAGACTCTGCTAACAATAACACAGACATTGGAAACATCCCAGGAGCTGTTTGCCAAAAGGAACATCCTAAGTGCACCTTATGATTCACATCTGACTGTTCACCTTTCCAAATTCCACAGGCGCTTCCCCAGCCCCTGCTTTTGCTCCTCCTCTTCCCAGAGCCTGGGTGGCCTTTATTTCCTTGTCTACCTCATCCTTCAAGGTTGAGTTCAAATGCCCCAACTTTCATGGTAAATACCCACAAAAATGTTAAAACCCACACTGACCTTATAGCCCAGCAATTCATTCCTAGTTATTATACCCAATCGAATATTCACAAAAGACTTGTTACAAAAATGTTCATAAGAGCTCTGTTCAAATAGCTAAAAACTGCGAACAAGCC
The DNA here is from genome assembly GCF_964341445.2 of Mesoplodon mirus. Taxonomy (NCBI): domain Eukaryota; kingdom Metazoa; phylum Chordata; class Mammalia; order Artiodactyla; family Ziphiidae; genus Mesoplodon; species Mesoplodon mirus. Next base: position 88,402,071 of record NC_138980.1, on the reverse strand, counting down.
GAATGTCCATCAGCAGATCCTGGATAAACAGACTGTGGTGTATTCATACAGTGGAATACTACTCAGCAATAAAAAGGAAGCAGTTACTGGTTTTCATAACATGTGAATACATTGTGCTCCATGACAGATGTCAGAAACAAGAGTGCATATAGAATATTTCCATTTATATAAAATTGAAGAACATAGGTAGGTGATACTAATCTATGGTGATAAAAATGAGAACAGTGACTGCCTTTGGCCAGGAGGGCAGTGGAAACTGATTAAAAAGGGCTGGAGGAAACTGTGTGGGATGATGGAAGAGTGTTTGAATTCATGAAACATCAAACTGTAACATCTAAGATCTGTGCAGTCACTGTCGGTAAATTAAAACAATTAAAAAAAAAAACATGGAAGGAAACACATCATTTCTTTTCTAGCTCTTAGTTTTGCTTATTTCTTATTACTTTAGGCATTATGCTTTCCCAATCGCCTCTCTGCAAACTTACTATCAGAAAGACAATAGAGTATAATTACACTTTAATGTTTATTTCAATCGATGGTTTACATCTCCTAGTTTCCAAGTCCAATAGTGGATTTAAAGTATTTGCTTTCAGGTCAAAGTATTTCAGACATCACACAGAAGACAAGAAAGATATTTGGGGGTATTGCAAGGCTCTTTTTGGTGCTTCTGATATCAGAGCCAAGTGGTTCATTCACCTATGAAGGTTATTCCTAATACCTATGTAGTTATATGTTAAGGATAGTTTTCTGTTTGCCTTTCTTTTCCATTTCTTCTCACTTACCCCCACACAGGAGACTGTATAGGTGTGTTTGTAAACACACATTATCTTCCTTTAAAACCCACTCTCAAAACTTTCTGCTGACTCTTTTTCTTTTATGGAACTTCCAAATTATTTTATGATTTCCCTTGGCATGTATCTCTCCCCCATTGAACTTGGAGCTCTCTTAAGGGTGGGAAGTATCTTAAAAAGTCATTGCCACAGTGCCCAGCACAGGATCTGAAAAAATTATAGGCATTCAATAATGTTTATTGAAAAAATTAATAAATGACACTATTTTTTTTTCCTTATGTGGCTGGTGAAGTGAAAAAGAGCTACATTCAGAGAGGCAAGAACTTTTGGATGGTTTGTGTTTTACAGTTATATTATCTGTGCTCTCAAAACCATCTCGTTTTCTTCTTACTCTTACCCTTGCCTCCCCATATGACTATTTTATGACTGAATCAGTGTAGTATGTGTTCCTACTAATTTCATACTAGAGAAGTCTTTGAAAAAAATGACATTATAAAATGAAAGCAAATTGAATCCCAAAACAGGATTTCTTTTCAAACGAGATTACAGAGTTTTACACCTTGGCCTTTTACTTCCTTGAAGTCAATGTTTTTTTCACCATGCTTCTCAAAACACAATATGTTCAGATTGGATTGGGCTTCAAATGTAATATTGAAAACAGCAACATGTCTGACAGATCCCAGAAATGAAATATGTCCCTTTCTTTAGCAAGGAGCAGAAGGCAACATAGAGCAGCTGCAAGAATTAATTCACTAAGATAGTTGACATTTTCGAGCTGACTGCCTCTTAGAGAAAATGATGTCATCCTCCAGCAGCCTAATGACAGTCATCAGCCTTAGAGGACACATGTTAATAAGGTTCATTGCTTACCTACTTCACTTGTTCAGCCAGCGTGAGCTTGGATGCCCATAATTTGGCTTTGTGTTCCTAGAATAATTTCTAAGAGGAACTGGAGTGTGAAACTCAGGGAAGGATTTTTTTTTTTTTTTTTGGTCAGAAAAGGGAACTAATAGGTTTCTTCCTTCTTCCACTGACTCAAAGTTCTATTTCCAGTTTGCTCATAAATAACCACATTCGGGTTGACTTGTCTTTCTAAGGTGTTGGAACTAGTGATTAAAAGGTGAAAGACCATTGCTTCTGGATGCTGGGGCAGTTCTGACAATGGAGAAGAAAAGGTGGCATAAAAATCAAAAATTTTATTTTCAACCATAATGAACATTACATCTGAAACATCTAGAATACCCAGGGTAGGTGTCCTGGGTTTGGCTTTACTCCTGGACAAAATTACGGTTTTCAAAGGAGGTTTGAGATGAATTTCCACAGACCAGGTATGAACAAGGGAACAAACAATACCAGCTTAAGGGAATGAACTATGCCATCTCACCCACAGCTCTCTGACAAGGGCTTTCAAATCTAGTGTCAGGACTCACCTTGAACAAAAGACTTGTTAAGTTTCCCAAGCCTTTCTATCTTTATCTCTTCCCCAGTACAGAGCATCAGCATAGCCTCTTCTTAGCAATTTTGCACTGGGGATATCCTGATATATCTAATGGCACCTGTATATAACTCCCTTCCCTAGCAAGGCCCACTGGAAATCGTTCAATTGAGAACTGTCCTGAACAAGTAAAATATGTTGGCTAGGGGCCAATAAAGAAAGTGAGCCATGGGTTTTGGATGAAATCAGTGAGTTGCAGGTATCAAAGGACTGTAATTCAGAGTAGTGTTTATTGCTAAGGAGGTTTTATTGGACCCTACCTTTGCCTTCATAGTCTCCCTAGAGAGGAACTTCTGGAAAAAAAAGCTCTTCTCCACTTGGATGAATGCTTGAGAGTTAGACATTTAGACCCAATTGACAGGAGAAAAACTATCTCCTTAGCAACTGAGGTGCTGCAGGTGATTTCAGGGCTCCCTGCACTGGAGGACAGGCCGGTCACTGACCAAATCAATGTTCAGTGGTGTTTTCTTGATAATATAATGAAAAAGTTAGTCTTCATTGAATCTGTGGAAGCATAGATTCAATAAATTTAATAAACTAGATAATTTATATCCTCTGGATATGATGTCTGACATCCTTCAAATCAGCTGTATGTTAATTTGGTTAATGCTTATTTAGCACCAATTCCGTGGAAGACCTCTTCGAGGCTATGGAGGAGGGAAAAGATAAAGGAGATACTGTAGTTGCTTTGAAGGGTATGCACTCCAAATTGTGTGTTAGCATACTTACACAAATAACTTATGTTTCATAAGGCATATGTCACATATATTTAATCATCACAACAATCCTGTGAGTTGGGTACTGTTATTAATTATACACCTTTACCTCGGTGTGAAGTTTTTCTTTTGTCTATGCCTCAGTTTGTTTTCTATAAAATGGGAATGTTAGATTAATACTGATAATAACAATGGCTAACATTGATTATGTACTATTTGTCAAGGGCTTTGGAAGCATTAGCTAATTGAATCTTCACAGCAACTCTGTGAATTCTATCCCCTTTTACAGAAATGCAGCAGGGTTAAGTGACACACCCAAGGTCAGAGTTGCAACTCAAATCATCTGGCTCCAAACCCAGTGCTCTTTCTAAGATGCCATGCAGCTTTCCTTCCGAGTGGTAAGCAGCATGTACAATAGGTAAAGGGCACATGAAATCCATGGAGGGGGCATTACTTCTGGCTGCAGAATTCCAGAGGCTCTATGGCAGACTTGGTATTTTAGCTGTACACCTGGAGGCTCAAGTTTCACCGTGGACTGAGGAGGCAGCACAGTGAGCCCCCTTTATAGGTGACCTTCTAGTCCCTTGCAGATGTTATCTTTTTATTCTTTCTTAATTCCAAAACTTATTCTTGACAGCTTTCCAAGTAGGAAATCCTATTTCCTATTGATGAAATTGTTGTAGTTTTTGTCCAATGCAGGACTAACCTTTTATTTGTTTATTTATTTATTTTATTGAAGTATAGTTGATGTACAATACTATATAAGTTACAGGTGTACAATATAGTGATTCACAATTTTTGAAGATTATACTCCATTTATAGTTATTATAGAATATTGGCTATATTCCCTGTGTTGTACAATATATCCTTGTAGCTTATTTTATAGCTAATAGTTTGTACCTCTTAATCCCTTACCCCTATATTGCCCCTCCTCCTACCAGGAGAAAAGAACTCGAGGCTGCATTTGGGGCAGTTAGGTGTGATGGTCATTCATGGAGAGATGCAGATTGGTTTCAGATGAGGGGTCAGGGATGTGGGTTATGGTTTTGGCTTTTCTTTTTACTGTTTTTATGTCTTTGATGAGCATTCTCCTTTCTCTAGGCTCATTTCCTTCCTCATGTGTAAAACCACTCTATCTTCTGGACTTCAAACAACTGTTGGTATTTTCCAGTGAGACAAAGGACATGAGAATTCTTTGTGAATGACTCCACCAGTGTAAGGTATGGCCACAGTCATTCATGATTTTTCTCTTAAGCAGTATTGATACACATACCCTCTGGATTTTTCAGACATCATGGAAGGTTCTTTTTCTCCAGGGAGAAAGAGAATCCTGAAATATCAATTAAAGTCAAACTTTTCACAGCAAGTAAAGTGTCTTTGTGTTATCTAAGTATGTAATCTCCATATTTTTAATTCACTTAAGGAATTTTGAAGAACTAGATCTGTTTGATATCTTACATTAATTTTTTAAGCCACACATAAAAATACTTAGAAAGGAGGCTGTAGGCAAAATGAGTGCAGAAGAGGCATGATGGAATTCCTTTCCTTATAGGTCAGGTCATTCATGTTAGAAGGAGAGAATCATGTTCATGACTTTGAGACAAAGAGGGAAGAGATGGACTTGACTCTCCATGTTGACAGGTAAGAAGAGACATTTTATGGCCCAAATGATAAAGCGGAGTGTTCAAACCATTCTAGTCAAGTGGCCCAGACAGTGGAGTACCAGAGAAACACTATTCTGAAGGCTCCTGTTAAGTGATATTCCTGGTCATTGTCAACATGGAAATCCCACAACAGGGCAGAAACATTCACTCTCTTCATTAACATTCTCCTTGCTCTCAGTTTGCATCTCTCTCTCCATTTTCTAGCTCTGAATGGAAGTTTCCTGGGAAACCTTTTCTATGAATGGAATGTATGAGGTTTGTCCCGTGAGAGAAAAATAAAAAAACACAAGGAACTACAACAAAAAACTTCTTCCCCTGAAATATTGCCTTCAGGAGCAGATAACACCTATCTTTTTTCAAGGATGGGTGAAGAGTCCCACCCTCTGGTATTCAGTAGTACCAAGTATGTTGCCCCCTCAGTTTAACAGCAGAGCTTCCTTTCTTACTGATTAAAAAAATTAAAAGGGGTTTAAAATTACTTAGGTAAAAAAAAAAACTATGGTGGAGCCTTCTCAGTCACAGATAAGCATCAGCTCTTTCTGATCTGCTCTATTGTCAGCTAAGGAATGGCTCAGTTTGTGCATTATTCCCTCTGTGCCAAACAGAAGGGAGAGTAAACCTTATCCACAGGCTCCTGTTACCAGCAGACACCCGCTCCCATCCGATGTGGACTCTGGGGACACAGCACATTCACCAATTAAAAGAAGGGGAACAGCCAACATTTACACAAGTTACTGATATACCCTATCCCAGGTAAACCTTGAGTTTTTGTCTGTACGGTGTTGTCTACTTTGTTTTTAAAAAAACAATGAGAGAGAGAATATATAGACTGCTGAGTTGTATTGCTAACACAAGGAACACTTGAGGGGTGGGGATGAACCACCGCTAACTAAAATCAGGTTTTTGTTTGAAACCTCTTAGTACTTTACTATAGTAGCTTCCTTGCTATAGTAAGCATTCTGTTCCTGAGCTGGGTAAGGATTGTCTTTAAAAAAAAAAAAGAAAAAGAAAAACAGCTTTACTGAGATATCATTTACATGCCATTAAATTTACCCAAAATATATAATTCAGTGGGTTTTAGTTTATTTATGAATTTGTACAACCATCACTATAATCTAATTTTAGAAAGTTTTTATGACTTCAAAAGGAAACCCAGCACCCATTTGTTGTCACTCCCCATTCCCTCCTCCCCCCACCAGCCCTAATCAACAACTAATCTACTTTCTGTCTCTATAGATTTGTCTATGGAATCTTTCATACATGAACATGCAGTACATGTGTTTTGGTGACTGGTTTCTTTCACGTAGCATAATATTCTCGAGGTTCATCCATGTTGTAGCAGTACTTCATTTCTTTTTAAATCACCAAATACTATTCCACTGTGTGGATAGAACATATTTTGTTTATCCATTCATCAATTGATTGACATTTGGATATTCCCCCCTCTGGGGCTATTAGGAATAACACAGCCATGAGCATACATGTACATGTTTTTGTGTTGACATATATTTTCATTTCCGTTTGGTATTTACCTAAGAGTGAAATTGCTGGGTCATATGGTAACTTGATGTTTAATATTTTGAGGAACTTCCAAACTGTTTTCCAAAATGGCTGGTCCATTTTACATCTCCACAAGCAATGTATGAGGGTGACACCTATCTTTTTGCAATTTTCTCCTGTTTCTAGGGATCTAAAGCCCTGTGAAAGATTAGAAATGTAGCAGGTAGTTCATTTTGACACTTATTTAGGAAGTCTCCTTTCTCTTCCCAAAATACAAACATTTCTGTTGGTCTAATGAGGAGGTGCTATCACCTATGAAGCAGCAATACAAATTTCTTCTTTGATTTATAATCATCTTTAATAATTACAGAAGAATATGTATTTAGCTTTCTATGTATATATGTTCTAGAGTACTAATGTTCCTTTCTTTTTAAAATGCACATTCTTCAGTGTTTTGCTATTTACTAATTTGTACCTTGATTACAGGTCATTAATGCCTGTTTTAAAAGCAAGTTCATGTTTGCATTTCAAGACATACTCTTTATTTCATACCGATTCCAAGCAATTCGATTCTTCATCCATAGAAACATTTAGGCCAAGTTATAAAACAGCTACTGTAAGCAGACTAACATTTAGTCTTTGGAATTGAAGTGTATTTATCTTTTATTTATACTTGACCTGAAAGTGTTAGGTATGGAATGAATTTTTGTGACTCAAACATTGTTCCACTGGTAAAACCCTTCTCTTATAAACATAATAGATAAGGCTACTAAGATAAACCTTTTTTTTTTTTTTTTTTTTTGGCGGTATGCGGGCCTCTCACTGTTGTGACCTCTCCCTTTGTGGAGCACAGGCTCCGGACGCGCAGGCTCAGCGTCCATGGCTCATGGGCCCAGCCGCTCCGCGGCATGTGGGATCTTCCCAGACCAGGGCACGAACCTGTATCCCCTGCATCAGCAGGCGGACTCTCAACCACTACACCACCAGAGAAGCCCTAAACCTATTTTTAAGATAAAAAAAAATTTGTACGTTCAGATTCATTTCTTCATTGTGCTTATTTAATGTGAAGGATAGTTTAAGAACTAATCTTTTTCCTGTTTCAGACGTTAGTTGGCATTTTAGTTTCAACATTTGCTAATAAGTTAGGGGTCCAGTTCATCCGCATGGACCAATTTGGAGGAGCATCCTTAATGAGCAGTGAGCTTTCCCTATATACTATCACCCCTGCGACTTGAAACCAAAGCTCCTAATGACATGTGTTGAAGGACAAGGCTTGATTGCAGGTTTCCCTTTGGCTTGTTTCATCTCCGTTTGCTGACCCTGGATTATGCAGATAATATCCTGCTTTTAGTAATCTGGCCCCCTGTGCCAGACCTTGGCTGTCATACTACATTATAACCAATGGTTCAAACACTCCTTTTACATAAGGACTGTCTTCTTCCCAGCGATCCCTCTAAGATATTCATGGCTAACTAAAAATACTGCTGAATCTTGTTCTTGAGTAGAGTTTCAAGGTTAACGTGAGAACAGTTATCACTTGCTTATGCTGCATAAAAATCTGTTTTATCTTTGTAATAATCCTTTTATTAAAAAAAGCATTGCCATTCCTCTGCTACATTAGTGTTTTCTCAGATACCAAGCAGACTGTGGCTTGCTGGCAAGAAAACAGGTTGTGATTATTTATATGCCAGTATGCATTTGTTTCCATCTAGTTATATACAATTAATTTATGATACTCAATCGTGACGGCAAAAAGAATTTCTACCACACTAGCTTATATTTCCAACAACAGAGGAACACAAGTAATTTTGATAATGTCTTGTGTGTCCAGTGAAGTAATTTCCCTATTACTGGTTTTTAGCATGACCTTATAATTAAATCAGAGTGAAAAAACACTGACAGCCAACACTGTGTCACATTTATTTCAAGTGTAATGTCAAAAATTTCGTGGATGGTCATTGAGGCATTGAAAAAGCACAAAGATTAGAGAACAGAAATGAGGCCATGAGGGTTTATATTCATTTTCCTGCCTTCCCCAAATAAGAAGGGTAAACATAAATAAAACTATTTGCTTAACAAGGCACTTGAGTTTCTTTGTAAATGAACAATTGATAAGATGGAAATCTACCCTCAGATTTTTTCAAATAAAGTAAATCTCTTAAATCTGCTTTTTTTAAAGAAGTTGTCTGTATATACAATACTCCTATGTCTATATATATATAAAATCTTTAAAAAATGGATTTAAGAGAATTACTTTATATATTTTATATATGTATAAAATATACTTATGTATGTATACATATATATGTATAAAATATATAAAGTATGCATATAATACAACAAATTTGTATGTCACTCATTAAGGATTTGAGAATATATTTATGCAGGTTTTTCTTTCCCATGTCTGCCTGTGTACTTTTTCAAAAGGCTACCGACAGAAAGGAAAAACATTAACAGCATTGCAAGATTAAAACTATGTTTTATGGCAAACTATTTAAAACTTTAGGAAACCATCTTTAAAGGCTGCAAATGAATGCCTGCTTTTCTCTTAGAACAGTGGTGATTGTGTATCACCTAGAAATACAGAGACACTCTGTAGAGCATGTGTACTAGTGTGCATTCCTGTCCTCATTATAACGTGGCCTGGGGCTTGGAGCTAAACATTTTTCTAGAACATAATGAGCTGTGTACTGTAATGAAGGTGTTTGAAATTGATTTGACTGTTATTTAGTATAAAAAGTCCCAGATCAAAGACTCTGGCAAGCCCACAGACACACAGGCGTCCACAGACAAAGGATGTCGTATGATGGTCGAGGGGGAAGTGGAGAGGTGTGGTGGCTTAAGCTGAGCCAAGGAATCTATCAAGCAGTTATTTGCTCGTTTTTATTTCAAGTCACCATACATCGCTTGCAAACTGCCATATGGCACTAGATGATTTTGAGGATTATTTTGAAGAATATTACAAACCCAATTTAATTTCCCTCTTGTTTCCTAGTAATTTTGTATTGCTCCTTCATCACAGTCATGGACACCCTCCCAAGCTAATTTGTAAAATGAATTTTACTGAATGCCATTTAATCTTATTGCCATAGTTACAAACCAAGAAATCAAAGATTGCTAGGCTGAGCTGAAAATAGCTGATTTGATACACGGAAGAGGACTAATTCTTATGCAAAGCTCTGTACTTGCATACAATCTCTGATTCAAAGAACAATGGAAAGTTTGATCCTTGAAAACCCGACCTTCTGATGCCTTTTCACTCTTCAACACAGAAAAATCATGTTTGAATGCAATGTGTAAAAACTATAGATGAGGTTCTGCTTTGCAACTTGCTGTTTTAGCTTCTTTGTTATTATTGCAGTGAGTTTTGATATTTGTCTTGATATTTTCGTAGGCAATACTGGGGATTTTTATAACCACTTACAAATTATAAAGCTAGGAACCCATGTAATGTTCATAATTTAAGAAAGGCTTAAATTATCTCTGAGCATTAGTATTTACAATTGACAGATTATATCTATTTGTCTATCAACCTGACAAATCTGTCTTTCTTTCTGTCTATCTGTCTATCTATCTATAATTCTGTCATCATAAAGCAAATCTATAACCTGGGTAAATGCATGTACTCAATGGGAGAGGCTCAGGATTTGTTATATGAAAAGAAATTGAGGTGCTAAACACCAAAAAGCTTACTTTTGTAGATATATGTATACTAAGATTATACATACCCCTATACATATATTGAATGTAAAGAGATAAAAGAGTTATCAATATAATTAAATATATTTGAAGGAGAGTTATATGCTTGTTTGATAAGTAATCAGTTTTAAAGATTTTTCTCAACACCAAGGGTCCTTTAATCTAATATTCAATATACTAAAAACCCATTCTATGTGCTAATGATTTGTCACCATCTAGTTTGCGTTATTCTTGGTACTTAAATCAATTTATTTTGACATTTAATATTTCATTTCCTTGGCTTTCCATTCTGTCACCTGTAAAATGAAGGGTTAGACCTTTGAGATCTTTATCAGGCAGAAAACTCTGATTTAATTGTTATTTAATTTCACTAATTCAACCTGCAATTTATCCAGTTTAATTTAGATGACTAAGGCTTTGGTGTATTTGAATGTAATTTTATGGTATTTGACCCACAATTCAAAAACAACTGTAGTCACTTAAAGATTCTGAGTAAATGGGAAACACAGCATGTATTGAGGGAGTCAGCACAATGAGATTCACTGCACTTGCCAGGACAGGAAGCCAATAGGCCAGAAGCTGTATAGCTATTACTGTATAGTGCTTGCTGACTGTCCTGGGGCTTCTGTACACTCCTTTTTATATGCAAAAGTCTCCAGAGGACTTTGGGAGTCCTGGAGAACTGCTTGTTGCATATGGGAGGCACAGAGGCTACCACGGTGTTTTCTTTCCAGAATCACCCCGCTCAAGAGGCTGTTTGTGCAGACTGGCCTCACCCATGTAGGATAAGGAGTTGCTAAAAGAGGATTTTGCAATGTACATTCTAAGAGACCTTCTGTTACTTTGAAAGTGTGGGAAGTGCTGGCTTAAGCACAGGAAACAGGCTTCCTTACTGTAGGACTTCTCTAGGTCCTTAAAATGCCAGTTTCCAAAAACGTAAGTCCCCAGAAGTGGGATGGAGGATGCAACACTGCTTACTTTTCTTGATCATGAAAGCTTTTCTCCCCTGGGCCGCCAGTATTATGTGGAATGATTGTGTCATTAAATGCAATTGGGCAGAGTAGCAAATAGGTATTTTCTTGAGTGCCACACCTGATCAGTCGGCAGAGACTTCCTGCAGTTATTCTAAGAAGGGCTTGGGGTGCTGGCTCTGGTTAGAAGGAAAGAGAGGGATAGTGGTGATGGATGTACATGGATTTGCCATCCCTGCTCTCATTCTCAACCCTTTCTGAGTCTTTCAAACGTCGCTCATAAATATATCCATATCCTACCCTATTTGGAAATCCTGGAGATTCCAACTGCAATTTGACTGAGTCTAAGATACTCTTGATTTCACATAAGTTGGAAGTTCAGAAACTACCATGGAAGCTCTCTAGTTGGCTGCAGGCCCACCAGCTGGGGCTCTGTCCAGTGGAGGTGCTGCTTTTAGGGCAGGAACTATTAGAACCAAAAGGGCAAGAGCCCGGGATAGACATCAACACACACTTTCTAGGTCAACACACACTTTCTAGGTCTAAACTTCATTCACACACGTACAGTCAGTGAACCACTGCACACATTCAAGGCATGTTCATCTACTTATTATGAAAGAGGAATTATGTTTTGGGCTATCGTTTTCTGAAAAACCTGTTGAATAAAACCTTATTAGCTATTTGCTCGGAGCAAAAAAACCATTTATTATACACTATGTAAACTCTAAAATATTTATTAAGCTTCACTGAAAATGTAGTTTCCACCCCTTGCATTCTTGTGAATATATATTATCACATTATATCCAGACCAATTAGACCAGGTAAATATAATCCAATGAAGTTTGGATGATGTTAGCATCAGTCATACTGAGTTATTGCTTGAACCATCGTCTACAATTCATCATCAAAAATGTGGTAGATATGGTTTGTTAAAGACAATGTAGACAAATTTTAAAGGTAAATGACCTGTAGCTAATGACAAATAATAAAATGTTAGGCTTAAATTAATCTCCCCAAATGTCTATGAGAAGAACCGAATATAAGAGCAGACAGTTTGGCCTTCCCTGGTGGCGCAGTGGTTGAGAGTCCGCCTGCCGATGCAGGGACACGAGTTCGTGCCCCGGTCTGGGAAGATCCCACATGCCGCGGAGCGGCTGGGCCTGTGGGCCATGGCCGCTGAGCCTGCACGTCCGGAGCCTGTGCTCCGCAACGGGAGAGGCCACAGCAGTGAGAGGCCCGCGTACCGCAAAAAAAAAAAAAAAAAGAGCAGACAGTTTGAACCAGACAAAAAGACAGGAGCCCAGTGCCTTTGAAATAGAAGACTTGTGTGGGACCCAATGTCTTGCAGGCTTCAGTGTATGCTTTGCCCTTCAATTAATAGGGGAAAAGGCGAGAACACTCGAACTGCTGTAGGATGCTTAGTACAGCTACAGATATAACAAGAAAAGATGCTAGCTCCTCCCTATGAGTTCTTTACCCAGAACTGTTTATGGAAATCATTATCAAAATATTGGTGCTTCAATTTCCAATTCTTTGATCAACATACCATTGTTGGGAGAGTTGGATAATATGGAAACTTTAATAATTTGAGAAGAGCAGTTTTTTAAGAACTAATGGCATCTATATTACTTATGTTTGGAATACACCTGTGGTTTGACTTCATGCCTTAGGTAGGTGTTTCTTATAAACAAAAACAACCAATTATAGATCTCTATCTTTATTTCTAATCATCTATCTATCTATCATTTATCATCTATTTATTTTTTTCCCAAAACAACAAATTATAGATCTCTGTCTTTATTTCGACTCATCTATCTACCTATCATCTACTTGTTTCCCAAAATAGTGGAGCTGACCCACTTCCTAAGGATTGCTTAAAGACAAACTAAAACTCTATGCATGCTACACCCAAAGTAAAAATCAAATTTTAAAAAAATTAATTAATTTATTTTTGGCTGCGTTGGGTCTTCGTTGCTGCATGTGGGCTTTCTCTAGCTGCGGCGAGCAGGAGCTACTCTTCGTTGCGGTGCGCGGGCTTCTCATTGCGGTGGCTTCTCTTGTTGTGGAGCATGGGCTCTAGCTGTGCGGGCTTCAGTAGTTGTGGCTCGTGGGCTCTAGGGCGTGGGCTCGGTAGTTGTGGTGCACAGGCCTAGTTGCTCCACGGCATGTGGGATCTTCCCGGACCAGGGATCGAACTCGTGTCCCCTGCATTGGCAGTTGGGTTCTTAACCATTGTGCCACCAGGGAAGCCCCCCAAATCAAATATTCTTGAAGGAGAAAAAGGCATCATATTAAACATGTTTACCAACATTTAAAAATGTGGAATATAAAAAGTGCATTGCACTTATGGTCGTGAATGAATGTGTGTGACTGTGACCCTCTTTCCAGCCTGCCTTTTTGTGTCTCCTCGACAGATATTAAGGCAGAGTTTGGGCTCACATATGCAGTCTTGAGAGTCAACATCCAAACGTTTTGGGGAAGATCTACTTGCATCTCCCAGGCCTGACCCATAGTGATCATTAAAGAAAAAGTTTTTGAGCAGTGAACAAATGGAAAATGGGTGGGAAACATACATATCTAGGATCTTTGCAGGCATCTCTGACTTGTGGACTTTGGGGGGGTTTAAATCTCAGTTCTGAGCACTTATTAGGTATATGATAGATCCCCTTATATTTTGGAAAGGTAAACTTCATAATGAGGTAAAAGATTATTTTAATTAATTCAGTTATTTAATCTTTATCAAAGCCTTTGTTACTGCATGTTTCTTTTTCTTAGAGCAAGCATTGGAAAGACACAGTTTTACAAAAAAGTTTTTATATGATACTATGGTCTGGAATTTTCTAAAACATTTCCAGTTAAGATATGTTGAAAGAATTATTTCTCATAAAAAAATCAATGTAAGTATATGGAACATTTTTTGAAAAGACAACTAATGAGCAAAACCAAATCTTTACCTCTTAATAAGTAATATAAAGTGTTAAAAATATACAGTGTGTTACCAAATGCTGGATCCAGATGTGCCCCATATCGACATTTTGGCATATTTTGACATAAAATGACTAAGAAAATTTTTTAAATCCCTCTAAATGGCTCAAGTTAGTGAACAAGTAATGTAAAGTGAGGCCAGGATAAGTAATGCCCCAGGAGGAAGACGAGAGTAGAAGAAAATGACATGTGATTTTGTCCCTTGAAATTAGGCCAGCTGAGCACAACAAAACCCTTGGAGCCACGCATGTTGAAAAGGCAAGGATTATTGCTGTGAAACTTCATTGAGCCTCATTCTGAGCACTGTGCCATCCTACTACTCTACCTTCCTATGTCTATATGTCCTTTATGGTCTAGATTAATTTAATCAGAGAGCCTCATTTAACAGTTTTTTGAATACTGCCTATAATAGAAGCTTTTTATCTGAAGCAGTGGGGACTGGAAGTGGGTCAGTGAATTAAAGTCAAAGCAGGGAATCACACAAAAATACCCTTTTTAACTTGAATATTTTATTTTAATCTGACATATATAAATATACATTCATTTACTAATCTTTGATATTGGCCCATGGGCCCCTCTTTGGAGTTTTCCATAGCTTTTCTCATCTAAACTAGACCATAATGCATTTCATTGATTTCCATTATCAGGGATTTGTTTAAAATGGAGCAAGAACTCAAATATACATGCAAAGCAGTTTGAGTGCAGAAATCTGTATTTTTCCCTGATCATTTACATTTGGCCCATAACTAACTTAACAGCATTTTTTTCCTTGGTGACTCATCTTTATCAAGTTTTTCAAAGCATGCCTTTGATGGTCATGAGAACGACAATGATTTCTCTTATCCCACTTTTCTTTCTTTCTTTCTTTTTTTTTTTTTTTTTTTTGCGGTACGTGGGCCTCTCACTGTCGTGGTCTCTCCCGTTGCGGAGCACAAGCTCCGGGTGCGCAGGTCCAGCAGCCATGGCTCACGGGCCTAGCCGCTCTGTGGCATGTGGGATCTTCCCGGACCGGGGCACAAACCCGTGTCCCCTGCATCGGCAGGCGGACTCTCAACCACTGCGCCACCAGGGAAGCCCCCACTTTTATTTCTTTATTAATGATAATAAAATGTGCAATTGGTACAAATAGGTGCAGAGGGCAAAAGTCTACCAAACTCTGAGAGGAGCACCACCTGCCTGGAGCATGCCGTGTGCTCTGGCATGAGTCACTCCATTAAGGGAGCTTTGACTATGGGTGTGATAGGTTTTAGGAGGTGAGAAAACAAAGGGGAATAAGATGCTTTTATGGGATAGTGCAAGAGGCCAATTAAATATCAAATACACACACACACACACACATACACATATATATGTATATGTATAATTTAAAAAAAATACATACAAAGCAGTATAAGAGAACCAAGGACTAATTTGTGTGTTTAAAGAAGCTTTCCTTGATCAACACAGTTCACACTAATCTTTCTCTTGTTTATGGTTATTTCAAATATGCCTCGTATGAATGATAAGGAAATGAGAACAGAGTCACTTCTATCAAATTAAGGTTTATTAGAAAACATTGTAAGTTAGAGTTAATTGTTGCATATAGTGTGTATCATTGAAACACTCTGCTTCGGTGGTGCCGTTTCTATGGGGGATGGATATGGTGAGTCGTGTCTAAAGGGGTAGGGGGGAGGCAAAGGCGTCTAGTATAAACTACTTTAAGGCTGAACTGAGAATGTTCTTATAAATCTTTGATAGAGTGGCTGCAAAATTTTTGATGTTTCCAACTATACTGAATTTCACCAGGCTAAACTTGGTTCCAGAATATCTATCCTGTCAGTGGTCTGCACGGTGTGCTTGAATTGATGATTTTCTTTTTGATGACATTTCTAGGCCATAATAATGACTAATCAGGGAAGCAATCAATGAAATGTGCATAGTGCATTTGATTCAGTAGGATTAGAGTAACTGCGTAATGTGACAGGGTATTGTGACATTTAAAACATTTAATTGAATTAAACCATGGCCATTCTATTTACTGGCTGCTGTTAGAACCCAAACACCTACACTGACAAGCCAAAAATAGATTTGATCATAAAGACTGGACATCATCATTGAAAAGCAAATCGTGCTAATAGAAAAGTTTTAAATCAATAAGGTAAAAATTTAAGGTATTTTTTTGAGTCAGGATATGTTTGTTGGAGAACAAAAATAAAAGTGAGAAAAGCACAAAATCTCTTTGGAAATTTTGTAAAACATTTGAGTGACTGTTATTCTTATAGTAAAGTTTTCTTTGGCTGAGGTTTCTGTGAAAGATAAAGATTTAACAATAGCCCCTTAGATAAATGAGAAATGAGACAAATTCAAGTACTGAAAATATTAACACTTAGGAAAATAAGGTGAAATACAACTTTTGCATTACATCAGTGGCAGGGAAAATAATCATTCATCACATACAAGGTTGTTTTGTTACGAAAAATAATGTAATAAAATCATTCAAATTGTTCACTGTTACCCTGGCCTTCAGAAGGAACCTCTGTCCTCGGTTAAACAAAAGCTTGCAGTTGGTAGTAAGCAACCATGAATGTCTGGGGATGTCTTTTTAGCTGGAAATTTATGAATTAAAACTTGAACAAATCATTATCGTTGGGGTTTCAGTTAGGTTGTTGTACCTTGGAAAAATATAGTACCGATCTGCTGGAAGCCAGAGAATTAACCTTTTTCTATTTGTTTTTAGAGGCACGTTCTCTCATTTTGTACTTAGCAATAATTACTTCCACTTTTCACACTGATTCCCTATTGTTGCCAGTTGTAACATTTCTGTTACCCTGTTTTGATTGCACTGTGTTACGAGGAATGTGTTCAGATGGGAAAAGCTTTACTAAGGCCTTATTCCCTAAGATGTGGGCTGCTAGTGCTGAGTTTGCCAGGCTGAGAGTCAACATTATTAATAATGTTTAGGGAATGTCCAGTTTTCCCCAGATGTCTATAGTTAGCATTTCTAATATGAGGTCCTTTATCTAAAATTTTATTTAAATGTAAAAAAGGATTGGTTGAAAAATGAACGACATTCTCTTTTGAAACAGTAATAGGTAACATTTATTGAGTGCTTAATGCATGCTAAGTTTTATAAACATCACTTCACTGACAGAGTGGCTGCCACTCTTTGATATTTCCAACTATGCTCAATCTTCAGTTAGCCTTCTGAGATTGGTAATGTCCTTATTTCTGTTAAGAATCATTTTCAAAAAAGGTAAAAGCATGACTATCATACACATATAGAAAAGAACATCTATTAAAGATTTTATTCTATTCATTAATCAATGAGAGAACCAGGCAGATGTTACAGGTGATGCAAAAGAGAATCCAAAATACAAACACATTTGCAGATCAGAACCATTTGAAATGAGTGTACAAATGGAAGCAGAACATTTTTTTCCATAGCAGGGTAAAGAAAGTCCATTGAACTTGTACTTAACTGAACAGAATTTGCATGTCTACAGACAAATATACTGCATTGCTGTCAGTTATTTATGACGTACAGAGTTGTACGTCCCTGGAGGGATATCCCCTAGATAATGCACAGTTTTCCACTTAAGCACATAATTTCCCCTCCATGCCCATCTGTGTGTGTGTGTGTGTGTGTGTGTGTTCATGGATTGGAAGAATTAATGTTTTTTTATTTTAATTTTAATTTTATATTGTAGTTGATTCACAGTGTTGTGTTAGTTCAAGTGTACAGCAAAGTGATTCAGTTATACATATACATGCCCATTTTATAGATGGTAATATCAAGGTTCAGAGGGGATGGGTTTTTGAATGGGTAATGTTCATTAGTAGGAAAAATCACCATATTGTGGGAAGGAGGAGATATCTGAGTTAGTTAGTGGAAACAAGATACATGAGGTGAGTGAAGTCATTGAAAGATGTCCGCAGCTCCAGAACCTTGTGGAGAAACTAGCCAAATAATGAGTGGAAGAGGACTGCAGAATGTTTACATTTGACCCATTTGAAGTCTGGGCAAATGAGGCAAAGGATCCAAAATGACTGTTTGTGCCCTGTAACTGATTCCTGACAATGGGAACCCCTCTCCAAATGCGTGGCATTCCAATGAAAACAAATGCACAAATTATACAAATGGTGCTTAGAGCCGCATTCATTTTTCTTCTCAGTTTCACCTAATGTGAAAACCTGGGAAGGCGCTCTGGAAGGGTTTGTGATGCAGATAAAGAGTGAGGTTATTTTGAGCCTATAATCAAGACAGCTTCTGGGCATGGTGCAGGTTGCTCTTGTATCTCTGACTCTAATACAAGTTAAGATAGTTGACCAACTGTGTAGCTACCCTTTGTTCTGTCATCACTGCCTGGAAGGAAGCTAGGTAGGACAGGGATATGACACAGGCTCCTTGCCTTGGTGCTCTGGTGGGTTGTCTCGAGGCTGGAGCAATTGCTCAGATGGCTCTCATCCCTGCCACTTCCCAGAACTTGGGAGGGTTGAGCCAACGCAGAGGAGGTAGTAAGGATCAAATAGAGAGCATACATGACGTACTGATGGACACAAAACTAATAAGTGACAAAGCCCACATTCAAACACCACTTTGTCTAATTGCCGGTTGTATTCCTAAGTTCTCCACTGCACCGTTTACCCTGT
Organism: Mesoplodon mirus; assembly: GCF_964341445.2. Lineage (NCBI taxonomy): Eukaryota > Metazoa > Chordata > Mammalia > Artiodactyla > Ziphiidae > Mesoplodon > Mesoplodon mirus. The sequence goes on along the minus strand of NC_138980.1, from coordinate 88,383,621 downwards.
TTCCTTTAAAAAGCTGCATGCCAGAGGTCCACAGTAACTGCTAACTGTTCTAGGTAATGAGCTGTTTATCAGTCTCCAGTGTCTCTTCACGGAGTCATTTAGTGGGATCAGCATTGGCTGTGATTGGTGACAGTCTCTGCTCTGTGCCATTACTACGGGTGAGAGAGGTTTCATACACCTTTCACAGCAAAGTGACTTCATTTAGAGTATAAACTGAAAGCCGATTTCCACTGCATGAGGCCAGGAAATGTCCAGGGTGGCATCACACACCATCCACAGTGTCTTGGGTCTTACATTTATCCACTTCACCTTTAGTATCATGTTGGAAATGCATGGGCTCAAACAAGAGCAAGCAGTGGGAAGTCTTGAATATTGTCCCAGCCCTTGAACATCATTACCTTTTCTGTGTCTCCATTTTTCTCATTAATGAAACAAGGATAATAGCATTTGAGCTACATAGCTTCTGTGTAATTAATTCCATGAGACAATGTAAAATGGGGAAAATGTTTCACATGTAAGAAATGATGCTGTTTGTTGTCAGCCATAGAAATGCAGATTCAGGCAATGTCTGTAGCAACCAGAGAGCTAGAGTAAAGTTAAGGTAATTTGGATATTGGATAATTCAGAACAGTTCCTTAAAAATGCCTCTTGTCCCAGTGTTTTAGTTGAGTTTCTCTCCATTGCAAGTGACCAAAAACCTAATTCAAATGATCTCAAGCTAAAAAGGGCTCTGATTTTATTTTTCATTTAGGATACCTGAAAAGTTCAGGGGTAGATATGGCTTCAAGTGTAACTTGATCTAATGGTTTAAATGTCAGTATCAGGACATGGTTCTTCCCTTCCCTTCCCTTCCCTCCCCTCCCCTCCCCCCCCCCACCCTCTCCATCTGGACTTTGCTTTCCTTTGCATTGGTTTCATTCTCCAACAGATTTTCAGACCAAATAGCAAAATATCTGCTAGTCACTTTGAATTTACATTGGAGAGAGAATGTTTCTCTCTACGGTTCCTGCAAAAGATATGGGGTTAGGTATGCTTGGCTCTACTTGGCTACTCAGGCCAGTTTTTGGTTCTTAACTCACCCTTAGGGCTGGGATTGGAGTCAGCCTCATAGATGCCATGTGAATTGAGATGGTGGAGGAGAACATTCACAAGGAAAATGAGGGTACCCTTATGAGAAAAAGAGCAAATGTTGGCAGGGCAGAAGTGGAAACATTCTGAAGGTATTTGTGATAGAAAGAAGCTTGAATTATCCTGATTGACTAGATGGCAATCAATACTATGAAATATGAAAAGCACATCAATTAAAATATCATTCTTATTTTGCTATGGGGATGTTAGGGAGATTGAGGTCAAGAGAAAAAATTGCTTGGAGTTAGAATAACAGTCCTATCAGAAATACGTCTTGAAGGGGTTACAGAATGAACGTTTATTTAGTTGGATTTTTAAATTTTATTTATCTAATAGAATAATGGAAGTTCTAGGAGTAGTGATATAAACTTATCATTTATCTGTCTACCCCTGATACTCTGAAATATGGAACCTATGTTAAAAATTATGTGGACTCAATTTGTCTTTTCTTTTTTGAGAGAGAGATTTTCATGATGTCGGCTGTTTTATCCATTTGTTCAATAATTATTTATGGAGGTATATATACAAGGCACTGTATATTCCAGGAAAAATAATTTAGCCATGGTCTTGCTGTATTTTAGTATATGTTTTCCTGATTGAAAAAAAATGACATGAGTTACATAGTCAATTAACAAAAGATGAAATTTAGCAGGCATATGGAAAATTGCTTAACCTCAGTAGTAAATAGAGAAATAAAAACTTAAATCAGTTTCCTTCCTGGCTCATCAGTCTTGATAATATAAGGGGAGAAATGGTAAATATAAATTATACAGTCATCATAGAGGGAAATTTTGCAATCTATTAAAATGTAAATTAGACACAAGGACTCACATGAAAGAAAGCTTATTGTGGTATTGTTTGTGATAGAAAAAAGCTGTACATAAACTAAAATTCTAGCAAGGGATAAATGGTCAAAATATCAAATAGGCTAAAGAAAAAGAGTCCATGCTTAGGAATGTTACACAGCCATGAAAAAGAATTTGGTATATATGTAAGCATATTGAGAACAATAAAATATGCTCTAATTTAATCTGACATGGATATATAAATATATAGATTATATTGTATCTATATACAAATATGTTTTTAAATACATAGAAAAATTTCTGAAAACAGACACATCCAACCTAAATAGAATAGTGTTTCTGCTGTCGCCCCAGAGGATGTGAGGAATGGAATTGGCTGATGGGGTAGGAGTGGGGAGGCTTCATGTTACCCTGCATTGTTTGAAGAGTTTATGAGAATGCTCTCATCATCTACACTTTCAAAATTGAAATCCAATTAATTTTTAAATTGGAGAGATACATATAGCTATGAGTAAAATACATACTGACTTTCTGCAAGCAATCCATTTATTACTGATTCTGCATAAAGAACTTTATCTTTTGATGTAATTTTATTCTTTTCATAAATATATTTAATTAAATATAATTTTTGTATCATTGTAAGACGTATGTCCAAGAGGTGTGAAAAATCTGTGCTCTTCAATACAGTAGCCACATGTGACTATTTAAATTTAAATTTAGATTAATTAAAATTATATAAAATTAAACATTTATTTTTTCAGTTGCACTAGCCATATTTCAAATACTCAGCAACCCCATGTGATTAAGAGCTACTGTACTGGAGAACACAGATACAGAACGTTTCCATCATCACAGAAAGTTCTATTTAACAGTGATTGCCTAAACGATTTTATTTTCCAGGTTCTCTCCTGTCCTTTGAAATTGTGGGTTGCTTTTTTTTTTTTTAAATAAATTTATTTATTTTCTTCTTGGCTGCATTGGGTCTTCGTTGCTGCACGTGGGCTTTCTCTAGTTGCGGCGAGCAGGGGCTACTCTTCATCGTGGTGCGCGGGCTTCTCATTGTGGTGTTCTCTTGTTGTGGAGCATGGGCTCTAGGCGTGCAGGCTTCAGTAGTTGTGGTGTGTGGGCTTCAGTAGTTGTGACTCACAGGCTCTAGAGCGCAGGCTCAGTAGTTGTGGTGCACGGGCTTAGTTGCTCCTCGGCATGTGGGATCTTCCCAGACCAGGGATTGAACCCATGTCCCTGCATTGGCAGGCAGATTCTTTTTTTTTTTTTTTTTTTTTTAAATGTTGAGCCTTCTTTTAATTTATTCATTTTTATTTTTGGCTGTATTGGGTCTTTGTTTCTGTGCAAGGGCTTTCTCTAGTTGTGGCAAGCGGGGGCCACTCTTCATCACAGTGCGCGGGCCTCTCACTGTCGTGGCCTCTCTTGTTGCGGAGCACAGGCTCCAGACGCGCAGGCTCAGTAGTTGTGGCTCATGGGCCTAGTTGCTCCGTGGCATGTGGGATCTTCCCAGACCAGGGCTCGAACCCATGTCCCCTGCATTGGCAGGCACATTCTCAACCACTGCGCCACCAGGGAAGCCCGGCAGGCAGATTCTTAACCACTGAACCACCAGAGGAGCCCCTTTGGGTTACCTTTGAAAACATAAAATGTATTAACTCTGACCAATGAAAGGGAAAAATCTATATATTTACATCTATCATCATCTAACATTTCTTAAGTTAATAGAAAAAAAATGTTTTCTCAAACCCATGAAAATTTAGTATTTGGAGATACTCATATTTCCAGTGTTTGTTTGAGTCAAACCTTTCTTTAAAGTTGCCCCAGACTTTCATAGGAGAACCCTGAAGTGCCCCAAGTGAGGGTTGAGGCATAGTATTAGAGTCCACTTTGCACCAGGATGGAGTTCACCAAATTTCCTGAAACTTTATTAATATGCAAAGCAACCAGTCCCCAGTAGGAGAGATTTGCCACCTTTGCTCTTGTGGCCCACACTAGGGGACCTACGAATTTTCAGTGAGTTGATACGTGTGCATTGTCCCTTTGGAGCTTTGGGGTTTGTGAAGTTTTGTTGTGCATTTTCTAGGAAATTCTATCTTTGCCTAGTTGTAACTGTCGTGAGCTCAGAGTGCGAATTCCTGGGCTATTATCTTCAGCTCCAAGAGAGTCTGTAGGATAATAGGTATAATCTTGACTGATATGACCATGTGAAGAAAACAGTGGCCACTTCAGATTCAGGGAGAAAGAGACTGAATACAGAGAGTAAGGAGCTGACACAACCATTGCAAATGTGGGGAGCGGGGAGGGGTTTAGGTTAGGAAGGTCGCTTTTGGGAAATCTTAATGTAAGTGAGCAGGACCCTATGGGGCCTTCCCGGGACAGACCCTTCCCCCCATCCTCTGCTCTAGCTCCTCTCTGAAGCACCTAGATACTAGGATCTGATGCACACTTACTGAGTTGCTTTATGGATACTAAACCCAGCACCAAATGGAAGAAATTAACTACTGGATGATCCTGAGTCCCCAGGCCTACTGGTGCCTAAGGATGAATAATGTTAACTGCCCTGTTACCTTACCATCAACCAGTCAGAGAATTGTCCATGATGAGACCACTCCCCCACTCCTCCCCCATCCCCCCACGTAGCCTTTAAAAGTGCTTTGCTGAAACCCTTTCTGGGAGTTCAGGGGTTTTTTTAGTACGAGCCACCTGTTTTCCTTGCTTGGCCCTGCAGTAAACCTTTCCTTGCTCCAGGCTCCGATGTTTTGGTCTATTTGGCGTCACTGTGCATCGGGTACACGAACTTGCGACCGGTAACATTAAGAGCGCCACCATAGAGGTCTTGGGTATCTTTAGCTCCTAGAAGTTGGAGGCAAACACCATAGTCACCTATCTACCCATATCCACACACCTGCCAGGAACTGCTGCTGGAGAAACATGGCTTCTTCTTTTCTTTCTCATCCCTCCAAATTGAGCATAACTGCCAGACACTGATGCAGTCTAGCTGGAGCCCTGCTGGTATGGAAAGCTGAGAAACGTAATTGCCAAGCTTTCTGCTCCTGAGGGATAGATGAGAGCAATGAAGGCAAGGAAGACACAGAATGCTACAAACAACATCCAGCAGGCACTGTTCCACCCTGTGTCCTAGCACACTGCTCTTGCATGTGCAGAAGTGGGAACGGGGCAATCCTTTCTTGCAGCCTCTACTTTGGAACACATTTATTTCTATGATTTGTTCAGTAAGTGCAAACAATGAAGATGAGGATTTTGAAAACTCTCAAGGGTCATTCAATTCATTGCGTCCCCAGATTTGCTGCTTGTCAGTGTCACTGAGAGGTGTTCTAAAAATCCCGATTCTTGAGCCCTACCTCAGAGCTCCTGAAGGGGAATCTTCATGCTGGGGGTTGAGGCTGGGGATGGGAAGGGGTATCATTAGCCATGGATGGTGCTGATCAGGCACTACTTGTCAGACCAGCATCTGGGAGACGGATGATACACTTTTCTCCTGCTTTCTGGAAGGCCATGCAAATTTTTCTTAGAATGATGAGAATCTGTCCTCTGCTACAGCTGTAAATTCTGGCTTTAGAACAGAAAAGCAGTGTCAGATGCTGCTACATAGTCATATCCTTGGGGGTCCCAATGGCTGTTTATGAAGTCAAAGTATCAGCCTGAGCATGGTCCCTGAGATGATGAAGACATCCCCAGAAAGGAAATGTTGATAAAACCCTAAGTATTGGTAAAGTTTTGTTTTGCAGGGAGAAGAAGAGGGAAATGAAATATTTTGAAACTGCTTATATCAGTAATAAACATATGTTTTCTAAATTGTGAAAAGACCAACTGTAAATAAGCATTACTGTTGTCACTGCAAATAAAAGACACACAAAACACATACTGGGGGACTTCCCTGGTGGTGCAGTGGTTAAGAATCCGCCTGCTATTGCAGGGGACATGGGTTCAATCCCTGGTCAGGAAGGATTCCTCATGCTGCAGAGCAACAAGCCCATGCGCCACAACTACTGAGCCTGTGCTCTAGGGCCCGCGACCCACAACTACTGAAGCCCGAATGCGACAGCTGCTGAACCCGAGTGCCTAGAGCCTGTGCTCCGCAACAAGAGAAGTCACTGCAGTGAGAAGCCTGCACACCACAACAAAGAGTAGCCTCTGCTTGCCACAACTAGAGAAAGCCCGCGCACAGCAACGAAGACCCAATGCAGCCAAAAATCAATAAATAAAATAAACAAATTTAAAAAAACAACAAAACCACATACTGGACTGATTATACTATTTATTTTATTATAAAAACATATATTAAGCTGAGGCCAACTCTAAAACACAACTTGTGTCTGTGAAGGGTGCTCAGGGAACTTAATGGTGAGTAGGTGTTGGTTGCAAAGGTATGGCAGGTACATTAAAAATCCTTTTGTTTGTGTGATTAATTGGGTATTCTCTGGGAGCATGAAATATGAACAGATTTCCAGTTTTCGTAAGGGCTCTGGTTAATTTGTAGGGTGGCTGGAATATATGATTTGCAGTATATTCTTATAACTAAAGTGGGAGTAGGAGTGACTTGGTAAAGAAAACAAGGGATTGATCTCTGCCATCTACTGTTTCACAGCCTAAATAAATTTGTGGCGTAAATGTGTGCTTGTTGGGGTATCTTGCCCTCTCATCTTTTTTTCCTTAGCTTTTTATTTTTAAAACAGCTTTATTTAGGTATAAGTGATATACTGAGAACTGCACATATTGAATAAATACAATTTCTTCCACCCTAATCTTGTGCCAAAATTTTAAAAATGAATTTTTGCCAGAAGAATAAAACCATGTAAAAGTCATTCAGCCACATAGATTCTGAAATCAGACTTGCTGGTGCAATAAACTTGATAAATGATGCTACTTACCATTGATGAAATTTCCTTTTATGAATCTGTGTTAAGAATGGAAAATCTGTGAACTTCAAACATACATGGAAATTGGCTGGCTTTGCCACATGCACTTTGAGCCATTGGACTTTGAGTGTTTAAAAAATACTCATTTCCTGTAGTGTCAAAAGAAAATTCTAGACAGTGATGTAAACATGGGTACATGAAAAGAAAGAGTTTGAGCTCTTTACACCAGGAAAAGATTGTAGACATGAACTGACACTGGAACTACATGGAACATAGGAGCTAAGCAAAGATTAATTCAACTGGCAAAATTATCTGATTTCAGGTTCAAATATCCAGATCTACCAAATATCAAAGTTTGGTTTTCAGATCTTACTGCCTGTTTGAGGCAAGGAAGAGGAAATTCTTGGCTAACCAGTCAGAGAAAACAATTGGATTAACCAAGATATTTTTCATGACAATAGTAGCAAAAATGCAACATGACTTTTAAAAATCTTGGTATTAGCTTTAAGAACTGTTCTTGATTTGGGGGAGAGTCAATAACAGAATCTGAAAATCTGATAAATCCTCTGAACATTTTATTCATAAAAATAAACATGTTTCTGGAAACATTATATATATATATATATATATTTTAATTTCTGTAAATTGAATCATATAGTATGGATTATTTTGTGTGTCTTGTTTTGCTTTCAGTGACATGTTTGTGAAATTCATCATTGTTTTATGTGGTTGCACTCATTTACAATGCTTTATTCTTTCCTATGTTTGACTATATCACAATTTAATTATGCGTTCTTCTGTTGGTGAACATTTAGCTGGTTATATGTTTGTTATATGAACAACATACATGAATGCATGCATTTCTGTTAGGTATATGCCTAAGACTGAAATCACTGCATATGCAAATCTTCAACTTTAGTAAATGATGCCAAACTGATGTTCAGGCTTGTGAAAATTTATACTCTCATCAATAGAATATAAGATATCCTTTTGACTCATTTTCTTGCCAAAACTTGGTGATGTCAGAAAAGCAAAAAAGTGATCATATTATGTTGCGATAGTGGCTTCTTGGAAGCAAGGCAGACCAGTGATTGGGAGAGAGCAAAAGGGGCCTTTTGTAGGTACTGACAGTTTTCTGGTTTTGACCTGGGTTATGCTGCTTTGATGTTCACCTTGTGATAAACTGTTGAATTGTACACTCTGTGCAAATTTCCATATACTCATTATTTAACAATTAAAAAGTAAAACAAAAAAATGTTATCATAAAATTTCACATATGATTTAGGATGTTCACAGATGTTTTCTGTTGTAAATGATTAGGAAATAAATAATCTTAATTGTGAAAGTGAAATTTAATGTTTGACATTGTCCAGCCAGGAAGTGGGAGTTTCCCTCTTAAAAATGACTCCAAAATGCTCTGAAAATTAGGGGGGACTAAAATATTTACATTATAAATTCATGAATTTGTGCTATTTAAAAAAATAGAATCTTCATTCCTATTCAAGATGGAAAATATTATGAAAGCAATCAGAGTTTTGACTGTGGGTTTAGTAAAACTCTGAAGTTGCATCTTGGCACCATGGGGTCCACTTATGTCAATCATCAAGTGGGGCTTCATAATTGTTAGCGTGCCTGAGAACTAACTGAGGAGATTATCTCGGTTACAGATTTCTGGGTCCAAGCCCCCAGAGAGTCTGACTTGAAGGTTTAGGGTGGGTCCAATAGTCTGGGTCTGAACAAGTGCTGCAGGCAATTTTCATGCTCCTCTGAGCACAAGCTGAATAACGCTCATTTGAAGTGATGAATCTCTTGGTCCATCTTTTTTTTTTTTTTTTTTTTTTTTTTTTAGTATTCTTTTCTATCTTTTAATTTGCCTCTAGCACTTGATCTCTGTTTATTTCTTTTCTATTTTAATTTAGAATTTTCCTAATATTTGTGAGAGTATAATTTTTCTCTTTTTTCTAACGCTTTATTCTGTCTCTGTTAACGTAATCCTTCTTAGATTATGTTTACTCTGATTTCCTCCCTCTTTTTCTTTTCTCTTTTCTGTCATTTTACCTTAGCAGAATGTTCCACAGAATTTATTATAAATAATATTTACTAAATACATGCCAGTTTAATGGTCTTTTCTTAATTTTAAACACAGATAGGTGAAACACCTGCTGTTTCTCTTTCTTTAAATGTGGCAAAAGTTAAATTAGGTTGCTTTTTTTGCTAATGTGTTCATTCGTCTTCCTACTCTATTTTGCTGATTTATATATCCCTAGTTTAGGTATTATTGAAGAAAGAAACCAGGGAAGAGTTTGAGATGCCTCTGTATCAGGACATAGGCTGGGTTATAGTCCTTTATAAATTGTTCCAGAGGAAGCTGGGCACATCTGCTGACAACTGACAGACTTTCACTCCCTTTTCTCATAGGAGACAAAGAAAAAGAAAGTAGATTGTTTCCTTTGAAAGATATGTTAATTTTTTCCTAGGAAATCAGATCACTATCTTGGGAAAAAAATGATCAGTTGACTCTAGCTGCCTACAAGAAATCAAAATATAAATTACCTAGCTCAGTATTTGATACAGAACAGACTGCCAATAAATTTTGGATGAAGAACTTCTGGCAAAATGTTATTCCTGGTGTTTTTGAATATATGCCAACTATTAGCTATAGATTTAATGTATGCTGTCATAAATGCCATATTTGTATACATAACATGCAAAAGAGACAGATATAAAAGAAAGTAAAATTTGAAATACATCCGTATTAGTGATCATTTGTATGTACTGAGATTTCATTCTCATATACTTACCAGCCCAAGGCTGGGAAGCTGCAAAGCCTAGTGATTAAGAGCTATGGAGTAAGGTGGACCTGAGTTCAACTGCTATCTTGACCACCATATAGCAGGAGACCTAAGTTACTTAGCCTCTCTCAAGTCTGTTTTTTCATCTGGGTAATGGGGATAAGAATAGTAGCTCCATCACTGGCTTGTTTTGAGGCCTCAGTGAGATATGTAGGTAAAGCATTTAGCACTCTGCCTGACACATAGCAGTGTTAGACAACTGGAACTATTATTATTCTTCCTGAATACAGAACATTTGTTACTTCCCAGAAAGTCTATGCTAAGGAAAGGAAACTATCAGCTTTTACAAAAATACTCACCATTGCTTCTCATTTTAAAAAATTAAGGGCTTCCCTGGTGGTGCAGTGGTTGGGAATCTGCTTGCCAATTCAGGGGACACGGGTTTGAGCCCTGGTCCAGGAAGATCCCACATGCCGCGGAACAACTAGGCCTGTGTGCCACAACTGCTGAGCCTGCGCTCTGGAGCCCGTGGGCCACAGCTGCTGAGGCCCGCTTGCCTAGAGCCCGTGCTCCGCAGCAAGAAGGGCCACCGCGATGGGGGGCCCACGCACCACAGCGGAGTGTGGCCCCTGCTTGCCGCAACTGGAGAGAGCCCAAGTGCAGCAACATAGACCCAACTCAGCCAAAAAAAAAAAAAAAAAAAAAATTAATAATCAAGAGATTGTTTATGATGCCTAGAATGCCCAAACAAAACCATTGAAAATCCATATCATTTCAAAGTCTTTGCTTTGTTAACCGAAATATATAACAAATACAACCAAGCTGTATAACTGCCACCAAGGATGCTGATCTTTCACTGGAAAGTACATGGGCTCCAAAACTGCCTCTTGCCATATGGTCTTAAACAAGTCATTCAAAATCTTTGAGCGGGCTTCCCTGGTGGCGCAGTGGTTGGGAGTCTGCCTGCCGATGCAGGGGACACGGGTTTGTGCCCCCGTCTGGGAGGATCCCACGTGCCGCGGAGCGGCTGGGCCCCTGGGCCATGGCTGCTGGGCCTGTGCGTCCAGAGCCTGTGCTCCGCAATGGGAGGGGCCACAACAGTGAGAGACCCGCATACCGCAAAAAAAAAAAAAAAAAAAATCTTTGAGCATCATTTATTTTTTCAAAATGGGGCTAAAATCCTGTGTCGTACGGTTGCTGCAAAGATTGAGACAACAAGTGAAAAGGCCTAGCAACCAGAAGTTGGAATAGATACCTCTCGGTACTTTCTGCAAGAGTATCTGTAATTCACAACCCTTGGGGTAGGGATGGGCCTCAGCCTCCCCATCAGAACCATGGGACACTTTCCCTCCCTTGGTGACTCAACCATGGTTGGGTGGCTCATCCAAGCTAGACCAATCAGACTCTCTTTTCTGGTCACTTTGTAATTGGGACACAGAGACTCTATTGGCCTTGGGCTCTGAAGGTAAGAGGTCAGTGGTCAGCCAGGGATGTGCTGGCTATTTTTTTTTTACCATCGAGGCCACTTTTCAGTAGTGCAAAGAAAACCATTGGGTAGAGAAAGGACAAATAAAGGCAACACCCAGAGAAAAGTAAGAGCAACAGCAGCCTGTGTGAACTAGAATTTGATCAGTGTCATAGTGGCTCTGCAGTGCCCATTTTTTGGACCTAGTGCCTTATCAGGCCCTACTCTGATGCTTGCCTTTGGGTATTCCTTACACTTGCCGAAAAAGTTTCTTTTTTGTTAAGCTAGCTTAGGTATGTTTTCCTTTGTTGCAATCTCATGATTAACTTCCGAAAGCAAGCACTCACCAAATGCTAGTTTCCTTTTCATTTACTTTAGAAGGTACATAAAATCATAAACAGGGCTTAAAGGGCATGAGTAAGGTCATGGCCCCCTCATTATTCAGGTATGGAAACTGAGTCCCAGAAACGTGTTTGAATGATATGTCCAGTATCACATGAGAGCTAACAGAAGAGTCAAATTTAAACCCAAGTACTTCGCCTACCAACTGCGTGACACAAATAAGAACTGAGGTTTGTGTGTATGAGTGTGTATGGTGAGGAGGGGGGAGGGACAGTGGTTTACATATTTTACATAATTTTGTTTCCATGACCTGCCCAGATGCATTTCAAGCTTTTGAACAGAGATAGAATGCTTCTTTGGGGATCAATTGCTTCTCTATTATTCTTGGTGAGGTTGGCTAATGGTTAGTTGAGCCTGTTATCTTATGTGAACATATTCTGTAGACATGTATTTAGGATCTTTTGAATATAAATGAAATTCATTATGAGTTTTAGAATTTCTGATGATTTAAAAAAGGTGGACCCCTTACATTAAGTAATTTCAGTAACCAGAATCAGAATCACTGAGAAGTTTCTTGCCTCTTTATTTCAAGGTTCCCAAACATTGGAGGCAAATTCCTTAAGAGATACTCCTGTTTACCATGAAACCCAAGAACATAAACAAGTTGAGAAGCATGCATTCTAAAGCCTTGCAGATGCTCAGCTTTCTTCCATTTAAAGAACAAAGCCTGAAAACATTCCTAGCTATATGAAACGTTTCCTTTCTTTAACATTGTTTTATTATTTTCCTTTTTATAGTTAGGTTGAGAAACAATAGTGACGTCTTGATGATATGGCAACATGGGTCTGCTTTACTAAGTCTGGGAGCTGACGCTGTGTGCAGAAGAGGTAGGTAGTGTGTGGCAATCGGAGTTTTGAGGGTCCTGAGTCCACTAGGTAATATCTGCCCCACGTGGAAATGATTTCTCCAGTGACCTCCACAACCCACATTGAACTTTTAAATGGTATTTCTCTGTTGAATTAAATTGAATTCCAAAAATGTTTATTGAACATCTATTTTATTGAAGTGGTAATGTTGGTGAGGATTGGGTGATGTTCTCTAGAAATGAACAGTGCACATTCTCCATCCTCAAGAAATTTACAACCTAGAAGTTTACTTAATGATGTTTCTGATCTATATTTTTATGAATGGTGGTCCTCAATCTTAGATGCACATGAGAATCACCTGGGGAGATTTAAAAACTCTTAATGCCACAGGCTGTGCCCCAGACAAATTAAATCATAAATCTGGGGGTGATATCCAAGCATTAGTAGTTTTTAATGCTCTCCATGTGATTTCAATGGGCAGCAAATCAGTATTTCTTGAAGAGTTATAGGTATGTCCAGATACTGATCTTGTTAACTCTTTGAGCTGTTGTGCAAGGCCTGGAGTAGATGGAGCCCACAGACTGTTAGCTCTGGCCACAAGCATTCTCCACCAGTAAGCTGTTAAAATATATTTTCTATGTACTATGATATAAAGAAGGTTGGGGAGCACAGAAATGTCTCATTTAAACCTTATGATAACACTGTAAGAGAACCATTTGTTGTTTCAGAAATTACAGATGAAGTATTTAAAGCTTTGAGAACTAAAAACTGACTGCACTAAAATCACAGGGTCATTCACAGAGCTGATATTTGGACCATACTTTTCTTACATTGCAGCTTCTTAGGTATATTACAATGCAGACTGTGAAAAGTACTGTGGAGTCATGCACATAAAACACTATGGAAACCCAGAGAAATAGACATTGACTCTGGTCTAGTGTGATCAGCAAAGAATTTGTCATTTGAGCTGTACCTTCAAGAATGTATGGATTTCCAGAGGTAAAAATGTGATATTATCCTAGGTTTATATAATAAATAGTGATCTTATTTGGCTATAAGATAAAACATTAGAAGCTTACTATCCTGGATCCCTAGTAGAATCGTTTGGAAAGCTTTCAAAATGTATTGGTGCCAGAGCCCCACCATAAATGATCAAATCAGAGTAGTGGGATAGGACCCTCTGGGATGGTGTGGAAGGAAGCAGCAGGAAGTAAAACTGGTTTGGGGTTAGATCGCAGAGAATATGGAATGTGAAATTTACCTGATTTATTACTTAGGTAATGGCAGGCCAGGGAAGGCTTTTTTAAGCAGGACAGTGATAAAGCAATCAACTTATAAACTCTGTCCAACTCCCTGCTGTCTTCTGTTTTGTTACTTATTTAGAAAATATCAAGAATCCCAGTGGAAGTGGTTTTAAACCAGGAGCCTGTTAGGATTCCCTGGGAAAGCTTTTCAATTACACCCTCTTTCTCTGGTTCTGGGACGATGCCAGAGTCTTGAGGACGCCTGGATAGTTCCACAAACTATATTCAAAGACAACCCCTTCTCTGGCCTACCCCAATTTTAATATATCCAGTTAGGGGACAGAGAATGTGAAGTTAGGGAACAGTCTACCATCCTCACTTCTGACGCCAATTTCAAATTTAGGGAGTCCCCAAAACCACCCTCCATTTTGATAGTTCACCAGAAGGACTCACAGGATTCACTGGACTCTGTTATGCTCCCAGTTCTGCTTTATTACAAGGAAGGATCAGAATCAGATGAGGGGAGAGATGCCCGAGGCCAAGTCCAGGAGGGTTCCACAGGTGGACCTTCCAGTTGTCCTTTCCCAGTGGAGCTCCGAGGGAGGGGCACTTCCCTCCTGTGGTCTCAGGAGGGTGGGACAAACAGTTAGTGATTTTATTTCTTTCCCTGTCTTCCTACAGCTTGGCCCTAATGTGACATAGTCTCAGGAAGTGCAGAGCAGTGTAAAAAAAGCCCCCTTTTCTAATAAATGGATCCAAAAGGGGAGCTTCAGTGAACCAAAGAGAACTGAAGAGATCTCAAGAAAGGATGGAGCTTGGGAAGGGGACTCCATAAAGTTGTTTATGAGCTCCTGTGAACTCTGGGGATCACCTCTAACCTACACATGTGAGTATCTTACTCTAAACAGTAAACTGCAGATTTTGAAGACTGAATTATAAGATAGAACACTGCCCAGATCCCAGATTGGTCACTGGATAGCAGACAGAGGATAGATCCAAAGAGCATTACAGAGGCTTGGAAAACGGAACTGACGTTGGAACCACAAACACAGTGGAAGGCTGGTCATAACTTGAGACTTGAATCGAACCAGGTTGATTGTCTACTGAAGCAAAAACTTCAACATTTTCCATAGAATTTAAGTAAGACCTAGAGTCTTATAATATTCAAAATGTATAGGATACAATTCAAAATTACTTGGCACAGAGATAGCCAGGAAAATCTCAACTCACATGGGAAAAGACAATCAATAGATGCCAATGACAAGGTGACATATGTTGGAATTACCTGACATAGACTTTGAATGAGCTATTATAAGAATGCTCCAACAAGTAAGGGTGAATGCTCTTAAAAAGAAAGGAAAGTAGAAATTCTAAGCAAGTAGAAGATATAAATAAGAACTGAATGAAAATTTTAGAATTGAAAAATATAATAACCAAAGTTGAAAACTTACCTGTTGGCGTAAGAGCAGAATGGCAATAACAGAGAAATCAGTGAACTTGAGGACAGATAAAATTACCCAATCAGAGTAACAGGGATAAATAGTATTAAAAACAGGAAAAGAAACAGAGTCTCAGAGAACAGTGGTTGGAAAAATCATACTACCCAATTTTAAGACTTACTCTAAAGCTTCAGCATAAAGACAGCATGGTATTTATGAAGGACTAGACCAGTGGAACAAAACAGGGAGTCTAGAAATAGACACACACACAAATATAGCTAATTTGTTTTTGACAGAGGTGCCAAGCAAATCAATAGAGAAGGCATAGTCTCTTGGTGTTGGACCTCTGTCTGTAAAAAGAAAAGCTTTGATCTAAATCTCTCGCATTATTCAAAAATTAACACACAATGGATCTAACATCTAAATGTAGAATATAAAACTGTATGATGTTTAGAAGAAACATTAGAAATCTTTATGACCTGGAGTTAGACAAAGAGTTCTTAGAGATGGTACCAAAAACAGATCCATAAAAGAAAAAAACCCATAAATTAAAATTTATCAAAACCAAAAACTTTAAGAGAATGAAAAGACAGGCTAGAGATAGGGAGGAAATACTTGCAAATCACATATCCAAATAGCTTGTATCAAGAGCATATCAAAAACTCTCAAAACTCAACATGAAGAAAACAAGCAATCCAATTTAAAAGTGGGTCTGAGACTTGAATAGACACATCACTTGAAGAGGAAATATGGGTGATAAATAAACAGGAAAAGATACCCAATGTCATTAGCCATTAGAGAAGTGCAAATTAAAATCATGGCATACCTGTTACAATGACTAAAAAAAAAAAAAAAAAAAACCCTGATAATATCAAGTGTTGGTGAGAATGTAAAGTAACTAGAATACAAAATGGTACAGCCACTCTGGAAAACTGTTTGGCCGTTCCTTGTAAAGTTAAACATATACTTACCATATGACCCAGCAATCCTATTCTTAGATAATTTTCCAAGTGAACTGAAAACGTATGTTCACATAAAATCCTGTACATGAATATTTACTGAAGCTCTGTTTGTAATCACTAATTGGAAATAACCCAAATGTCCTTCAGTGGGTGACTGTATAAACACACCATGGTGCCTTCATATAATGGAACACTAAACATCGCAGCAGTAAAAAGGAAGAAACAAGTGATGCACACAAAACTAGGATGAATTTCAAAGGCATTTTGCTTGGTTAAAAAAGTCAATCTCAAAAGATTACATACTCTATGATTCCATTTATATGACATTCTCAAAAAGACAACCCTATAGTGATAGAGAACAGTACAGTGGTATATGTGTTGGGGTGGAGAGGATATAACCCTATTAAAGGATAACATGAAGAGGTTTTGGGGGTGATGGGATTGTTCTGTAAACTGTAGTTTATACATGCTTTCCACACATAGATTAAGTCAGCTTCAGCGATGATTCAATGATTTCATTATCAGAGCTTATAATAGAAGCAGGGCATAGGTTTTCTTTTTTTAATCTTCCAAAAATTGAATAAATGGAGAGAAACCCACAGGCTTCAGGAAAAATGGACTTTGTCCACTGGGGTAGTACTGTCAGTGTTATCTTAGACGCGGGGTTAGCAACCAACAGCCCTCAGGCCAAATCCTGCATGCTTCCTGTCTTTTTGTAGAGCCCCAGAGCTTAGAATATTTTTTACATTTTAACGGTAGGTAAAAATCAAAACAAAAATATTTCATAGGACATGAAAAGTCAAATTCAAAAGCAAATTCAAATTTCAGTGCGCATGAATGAAATTCTGTTGGAATCTGGCCATGTTTGTTCATTTACGTATGGTCTGTGGCTGTTGAGTAGTTGTGACAAAGACTGAACAGCACTCCCAAAGCCTAGAATATTTTTATGTGGCCCTTTATGGAAAAAGTCTGCCAACAAGTGTTTTAGAATACTCCTTAGATCATGTAAGTATTTTTATTTAATAGCAGAACCCTAGGTGGATTAAGATCTAGTTATACTTTAACTCCATGAATAACTTTTGACAATTTTTTCAGAAAAATAATTTTTCTTACATAAACAAGAATCTTAAAACGATCCACAATATTTCAGATATTGTCCCTTTTTTCCCCCTTCAAGATCTGATATTTGATCAAGGAAAGAAAGTTCAAAAGTGTCCCCTCACTGACACCAAAAGATGGGGAATCTATTATCATTTTTATTATCTGTGGGCTGCTTATGGTATCTCTGTATTAGAGGTTAATTATAGCAGCCCATTCCTGGGTGATGGGTTGTGAAACCAGAAGTTATCAGAGATAAACATTGCAGAATCTGATATACTTGTTCATGAGTATACCATAAAATCCTCAGTTAAATTACATTTTATGACTATGGCCTCCAAGTTTTTAAATACAGCCGTTTGATTACTTCATCGTTGTAAAGGCTGACTTCCTTTTTCCTACGTGGCAGTGAGTAATTTATAACGTCTGTTAAGTGAACAGTATTTACCAAGTGCTATCAAACAAGATAAAGATATATTTCACTGTGTCTTTACAGCAGTGTAGATAGCTAGAGAAAATATATTCACTACTTATGACTGCACTCCATGACATTAGAGTTCTATGAAGCAATTTATGTCCTACCTCTATTTATTCCTTGCTTAGTGTTTTTGAAGACCACTTTGGATGTCTTCTTTGAAAGGAAAAAATGATGCCTTAAAATATGATTTTCTTTAAATGCAGCTTAA
Source organism: Mesoplodon mirus (assembly GCF_964341445.2). Taxonomy (NCBI): domain Eukaryota; kingdom Metazoa; phylum Chordata; class Mammalia; order Artiodactyla; family Ziphiidae; genus Mesoplodon; species Mesoplodon mirus. The sequence goes on along the minus strand of NC_138980.1, from coordinate 88,365,907 downwards.
ATGACTGTATTCCATATGTTAGGAAATTTATGTGTCAATCACATGTGATATATTGAATCATGTCATGACTTCTGTTCACAATGTTAAAGACTATATAAAATAATAACTGGTCTATTTGTGGTGGTTTCATAATTCAGTGTAATAGTGGGTACAGAATGTATTGCAAAAATACAAAAATATCAGCTATATAGTTTCCCAAACATGTTCATGTACATTATCTCAGTTGATTATAATATGAATATAATTGCAGTATGAAATATACAGGCAGCTATAATCATCTTTATCCTACAAAGGAGGGAAATGAGATTCAAATAGGCTGAGCGACTTACCCAATGACACAGTTTATGAGTGGTGGATTGAGGATTAGAACAGAGATCTTCTAATTCCCCGTCCAGAGATTGTTCTGCTACAATATATTTGCTACCTTATTCCTTATTAAGAAAAACACTCTTTTGTCCTATGAATGGTAATGTTCTTTTTAAACCAGGGAATGACTTCTATATATTAAAATTCAGAAGTGCAATCATTTTGCATAAGTGTTGTCCTTCACCCTATCCTACCAGATTTATAGATCCCAGCTGTATAATGGAGTTGATTTATACATAATTTCCTGCCTGAATTTGGTAGTGAAAATACTAAATGAAAGTGTTATATGGGTGTGGAAACATGTAACCCCCATTGTGGAGTTAGAACAAATTGCTTTGGGGGTTTATGTTCGTGCGGTGTGGTCAAGACTGTTTCTATACTGTTATTTTCTCAGCAGCACTAAACCTCAGACAGTAGGAACACCACTGAAGTTTTACTTAACACCAGAGGCAGGATCGGTCTTCACAACTGACTCATGCAGTTAACGTCATAGAATGTATTGAGGTGGCAGATTGTAATTTCTTACCCAACAGTCTGTAAATATTAGATAAGTGGGGGGCTGTGGCATCTATTACCTCAGAGCTATATTATATTAACAGTTTATTTTAAAACAACCAGTTGAGCTGTTGGTACATAAAACCAGCTACCCTTTCCATGAGGCCAAAGTTCTGATCCTGGGTATAAGTCAGCGCCTATGGCCAGGGTTGCCTATGGATAACATGTGTGTGTTTGGGAGAATCCTTGTACTCAAACTCCTCAAAATGTTTTTTTCCAATTCTCTTTCTGTTGACTTCTGTATTAGTGCTTTTTCTCACCCTTCTGTGATCCACCTTTCTCTGCCTTTTGGGACCTTGACTACTTCAGTGGATATACTCCTTTTTTAAACGAGTTTATCATAAGTTTGTTGCACTGAGCCTTTATTGGTTTTGCAAAGGGAAAGAGAACTGACTTTGTTTCCTTGGAATTCACCTTCTCTATTTTACCATGCTAGATATATCTGGTTTCCACTTTGACCTTCACATTATTCTCTTCTTTAAAAAAAAATTGTATGTATTTAAGATGTACAGCATGATTTAATATACATATACATAGTGAAGTGATTACTACAGTCAAGCTAATTTACATATCTTCTCACACAATTGCCTTTTTTTTTGGTGGTAAGTGCCTCTGAAATCTATTCTCTTAGTGTATTTCCAGTGTTCAATACGGTATTAATTTAACTATAGTCATCATGCATGTAATTTTCCATACATATTCATTCTGTGTACTAACTGCAACTTTGTACCTTTGGACCAACATCTCCCCATTTCCCCCATATCCCCAGTCCCCAGTAACCATTCTACTCTCTGCTTCTATGAGTTCAACTTTTTTTTTAGATTCCACATATAAGTGAGATCATACAGTACTTGTCTTTCTCTGTCAGGCTTATTTCACTTCAGTAACGCCCTACAGGTTCATCCATGTTGCAAATGGCAGGATATACCTTTTTCTCTTGGCTCTACAGTATTCCCATGTATACATATACCACATCTTTTTTATCCATTCATCCATTGATGGACACTTCGGTTGTTTCCATATCTTGCTATTATGAAAAATGCTGCAATGAACATGAGACTGCAGATAGCTCTTCTGTATACTGATTTCATTTCCTTTAGAGAAGTACCTAAAAGCGAGATTGGTAATTCTATTTTTGTTTTTTTTAAGGAATCTTCCTACTGTTTTCCATAATGGCTGTACCAATTTACATTTCTAAGAACAGTGTAGGAGGGTTCCCTTTTCTCCACATCCTCACTAACACTTGTTATCTTTTGTCTTTTTGATAATAGCCATTCTAACAGTTGTGAAGTAATATCTCATTGTTGTTTTGATTTGCATTTCCCTGGTGATTAGTGAGGTTGAGCATCTTTTCAGTGAGATTGAGCATCTTTTTAGTGAGGTTGAGCATCTGTTGGCCATTTGTGTATTTTCTTTGAGAAATGTCTACCCAGGTTTTTTTGGCTTGATTTTTTTTTTTTTTTTTTTTTTTTTTTTTTTGCGGTACGCAGGCCTCCCACTGCCGTGGCCTCTCCCGTTGTGGAGCACAGGCTCCGCACACGCAGGCTCAGCGGCCATGGCTCCTGGGCCCAGCCGCTCCGTGGCATGCGGGATCCCCCCGGACCGGGGCACGAACCCGTGTTCCCTGCATCGGCAAGCAGACTCCCAACCACTGCGCCACCAGGGAAGCCCCGTTGGCTTGATTTTTTAATTCTTAAACTTGATTCTTGCTATTGAGTTTTTGAGTTCCTTACATATTTTGGATATTAACCCCTTATCAGATGTATAGTTTGCAAATATTTACTCTTATTCATTCCATAGGTTGCTTCTTTACTTTGTTTCCTCTGCTGTGCAGAAGCTTTTTAGTTTGATGAAGTCCCACTTGTCTATTTTTGCTTTTGTTGCCTGTGCTTTGGGGTCATATCCAAAAAAATCATTGCCCAGGCCAATATCGAGAAGCTTTTCAACTCTGTTTTCTTCTAATAGTTTTATGGTTTCAGGTCTTACATTTAAGTCATTAATCCATTTTGCACTGATTTTTGTATGTGAAGTGAGATAAGGGTCAAATTTCATTTTCTGCGTGTGGAGAACCAATTTTCCTAGCACCATTTTTTGAAGAGACTGTCCTTTCCTCACTGTATGTTCTTAGCACCTTTGTGGAATATCAATTGATCATAAATGTGTGGATTTATTTCTGGACTCTCTATTATTCTGTTCCATTGATTTATGTATCTATTTTTATGCCAGTGCCATGCTGTTTTGATTACTTTAGCTTTATAGTATATTTTAAAATCAGGTAATGTGATGCCTCCAACTTTGTCTTTTTTTGCTCATGATTACTTTGGCTATTTGTAGTCTTTTGTGGTTCTATATGAATTTTAGGATTTTTTTCTGTTTCAGTGAAAAATGCATTGGGATTTTGATAGGGATTTCATTGAATCTATAGATGACTTTAGGTAGTATAATCAGATTATCAATATTAATTCTTCTAACCCGTGGACACAGGATATCTTTCCATTTATTTGTATCTTCTTCAATTTCTTTCCTCAATGTTTTATAGTTTTCAGTGTACAGATTTAACCTGCTTGGTTAAATTTATTTTAAATATTTTATTTTATGCTACTGTAAATGGGATTGTTTTCTTAATTTCTTTTACAGATAGTACATTGTTAGTGTGTAGAAATACAAATAAATTTTACACATTGATCTTGTATCCTGCAACTTTACTGAATTCATTTATTAGTTTCAACTGGTTTTTTTTGTGTGTGTGTGTGTGGAATCTTTAGGGCTTTCTGTATATAAGATTATGTCATCTGCAAATAGAGACAGTTTCACTTCTTCCTTTCCAATTTGGATGCCTTTTATTTCTTGTTCTTGCCTAATTGCTCTGGCTAGGACATCCAGTACTATGCTGAATAGAAGTAGTGAGAGTGGACATCCTTGTCTTATTCCTGATCTCAAAGGAAAAGCTTCTAGCTTTTCACAGTTGAGTATGATATTAGCAGTTGTGGGTTTGCCATATATGGTATTTATTTGTTGAGGTACATTCCTTCTGTACTTAATTTGTTGAGAGATTTTCTCATGAAAGAGTGTTGAATTTTGTCAAATGTTCTTCTTTGAATCTGTTGAGATGATCATATAATTTTTATCCTTCATTTTGTTAACGTGTTGTATCACATTATTTATGTATGTTGAACCATTCTTGCATCCTATGGTTAAATCTCACTTGGTCATGGTGCATGATTCTTTTAATGTGCTGTTGAATTAGTATTTTGTTGAGGAGTTTTGCATCTGTGTTCATCAGGTATATTAGTCTGCAGTTTCCTTTTCTTATAGTGTCCTTATGTGGATTTGGTATGCAAATGATACTGCCCTTGTAAAATGAGTTTGGTAGTGTTCTCTCCTCTTCAATTTTTGAGAGCATTTGAGAAGGATTTGCATTAATTCATCTTTAAATGTTTGGTAAAATTTACCAGTGATGCCATCAGGTCCTGGGCTTTTATTTGTTGGGAATGTTTTGATTACTGATTCAGTCTCTTAGTCATTATTGGTCTGTTCAGATTTTCTATTTCTTCATAATTCAGTCTTGGTAGGTTGTATGTTTCTAGGAACTTACACATTTGTTCTAGGTTATCCAACTTGTTGGTATATAAATGTTCATGGTAGTCTCTTATCATCCTTTGTATTTCTTTGATGTCAGTTGTAATGACTCCTCCTTATTTATACAGGCATGCTTCATTTTATTGCACTTCACAGATATTGGTTTTGCTTTGTTTTGCTTTTTTTACAAATTGAAGGTTTGTTGCAAGCCTGCATCAAGAAAGTCTATTGTTGCCACTTTTTCAATAGCATATGCTCACTTTGTGTCCCTGTGTCACATTATGGTAATTCCCACAGTATTTCAAGCTATTTCACTAGTACTGTATTTGTTATGGTGATCTGTGGTCAGTGATCTTTGATGTTACTGTTGTAATTGTTTTGGGGCGCCACAAAGCATGTTCATATAAAATGATGAACTTAATAAATGTTGTGTGAGTTCTGACTGCCCCACTGACTGGCTGTTCCCCAACCTCTCTCCCTCTCCTCAGACCTGTCTATTTCCTGAGACACAAGAATACTGAAGTCAGGCCAGTTAATGACCTTGCAGTGGGCTCTAAGTGTTCTCGTGAAAGGCAGAGTCAATCGATGTGGCAAACTTTGTTGTCGTCTTACTTTAAGATATTGCTGCCGCCCACCCCTACTCCCCACCTTCAGCAACCCGCACCCTGATCAGTCAGCAGCCATCCACATTGAGGCCAGACCCTCCACCAGCAACAAGATTACAACTCACTGAAGGCTAAGGTGATGGTTAGCATTTTTTAGCCATATAGTATTTTTTAATTAAGGTATATACATTGTTTTTTTAAGACATGATGCTATTGCACAGTTAATAGCCTAGAGTATAGTGTAAACATAACTTTTATATGCAAAATTTGTATGACTCACTTTATTGCAATATTTGCTTTATTTTAGTGGTCTGGAACCTAACCTGCAGTATCTCTGAGGTATGCTTGTACTTTTATTTATTTGGATCTTCTCTCTTTTTTTCTTAGTTAGTCTAGCCAAAGTCTGTCCATTTTGTTTATCTTTTCAAAAACTCTGTGTCTTATTTTCATTGATCTATTTTACTGCTTTTCTAGTCTCTATTTTATTTATTTCTTCTCTGATCATTCTTCCTTCCTTGTGCTAAACTTAGTTTTAGTTTTTTGTTCTTTTTCTAGTTCCTCAGGTGTAAAATTAGGTTATTTATTTAGGATCTTTCTTCTTTTCTTAGCATAGGTGTCTATTGGTATGAACTTCCATCTTAGAACTGCTTTTGCTGCATATCATCAGTTTTGGTAAGTTCTGTTTCCATTTTCATTAGTCTCCAGATATTTTTTATTTCCTTTTGATTTCTGATTTCTTCTCTCACCCATTGCTTGTTCAGGTGTGTTTGTTTAATTCCACATACTTGTGAATTTTCTGATTTCCCTTCTGTTATTGATTTCTAGTTTCATACCATTGTGGTGATAAAAGATTCTTGATGTGATTTCCATCTTCTTAAATTTGTTAAGATTTGTTTTAGGGACTAACATGTGATCTATCCTGGAGAATGTTCCATGTGCACTTAAAAAGAATGCATATTCTGTTGCTATTGGATGGAATGTTCTATATATACGTATTAGTTCTATTTTACCTATAGTGTTGTTTAAGTCTACTGTTTTCTTATTGATTTTGGGTCTGGATGATCTATCCATTGTTGGAAGTGGAGTATTAAAGTCCTCTGCTATCATTGTGTTGCTATCTGTTATTCCCCTCTGTTCTATTAATATTTGCTTGATATCTTTAGTTGCTCTGATACATTACTCTTTTATTTAAATATATGTATTAAGCCTCTATCACATGCCAGATATTATTTTAGGTTCTTGGGATGAGTCAAAGAACAAAACAGAAAAATACAAATTTCTCTAGTGGAATTTATATACTAGTGGGGAGTGGGTTTGGCAGGGGATTTGGGAAAGAGAAAGACAATTAGTGCTGAACAAAATTAGCAAGTACATGGTATAGCATATTAAAATGAGGAGAGGGGATGGCTGTGCAGATATCAGGGGGATGAACATTCCAGGCAGAGGTAGCAACATCCAATGTTGAGCTATTCCTGGCGTGTTTGAGAAATAGCAAGAAGGCCAGTGTAGTGGAGTGAGTAGGTGAAGAGGAGAGCAATAGAAGGCGTGTGGTGGGGGAAAATCATGTATGGCTTACAGACCACTGTAAGCCTTCCACTTTTATTCTAAGTGAGGAGAACCACTGAATAATTTCAAATTGAGAAGGACATGGTCTGATTTACATTTCCATAGCCATGTCGAGTCTGATGAGCCCATCAAAGACAGTCTTTATTTCTGTTGCAATATTTTTGCCTAGCATTTCCTTTTGGTTCTTTCTTACAGTTTCCATCTCCCTGCTTACATTATTCATTTCATCTTGCATCCTGTCCACTTTTTCCATTATAGGCCTTAATCTAAGTTATTTTAAATTCCTGGTCTGATAATTCCAACACCTCTGCCATATCTAAGTCTGCTTCTGATGCTTGCTTTGACCCTTTAGACTGTGTTTTTTGCCTTTTAGCAGGTTTTGTAATTTTTGGTTGAAAGCCAGACGTGATCCTGCTAGGAGTTAGGCCATGTTTATTGTTTGTTGTACCTGTGGAGTCAGAGGCTAAAATTTCCCCTAATGTCCTTAGTTTTGTCTTCTCTGTTTCCCTTGGGTATCACTAGAGAGATCTTAAAACAGAGTCTGGATCTTGGAGTACTTTTAGCTGTAATCCCCTATTATAATAAAGAAGCCCTATTGATATGGTGGAAAGACGTGGGTGAGAGAAAGCATCTGTAGTCCCATGACTCTCAGGCTTTTAGTGAGTCTGAATTGGTTATTTCCCTCCCCCCAGGTCAGTTAGGTTCTGGTAAAATAGTTTCCTTTGAGGGCAAGCCTTGTTAAGAAAAGTGAGGGAAGAGAAAGAAAATAGATGAGAGGAAGAGCCATGCCAGGGGAGGACTTGTGTACAGGTTGAGGAGAATGCCACCTATTCCTTGCCCATCTGAGTCTGTAGGATGAAGTTGCCCATCTCACTAAGAGACAACTCTACTTTTCAAGTTGCCCTAGCCAAAAATCAGAGAGGGTTCATGACTGCTTTCTTTCTCTCATAACCCACATCCAACCCACTAGGAAATCCAGACTCTTCCATATTTGAAATGTTTCCAGAATTCAACTGCCTCTTACCAGCTCTACTACTGATGCCACAGAGCAGGTCTCCATCCCCATTTACCTACGTTATTGCTATGGCCTGCTGACAGCTTCCTCCTCTTTCTCCCTTCTAAATAGTACTCTTGTACTCCAGACCCTCCCCTCACAGGCCACAAGGTCCTGTACAATATGGTCCAGCACCATCTTTCTCACTTACCTCTTTTCACTCTCTTCACTGTGTCTTCTCCAGCCAGTCGACATGTTTTCTTTCTTTCTTTGCCGCATATGTCTCTACCTCAGAGCTTTTTCACTTACCAGTCCGTCTTCCTAGAATGTGGTTCACCTATACAGATTCGTGACCAGTTTTCTCACTTTTTTCACTTCTCTCCTCAAATGTGACCTTACTGAAGAGGACTTATTGACCGTACTGTAAAAAAAAATCAATTTCCCATCTTTCTCTTACTACTTGGCTTCATTTTTCTTCTTAGCATTTAGCCCTACTTGGCATAATATATGTATGTTTATTGTTGGCCTTCTCTTACTAGAATGTATGTTTGATAAAAATAGTCTGTTTACAACTGTGTCAGAGATACAGTAGCCTTTTTGTTGAGTGACTAAATGAATGCGTGAATACCTATACTTCTTTTCAGAGGCTTTGGTAGTCCAACCGCTGGTACTACGTATTCTTAAATTGTGAAACAGTCTTAGTCTGGGTTCTCTCCAAAGCAGAGTCTCAGATAAAGACTGTGTATAGACAGCTTACTGGGAGCGTGATCTTGGGAGCAGGAGTGAGGGGTGCGGACACTAAGCAATGAAGGAGGGAAAGCTGTTAAAAGAATAACTATCCACAGCTACCAGCATCTGATGGTACAGCCCCACAGGACCTTCTGAGTAAGGTCAGTCCCCAACTGGTTTAGCACAGTCTCTGAGACATTAACTCCCCTGAACTTCTGGGTCATTTGCATATGAGTGCCAAGTGAGTAACCACTAGATTTTCACATGATGATATCAGGGAAGCCCTGAGGTAAGAAGCCAGAAGTACCTGTCACAGGCCAAGGTGAGGTGCTGGTAAGTTACTCGTGCACAAACTTGGTCATAGTCCAGAACTAGTTGCTGGAGCAATGACTGCAATAAGAGGTAAGGCCAGGAGGATTTGAAGTGATACATAAGAGGTGTTCAATATAGTCCATTCCCTCAGATTCACCATGCTCTACAGTAAGTCCCTTCACGTTGGTGAGCAGTCACAATATCAGCAGAGACTTAATTAAAACAAGTAAAATGACTACAGTCTCTGCTCCTTCACCCACATTCTAGATTTCCTTTACTTTTAACCAACAGTTTGGCTGGTCTAAGTTGCTTGTCTGTTAGATTGACCCAGAATCATCCCTGAGGGTATGAGGCTTTAGCTGCCTTGGTCTTTTTGGGCTGTGATCACTAAAATGCCCATGCACCATTATCGCCAGATATGGGTCCTAAAGCAGCATCTTTGTTGCTTTCTATCCCATCTTAAAATCAATGCCACTTATTTCAGGTTTTGTCCCAGCAGCCCCCTACTTATAGATACCATTCTTTACGACATCCAGCTTTTACAGCATTTTAACAACTACAGAGCTCCAGTGGCATACAGCAACCAGCATGTATTTTTTCTCACATATCTTTGGATCATTTGGAGCCAGTTGGGATAGTTCTGCTTCGTGTGTCTCATTCTAGGACCCGAGTTGAAAGGGAAACGGGTAAATGGGTATGTTTTGTCTCATGGGGGTGGCTGAAGCACAAGAGGGAATATTTCATGCTTCTTCTGGTGTTACGATCACTGATATCCCACTGGCCAAACCAAGTCACATGGCCAAGTTGAAAATCAAAGTGTGGAAAAGATAATCTACCCGCGATGAGTACCAGCATGGATGCGGATATACAAAACTACTAAAGAGGAGTGAAGAATTGAAACCAATAGCTCAATGTACCACAGGGAGTGAAATAGGAAGTGAGAGAAGGCTAATGTAATAACCTATTCCTAAGTTGGCCATTGCTGTAAGCAGTCGGTGTGAAATTCTACAGGACCTCCTGAAAAGTACTTAAAAGATGCCTTAGAACCATTTGCTCAAGTGAAAGAAAGGAAGGGTCTCTCCATAGTTCCTTCTGGGTTACACATGTATGAGCGCTGAGCAGGTTCCTGGGGGTGCTCCCTCCCCTGGTATCACAGAAGCCCTTGAGCAGGAAGCAAGAGGCCAGCAGTTTAGTCCTACAACAACACATTGTCAGTTTTCAACTGTGAAAAGGGAACAACTGTGTGGAATGAGTCAAGTCAAGGAGACTTGAAATGCACACAGGGTTTCTGGTAAAGCCCCTATTTCACCTCCCACACCAGTATCACCTTTAATTATGGTGTTCAGCTTTCTGGCCCCCAGGCCCCATACACCAGTGAATATCTAATTCTGGGTCTCATTTCATCAGAACCTTGTTCTTAATGATGCTTTACTCTAATATATTAAATGTTGGTTGATTGAGGCTTTGGGTGTTACCATGCAAATATTTTTGTTCTAAGAAAGGGTATGCTGCGGTGTGTGCTTCTGACAAAGATGGAATAACGGGGATTGAATTTATAATCCTGTCTGAAAGAACTAAAAAAAAGAAAAAATATCTCAGACAACAGTTTACAAAACATTGGCTATCAAGCAGTGAAGGACAGTGATCCGTTTGAGAGAAGTCTTGTAATTGCCCCAGCTCACTGCCTGGAGAGAGTTTACAGGACACAGCACAGGCATGGAGAATGCAGGTAAAGCCTGGCAGTCTTCTTGATTTGAGGAGACAGAGCTAGAAGTCCAGGGAGGCCAAAGCAGGTAGAGTTTGCAGGGAATAGCAGTCAGGAGGAGAACACTGTACAGAAAGAGATAACTTCAGAGAATGGTTGAAGGTCCAACTCGAGTCTTCAGCTGAATATTACTCAGTGTATTCCAGGGAAAGAACCATGTGGAAGGCATAAAAGGAAAAATCTCTGGTGTTCACCCAAGGCAGGGCATATAGTTCCTGTTATCGCTAGCCAAAGCAGAAAATCTCATAATTCATGGGACTTCAAGTTTGAGTATTTAGAAGGGTTTTGTCTTAGTAGGGGAACAAATATTGTTCTGTACTAAACACTGATCTATCTGGTTCCTTAAAAGCAAGACCTGAAAGGATCAAACTGTTTCCAAGTATGTTAACTGTGTTCCAGAACAAAGCTCAAGAACCTTTATGGAAAAAAATATTTTCTAACACCTAAAGCTGTGAAATTCACAATTCATAATATCCAATAAAAATCACCAGACAAGCAAAGCAGCAAGAACATACAGCCCATAATGAAAAGAAAAATCAATCAAAACTGACTCAGACATGACACAGATGATAGACTTAATAGACATGAACATAGAAGTCCTATATTCCCTACGTTCAAAAGTCATCAAGGCATGGAAGATATTAAAAAAGACCAAAATTGAACTTCTAAATGAAAAGTAGAATGTGTAAGATGAAAAATATACTGGATGAGATTAATGGAAGATAAATTTTGTAGAAAAGATTAGTGCACTTGAACAAATAGCAATAGAGACTATTGAAGATGAAATGGAGAGAAAAGAGAATTAAAAAAAACCTGAGCTGTGAAACAGCTTCAAGCATCTGGCCCTTGGAGTGGCCACTGCTTCCCCAGTGCCCAGTGCAGGGGTTCCTCCTGCAGCAGGCTCCTGAAGCGGGGCCATCTTCTCTCATTCCTGGCTCCTGCGGTACACAGTGGACAGCAGCACTCTGTGGCTAGCAGATTCCCCCTCAGCAGTTTTATAGTAGAATACCCCTAGGGAGACATGTCTCCATGAACGGTTTTCCCTGGAGAGTAGATTTCTCTCCATTTTTACTAATGTGTACCATAGTGACTAGTCTGTCATTGATGAGCTACACCACGCCTTCTCCACCAATGTCTGGATTTCAGCCACAAAGCAGGGGTGGATCTTCCTTGGGTGCTCTATTTCAGCCCTAAGGATTGTTGGTTGCTCCTAATGACTGCTACCCCTATTTAGACTTCTTTTACTTCTTATCTGCCAGTACCTCATTACTCCATTCCCCTGTTTTAGGTAATTATTCCTAATTAATTTGTTTGTTTGCTTGTTTGTTTTTGGCTGCATTGGGTCTTCAGTGCTGCGTGCAGGCTTTCTCTAGTTGCGGCGAGCAGGGGCTACTCTTCCTTGCGGTACACAGGCTTCTCATTGTGGTGGCTTCTCTCGTTGTAGAGCATGGGCTCTAGGCACGTGGGCTTCAGTAGTTTTGGCACGCGGACTCTAGAGCACAGGCTCAGTAGTTGTGGCGCACGGGCTTAGTTGCTCTGTGGCATGTGGGATCTTCCTGGATCAGGGCTCGAACCCATGTCCCCTGCATTGGCAGGCAGATTCTGAACCACTGCGCCACCAGGGAAGCCCTAATTATGCTTTACATTAAACTTCCCTGTTTAAATATGTGTCCTCATTCGACCTTGAATATTACACTTTCCAACTCATTCTGTTAGACCATCATTGCCCTGACACTAAAAGCCAAATAAAGATATTATTAAAAAAAGAAAACTAAAAAATAATATCCCTTATGAACATAGATACAAAAATTCTAAATAAAATGTTAAGAAATTAAATAAAAAATGTGACACATTATGACTAGTAGCATTTCTCCTAGGAATGCAAAGGTGGTTCAACATTTTAAAAAATCAATGTAATTCAATGTGTTATCAAAGCAAAAATGAAAAATCATGTCATAATCTCAAAAATGCAGAAAAGAAAATTGACCAAATCCACCATCTACTCCTGATAAATACTTTCAGCAAACTAGAAATAGAAACAAAATTCCTCTATGCTAAAACCATAGAGGCATTTATGACAAATCTGATAAAGGGCATCTATAAAAAATCTACAGCTAATATCATACTTAATTGTGAAGACCAAATAATTTCCCCCCTGAGATCCCTAACAAGACAGGGATGTCCACCCTCACCAGTGCTACTCAACATTGTACCAGAATCTGTGGCCAATGTACTCAGGCTGAAAAAACAAATAAAAGGCATCTACATGGGAAAGAAAGAAGTAAAACTATCTTTACATTCAGATGATATGATAGTCTATGTGGAAAATATGATAGAGTGTACAAAAAAGCTACTGGAGCTAATAATTGAGTTTGGTAAATTTGCAGGATACAAGATTAACATAAAAATTAATTATATTTCTGTGTACTAGCAAAGAACAGAAATCCAGAAAGTGAAATTAAAAATGCCACTTACAATAGCATCAATACATGAAGTACTCAGGGATAAATCTGACAAAAGATATGAAAGACTTGTTCCCTAAAAACTACAAAATACAGCTGAGTGAAATTAAAGAAGATCCACAAAAATGGGAAGATATACCATGTTCATGAGTTGGAAGACTCAATATTGTTAAGATGTTGATCTACCTAGATTGATCTATCGATGAAGTGAAATGCCCATCAAAATCCCAGCAGGCTTCTTTGTGGAAATTGACAAACGGATTTAAAATTCACATAGAAGTGCAAAGGCTCTAAAATAACCAGAACAACATTAAAAAATCATTATAAAAATGTAACTTGCTTTTTTTTCAAGAATGATTTCAAAAGGGCACAAGGAAACTTTTTAGTTTTAGATATGTTCATTATCTTTAATTGTAGTAGTGATGGTTTCACATATGTACATATATATCAAAACTGATCAATTTATATGCTTAAATATTCTTTTGTACTTGAACTAAACCTTAATAAATCTACTTTTAATAAGGAAGATGTACAGTAAGAAGTGTTTACTAAGTTCTATCTTTAGAAATTGCTCTGCCTTATTTATGAGGCAGAACAATTTCTAAAGATAGAAGTTAGACCCTGAGCAATTTCTAAAGATAGAACTTAGACCCTGGGACGTATGTGTGGAGCTATAGACGGCTATTTCAGTCTCTTTGAATTATGCCCTTTTATGGCAAACATCAATGTGGCTGGTCCTTTACTACTACCATTAATCTCTAGCTTTTTTCCTTCCCATCTCCTCAGTTGCACTCATGAAAGAAAAAAATGCTTCTGGACAGGCTTATGATGTGTGAAAGATGTGAATAATTGCCTTCTTGATGGGGACAGAGGTACCTCTTCTGTGTTTGTTCTTGAAGACTCACTGTGTGCACACTTCAGTTATTTTGGGCACAAAGCATTTTAGAGATTGACTCCAGGAGGAGAAAGCATGAATGAATGGGTCATAAATAGGCTTCATCAGAGGCCTCAAATTATTTCCTTTCTCTTCCTCTGTCTCTTCATCCCTCCATCCCTTGGTCCCTCCCTTCCTCTCTTCATTTCTTTTATCCTTTTTCCTTTATTTCTTTTTTTCTATTACTAGGGCTTTATCATCTTTTCCTGTCTAAACACTGAGAAATTGTTGACATATTGGGGAATGAGGTGGTCCAAAGTTGGATAACTGTCTGTTTATTAATTATTTTATATAAAAATATACTTTGTTCATGGATGGATCTTCTCATCCATTGCAAATTCAGTAATGCAAATGCTTTTAGGTTGATAAACTAAAGATAAGTACTCAAACAATGTGATGGGAAGATGTTATCTCTGCATAAAATAACAAAGAACAAGTATAGTGATTATTTGAGGTTTCAAGGTTCAGATTTTTACTCTTCACACTTGGTTTAAAAGAAAAACTAACCCCAACTAAAATGCTTTCTAAGTATTTTCTTTTGCTTAGATTCAGAAGAGAAAATAAGTTTACTAAGAACTAATCAGAAAGGGAATACTGAATACAGCCTGAACCAATTCTAGGAGATCTGAACTTGAAATTAACTTAAAATTCCATTACAGTATTAATATTTAGTATCTATGTAGCACACTATTGCCCAGAGCTTCCTAATAATCTGAGTTATGCCCTTTCATCACTTTTAAAATTCCGTTTATTCGTTGTCAAGTTCCAAGAATCTTGTTTAGTGGCTGATGTTTAATTTTACTGACAGTACTCTGATACTGCAGAGAAAAAAAATCTTAGCTTCTTGAGCTATTTCTCAATAGGAGCATGGACTCTACTTGTATAGTTTAAGAAGCTATATTTTTACGTCCATGCCACAGCTGTTCTAAGGCTTAAGATAAGAATTTAGCAACATGCTGACTCACCAGAGAGATTTTACAGTAGACAGCGACTTGTAAAGACTGGGCGCCCTGGTAAAATTAACCAGTAAGCCGATGCTTAGCATTCTCGGTGCTCCTGCCATGAGGCCCATTCTCTGTTAGGAGAAGGACAGAGAGAGTTGCAAATTATTTGAGGCCTTGGGTAGGTCTGTGCTGATGAAAGGCACCATCACTAACATTATTCATGAAAAAATATGAAAGGCCATCTGTCTCTCTAAAGGCTCATTTGGTGCACTTTTAATGAATGACGGATGAAGTGCAGAGGCTTTGTTGTGAAGGGGCCGTGCCCTGAGAGAGGTTGGATGACTGCGGCTCTTCCGATGCTTCTCCAAACATTCTCCCAGTCTTTCCCCATCATGGATTTTTCCCCCTGACGGTCTTCAGATTCTCACATTTCCTTTTTTTCTAGGCATTTAGGAAATTTGATTTCTCTCATGCCTCTGTCTGCTAAGTCTTCCATTTCCACACCTTTTTTTCCCCCGCCCTTAGTTGCTTGAGGTAAATGATGGCTTCCTAGGGTTAAATAAATCCAAGTCGCTATTGCTTAGGCCAAGGTTTTGTTCACGTCCCCTTTTAGGTAGCCTACCTTGGTGTAATCTTGTAACTCGTTGAGCTGCTTACTCTCCCGTCCAGTTCATTCCTGCTTTCCTTCATTCTTTTCTTTTCCTCTCTAACACGTCTGCTCTGTTCTCCTGAAGGTCACCTTACTCAGCCACCTCTCCTTCTTTCCCCTCCATTTCCAACTAATCATGATCAGCGTTCCTCCTCCAGTTTATTCTCTGTTTACTTCCAGAGGAATAGAAATGGGCAAGATAGAGTCTTACCTGGGAGAGTCAAGAATTCTGCAAGGTCAAGTTATTGTTGAGGGAGGAGATTCTAAAGACAGAGGAACTTACTTGGAGATGGGAGCACAGTGGCTGATGGGTCAAAAGTGTGAGCTGGAACTGCACACGTGGGTGAGAAGGGAAAGACAGAGTCAAGGAAGGGTGTCAAAGGGTATCGAACTGTTGAGATTGAAAGAAAGGAATTGGGAATAGGATGTGCGCATCCAACATAAATGAATTTTAAGAAAAAAACCTGGTTCACATCAGGCTACAAGGGAAGTTAGGACTGGAAGCTAAGGTAGTCTCATGGATAAAATGCAGACATGGAGGTCTGGCTTTTAGTCACTTTGGGTTCTCAGGAGGGCTGCTAAGATCAGGAGCGCAGCTAACTGTTGAATGAGAATGAGTCACCTGCCCCTGGAGGGCAGGATCTGCAATCTCATTGGGGTCTGTGAACCCAGTGCGCCCAGGTCTCAAACTCTCACATGCATGGTGGGAGGCCAGTACAGTGAGACCAAAGTAAACAGAGCTCCACTGTGGGTATTTGGCAGCCTTTACCATCAAGGAATCAAATCCAAAGGCTGTGAAACCAACTGAGGGAAGTCAAACTTAGCAGGAGAAAGGAATCATGGCAATATTGAGATTACATGTTTCCAGAAGTGATTTAGAATTCAGTTTTTTTTGTCTTTACCACTGTATGTATTCTTTTGTTCTTTATCGGAAAAAGAGCCAACTGTTTGCACACATAGCTTTCCTTGCTCAATATATTACTGTAAATATATACACACATATGTGTGCATTCTTGTAAGTACACTCATTTTTGTGTGGGCAGGCGGAGGCATCATATGTGCAGGGCTGTGCATATCATAGTAAAGAACAGCTGCTTTCCTTTCAGAGCTTCTTTTTTTGTTCAGTCACGCTGGTGACAGATTTCCGTGATCCTCCTTAGAGAAACATTTGGCCCTACCTCCCTGCCCTGCTGGAGTCCCTAAACTGCAATAGCTTTTCCTGTTGCCCGTCCAGGTTTATCTTCTCATACCTCGTTGTTTCTAGGTCCCCATCTTCTAGTGCAAAAGTCAAAGCAAGCACCTGGCAGAGCAGGGCAAGTCTGTCCTAAACAAAACGATACTACAACATGGAATAAGTTTGTCTTCTGTGTTGCTCCTCTCCATCCACACACCTCACTCAGTCTTCATGCTTCTCACCAATATTCTCATTCTTTCTCTTCTTCCCTCTCTCTTCATTCTACCCCACCCCCAACGCACACCCCTTCCTAGTTAAGTGCTTTCTGGCTTTTGATTTCTGCTAGGTAGTCCTAGGTAGCTCTGGAGGGGAGGTATTCACCACCTCTGCATAGTGAGAATAGATATTAACAGGTTAAACATTTCCCAGGTAATGCATTTGCTTAACTATAGATGCAATGTTTTAACCAAAGACTGGTTCAAAGATGGACCTTTTGAAAAGTCTGACACTGTAATGTGTTGGGGCTGGAGAGAACAGACATTTGAGGCAGACCGACTTTCCATGGCTTCTGATACCACACCATAAAGGCTCAGTGGTCCGTGATTGAAATCAACCCAGCAGATACTTGCCTTATCAAGTGGAAGATTATGCTGCTTTTGAATTATATAGGACCTCCTGCCCTCATCAGATGAATCAACACTGATGCTCAGAAACCTGTCAGGGTATCTCCTTGCAGGATAAATCGATAAAGGAAGATCACAGACTTAAGCCATGTGCACCAAAGAGTTCAGCTTTCTTTCATGGGAAAGCCATTCTAGGTTTGTGATCATAATGGGGTATTAATTTGCTTTATGGTGTATGCTGGGATATTTTTCTTTCTCCTGCCAGAGCAGGCATCTGTCTTTAGCAATAAATCTTGCAAAGTTTGCCACTTTTGAGGAGTCATCTGGTTCAAAGCAGAACTGTTCTTATAACCTCAGGAAAAAATTTCAAAATCTTCTGCTCTCTCTTAAATATCCTTAGAACAAGACATGTTAAAATCTTATTTAGGGGGCTTCCCTGGTGGCGCAGTGGTTGAGAGTTCGCCTGCCGATGCAGGGGACGCGGGTTTGTGCCCTGGTCCGGGAAGATCCCACATGCCGCGGAGCGGCTGGGCCTGTGAGCCATGGCCGCTGAGCCTGCGCGTCCGGAGCCTGTGCTCCGCAACGGGAGAGGCCACAACAGTGAGAGGCCCGTGTACCGCAAAAAAAAAAAAAAAAAAAAAAAAAAAAAATCTTATTTAGTATTCCATGACACACATTCTTGTAGTAAAAATGTCCCTCCTAAGAGGTAACTCAAATCTTTTTTGGCCACAATTTCAGCCATTTTCTGAACATGGCTAAAGTGCGAGTCCAGAACTTAAAATTTTTTCTACAGCTTGAGGGAGACCAATATGTCTGCAGAGACCTGAGCAGAATACGAAGTGGCCTTAAAACCTTTCTGGTCCTACCATCTAACAATTGGATGACTTTTCCTTGTGATCCTTCGGGATTCTGGGTCTCCCCATCAATGACTTCTGAAGAAGAGACAGACAGAAGTAAAGATGCTCAGTAATCCTTTTGGCTTTTCTGGCCACTGTAGAATTGAGGATACCTTTTTAGGAAAAGAAGGCAGTGAAGGTAATCCTCAGGGGCCCTGGGTGGATCAGCTGTGTAACTGGGAAGGACTGGGCATGCTCCTCCACTGCAGAAGGAGAGAGCTGTGCTGGGGGACAGATGAGGCTGGCTCAGCTCGGCCACTATCCGTGGGTCCCCAGCCTCAGCCTGGCCTCAGTGTTAACCTCAGCGCTGCTTTTCTTGTGACTGTTTCCCCCACCCGATTCCCCATTTGGCCCTGTGCTGGGACAGCCTAATTCAGGGGTTGTGTGGAGGAGGCGGCCTGCCACTGAGAGCCCTGGCTGTGACCGTAGAAGAGCTGATTAGCTTTTAAGAGCAGACCTCCAGCAGACAGGCAGGGGTCTAAAGAGTAAATAGATGTGCTGGCCCTGGAATCTTTTTTTAAAGGCCCCAGAGGAGTTTGTTCACTGGCGTTTGAATTTCTATAGAGAAGCTCTGTGAAACTCTAAATTAAACCAAGCTGACCCCTTTCACAGCCCGAGTTATTTACAGTTCACAGGTCTTCGGAGAGTTCTAGTTTGCATGGCAGTTGAAAATAGGTCCCTGGTTGGCAAAGGTAGCCTACTGTGGGGCTATTTGCATCACACTACCTTGCTTTCCTTTGGTGTGGGCGAGAGCTCGGCAGTGGAAGCCAAAAGATGTGGTCTAGCTGTAAACAGGCCTTTGTTTTTCAGCAAAGGAAAGGCGCCGCCAGTAGGAATATCCACAAAAAAGAGCCAGTGACTAGAGAGCAAGTAACTGAGTTCTCTCTATAATTAAATGCATTCCTCAGAATAACAACCAAGGAGTAGGAAGGAACCCAAGTAACACCCCCTACCGCTCTGTAACTGATTTCCTTTGCAGTTTAACAATCAGATCAGTCAAGAAGACTGGCCCTGACTGCAGTGCCTAGTTTCCCCTTTTGCTCCCTACTGGAAGAGTAATTAAGTTAGAGAGCACTCCGTGCCTGAGATCTGGTTTGTGTCAAGCTCAGATCAACCACTAGTTCAGGTTTGTTGATCGGCGCCTTGAACTTACCTCGGGCCCTCCCTTGGAACTACGGTGGGGTTTAGTACCAGGGCAAGTGTTGGATGGAGAGGTCCTGAAACCCCTCCCAAACCTCATTTTCTGTGATTGAGAATGTGCCTCTCTTTCCCAAGATTGGTAAACTTGCTTTGGCCCATATTTAGGAGAAACTTTTTGCGATTCATCAAATAAAGGAGCACAGCTTGCCAAGAGTTAAGTCTGAATTTAGTCACAATTTCTGAAAGCTGGATTTCGTGGTCAAAGTGTAACAATAAAAGTTGGAGTCTAGAATCAGGCGGAAGGTGAGAGAAGAAGGAAGTAGAGTTTTATCTGCAATTCAGTTAAAAACACATCATACTCCCTTTTCTATGTAGGAAAGCCTACGAGGTGTGGATATTGGTAGTGATGGTGGTGACCACGAGTGTGGTGAGTGATTAGAGTGGGAAGGATGGCCAGCCAGTACGATGATTGCAGAAGAGAGAGGAGCCATCAGTTGGGTCTTTAAATTATTTATACTGTACTTGGAAAATAGGACAAACACGTGACAAAGACATGAAACCATATTCATGCGGAAGAATGTGTCAGAAGTACTTGATACAGGTCAAGCACTCAGACAACATTCATGAAGTACAGGAATGAATGGGTAGAACGAAGATGGATGGATGGGTAGAAAGCCAAGTACTTCAGCAGAAAACACTGTCGTCATGGAAGTATTCTGCCAAAATGGAATTAATTGTCCATCTCCTGCTGGGAAGAACACCGTGGGCCCTATTTCTTAGTCGTACAGCTAAATTTGAACAAATGTAGGTATTATGTGAATAGATTAGGCAGTGTATGATGACTAAGCCTCTATATTCCTATGCATTAAAATTATCCTTATCTTAGCTGTAGGCAAAAAATTATGCTGTGATATAGAAATTATATTATCAAATGTGGAAATTTTAGAGTACCAGTTTTATATAAGTCTAAGGAGAACAAGGTAGGTTGGCAACAGAGAAAGCAGTGACCAAGAGGATAGGAACTGAGCCCTAAAGATGGAAGGAAAAAATAAGTCTACATGACATGTTTAACGTTTAGACTGGAGATACACATATGGGAGTCCACAGTGTTCTGGGTCTGTGTGGGAGCCGTTCCTCAGTCTTTGAAGATCCAGGTCAGATGTTGTTTTCTCTGGGAAACCTTCCTGACTGTGTAGTCATTCCTTTCTCTGCAATCCCCAGGGCTTCATACTGCCTTGCAATTATTTTCCTCCTTTTGCAAGAGCAAGAATCTAGCATATGTTAGCAGTCAATCAATGCTTGTTCATTATAGGCCAGGAACTGTGCTAGTTTCTTTCAAATAAGGCATCTTATGCAATCCTTGCAGCAACCTGTTCATTCTCATCATACATACGAGGACCTTGGGCTAAGTGTGATATGTGTGGTAAGAGGGAAAGGCTTCAAACCAGAGGTCTCCAGACAGCAGGTTCACTGCTGTTTCCGCCATAGCAACTCCATTCTCTCGAGCAGTGCTTTATAATAGAATAATTTTAGACACGTGTGAAATTTAAGCATTTTTAGGAGCCATGTTAAAAAATGAAATGGGTGAAATTAAATTTTTGTAATAATATTCCATTTTAGAATAGTTTTAGAGTTACAGAAAAGTGAACATAGATAGAGATTCCTGTATACCCTGTACCCAATTTCCCCAACACTAACATCTTACATGAGTGTGATATATTTGTGACAACTAATAAATCCATACTGATATATTATTATTAAGGAATATCGTGCTTTATTCAGATTTCCTTTGCTTTTACCTAATGTCCTTTTTCTGTTCTGGGAGCCTATCCGGGATATTCATCGTGTCTCCTTAGCTTCCTTTATGACAGTTTCTCAGACTTTCTTTGCTTTGATGATTTTGACAGTTTTGAGGATACTGGTCAGACATTTTGTAGAAAGTTCCTGAATTGGAGTTTGTGTGATGTTTTTCTCATGATTATACAGGGATTGTGATGTTATTGTCTGTAATAAGAGATATATATATATATGATCTTTGTCCCATTTCTGGCAGAGCTCCTAAAACCCTTGGAATTTCCTAAGTGATAAGAGCAATAGAGGTGTCTCGAAATTCATAACAAACCCCTTTCTACCACACTTGCGTTTATGTTAATGAGGTGACTTTGGGAAAGCACCTAAGGGTGGGGGCTGGTTGCCAGGGGAACCAACCATATGATTGGAGGGTTGGAATTTCAGTCCCACCCCGGACCTCTAAGGAGGGGAGGAGGCTGGATGTTGATCTCCAATGTCCAATGATTTACTCAATCGTGCCTTACAATGAGCCTCCATAAAAACCCAAAGGAAGTGGTTCAAAGAGCTTCCAGGTTGGTGCAGCAGAACTCATCCACTTGCCCCAAACTCCACGAGGACTGAAGAATCTGGCTGTTCAGTCCTGTCCTTTAATATATTTTGTAATAAATTGGTAATCTAGTAAGTAAAATGTTTCTCTTGAGTTTTGTGAGCTCCTCTAGCAAATTAATCGAACCCAAGAAAAGGGTAGTTGGAACCTCAGATCTATAGCCGGTTGGTCGGAAGCACAGGTAACAGTGGGGACTTGTGATTGGTGTCTGAAGTGGGGTGGAGGAGGGCTCAATCTTATAAAACTGTGCCCTTAATCTGTCAGATCTGATGCTATCTCCAGGTAGATAGTATTAGAATCGAGTTAATTGCTTGATGGTAGTGTTGCAAAGCACACATATCATATGGGTTGTGGGTGCCGGGGAGAAGACCACTGAAGTATATTGCCATTCTCATCACATCCTATCAAAGGTATATGCTACCTACATGACTTACCACAGATGATGTTAACCTTGATCACCTGTCAGGTTTCTCCACTGTAAAGTTACTCCCCTAGCCCTTTCTATACTGTACTCCTTGGAAGGAAGGATTAAGGGGTGGGGAGTTACATTCTGTTTCCTTGAGGAGGGAGTATTTACATAAACCATTTGGAATTCCATGTGAGAAATTTATCAATTGTCCTTCATTTCTTTCTTTATTGAAAATAAATAAAAGCATCATTTATCTATAGCAGTATAGATACATGACTATTTAATAAAATTAGTTTAGATATATATTTTGTTTAACCCCATAGATAAAAAATTATCATTTCAATTCATAATCAATATGAAACATTTATGAGATATTTTTCATTTTGTTTTCATAAAAAGTCTTCAAAATCTGGCATGTAATTTACACTTATAGCACATCAAATTTGGATGTTAAATTTTCATCAGCAATACTTGATCTAGATTTAGATTTCATAAAATTTACAGTTGAAAAAGTAGATTCACACACCCAAGTATCTAAACATACCTAAAATTTGTTCAGTAATTAAAGCAGGTGCCCCAAAGTCATTTTCCTTTAATACTTGCATCTATTTGACAAAATTCTTCTTTTTTAAAGAAGAATTGATTTGACATAGTTTCAAAACTATGTCCAAGTTAATTAAATTCACTAACTCCTGTGTCAGCTCAGTATTATCGCCATCAAATTCTACAGTATTGCATAAAATGAAAAGCATCTTTAAATTTATCACAATTAACAAAGCATTATTCAACTATTCAATTTTTCTTTTAGTTTTGGCAGCAATTTACCTAACACTGTTGGTTATGATTAAAATCTTTGCTAAATCGATTCATATTGGAAATAACTGCAAAGTAAGTATTATTAAATTTTACTATGAAAAGCTTCTATTTCACCATAAATTCCCATACTGTACTGCTAGGTCACGAATTAGTTTTACTTTCTTTGGAGCATCAAATTTAGCTCATTTATATGCAGTGTAATATCAGTGAGAAAACATAAATCACACTTATTTTTTGTGGCATGAAGTGTAGTGCCATTTTTTTGTCTTTGATTATTGAGTATTTGGCAAGCATTTCTTTTGTTTTAAGAAAATCTTGAATTAGAATTATTATAGCAAATCTCTGTAAAACTCTTCCACAACTCAACCCATGAGCATTTGCAAAGAATAAAGATCATTAAATTGTTTTCTGTTTCTTTTAACAGTTTCACAAATGGATGATTTTTCATTTTCTATGTACAGAATGATTTTAAGAACTCTATACATGACATTTTTCATGAAGTCTGCCTCGGAAAACTGATCACAGATACTTTCAATATGTATCATACGTTAGTATAAAACAATAAAGGAAACACCAGTCTCTTGTTTTAAAATTCCCATAAATCCAGATTTTTTTGATCTATAATATAGCTAGAACAATGTCTGTCATAAAAGGAAGTAATTTTTTTCATATCCAGCTAAAATTCTTTGATAATTTTAAAAGATTAAAAAATACCTATGACATGAATTGGATTTTTTAGGCTAGGAAATAACAATTTTTTTTTGTATTTTTGGAAGTCCTTGGAGATAAAATACAACCAAAATATTAATCAGGCAGTGACATATTATATAACTCAATAAATAATAAAAACTTGCAATTTAAAAAATTTTGAATCAGTTAATCTTTAATACTGTTTGTAAGATCTTGAATTCTATGTGCAATCATTTGGTGGCTTAACTGAAGATCTTTCACTTTTTGTAAAACATCTTTTAAACCTTGTTTCTCATAGTTTTATTTATTTACTTATTTATTGAAGTATAGTTGGTTTACAATGTTGTGTTAATTTCTGCTATACAGCAAAGTGATTGTTATACATATATATACATACTTTTTCATATTTTTTCCATTATGGTTTATCACAGGATATTGACTGTAGTTCCCAGTGCTATACAGTAGTACCTTGTTGTTTATCCATTCTATATATAATAGTTTTGTATGTGCTAACCACAGATTTTTTTCCTCATAATTTTCTGATAAAATTTTAATAACAAATAATAATTTATTTTACTATGTCTTCATCTAAAAATGGTGTTCTATTTTGTATCAGGATCCAAACTGATATATAGCTGGTCAGACTTACAAACTCAGATGCCACTGAAAAATCACTTAAAACTTTATTGGACATTAAATCTGATGTCAGTAAACTAATCTCGCTGAATACTTTTTGACAGTTTCAAATTTTTTATCAAATTCAAACCATATTTGCTGAAAATGGCTCTCAACTTTGCCTGCTTAATTTTGTGTAATTTTTTTAAGACAGTAAAGAAGCAGATTTTCATTTTCCTCTGCTGCAGCAAATTGTAATTGTCATTCTTTGTGAAAACTCTGACATATTCTTCAAGTCTCTATTTCCTTCCTACTGGTATGGTCATAATAATAACCCTTAATTTCCACTTGATTTTGTATGAGTAGTATGTCTTCATTTTAAATTTGAAAAATTTTCCATACTTATTTTTTTGTACTAGAAATGTGATTTAATTCTATTATGTTTTTTTAAAAAAGTAATTTAATTATCAAGTGGACTTCCATAGATATCACTGTAATTTATACTGTCTATATAAAATATTCAAATAAACATATTACAATGTTACATCAGTCCATAGGAAAAAAAAATTATTCAAACTGAACCAAACTGTTGACACTTAGGAGATTGGTCGTGCATTTCCATGTATGCTCGAAATGGCACATGAGCCAGAAACACGCACTACCATACAATAATTATATCCTACAAAATGCAGTGATTAAAGCAAAATGTAATCTGCTAAAACAATAGTGTTTAATGGAAACAGTTTACACTGCTTTAATTTTTTTTTAATTTATTTATTTTTGGCTGCGTTGGGTCTTCGTTGCTGCATGTGGGCTTTCTCTAGTTGCAGAGAGCGGGGGCTACTCTTCATTGCGGTGCACGGGCTTCTCATTGCGGTGGCTTCTCTTGTTGTGGAGCACAGGCTCTAGGCGCACGGGCTTCAGTAGTTGTGGCTCATGGGCTCTAGAGTGCAGGCTCATTAGTTGTGACACACAGGCTTAGTTGCTCTGCGGCACGTGGGATCTTCCCGCACCAGGGCTCGAACACATGTCCCCTGTATTGGCAGGCGGATTCTTAACCACTGCGCCACCAGGGAAGCCCTGCATTAATTTTTTAATTTAAACATTAAATAAAAATTCAGTCACACTGACTATATTAAGTGTTCAATTGCCACATGTGGCTGGTGACTACCATATTGACAGAGCAGCTCTACAAACTACAGTCTGAATGGCCTGACTTTTACTCCAAGGTCAAGGTCTAAAGAGAAGCAAGCCCTTAATCCCTTAATCCCTTAACTAGGGGCTGAAAAAATAACTAGAGATAATTTATAGAAGCTTTCTGCCTCAATACGCTTTGTGTAGTTTTGCTACAAGGGAAAAGTAAGAGAAAAACAGAAAAAGACAAAGAGGTTGAGAAGCACATATCCATAAAGTAATGGTACTTAATAGCTGATAGCTCATTGGAGGTAAATTTCCCTGTTTTTTTTTTTTTTTTTTTTTTTTTTTGCGGTATGCGGGCCTCTCACTGTTGTGGCCTCTCCCGTTGCGGAGCACAGGCTCCGGACGCGCAGGCCCAGTGGCCATGGCTCACGGGCCCAGCCGCTCCGCGGCATATGGGATCTTCCCAGACCAGGGCACAAACCCGTGTCCCCTGCATCGGCAGGCGGACTCTCAACCACTGCGCCACCAGGGAGGCCCAAATTTCCCTGTTTTTTATGCCAGAATTCATCCTAAGGCAGGAGGTGTCTGATAGGAGATATACATCATTGGATTTTAGGTTGTAGAAGAGAAATTTGACTTGCCCTATGAATGGATGCTGATGAAGGGGAAAAAGATTTGGACCTATTTTCCAGAAGGACCTTGTAAAAATCAGAGCCAGACCATGAAGGTATGCATTGCCTTAGGTGGGCCCAGGGTCTCTCACTGGACATGTTCAACTACAGATTGAGTACAGAATCTAGGACATTCCAGCATCAGATGGAAAAATAGATTTAGATGACCCAGAAAGTCCACTCCAATCTTTAGATTTTGTGAGTCACAATCAGCAAGGCATAATTGGCTCTTTTTCTCTTTCAAATTAGGAAGCCACCAGGTGTTACAGCTTTTCTGTATTCTTTTTTCAGTTTGTGAAGTGGGTGGTACTTTTATATTTCATCCCAAATCTGAACCAGCAGAACTGTTCTGGCCACATAGATAAGCACAATCCTTTGACAATTTCTCTATTGACTAATACATGACTCACTTTGCCTCTATTTATGGACTTATTTTTATCTTACTCCCAGAGAAGATTTGAAGTAGCTCACAGTAAAAACAATATACTTAGGCATTTTAGAAAACAGGGCCTAACAAAGGATTGTATCAGGTTACAATAGTCGTTATTTCCAGAGAGAGAAGAATCGAGCTCCCCTATGTCTTTTTTATAAGATTGATTGGTGAGTTGAGCCCAAGGTGTTTAAATTTAAATCAGCAGTCTCTTAATGACATGAATGAGATGATCTTACTTTTAAAACATAGTTGCAGATTAAATTATCCGAACACTGGAAGAACTCACCCATCCTTGAAGCTCTATTTCTAAATGTAAATGAATAGCCGAAGTCAAAACAGAGGAAAGCAACATGAGAAATTTCAAATTAATTTTTCCCAAATGCACAGTGTTTTCACATTTTTAATGGATTTAATGCACAGCCACCCTAAGCAAGAATCTGCTTTATTAGAAAAACCACCATTTTTATTAGAAAATAAAAATCAAATCTGACCCAATATAATTAAAATTGTCTACTGCTACCGTGTGAGTAATGTAAGATGTGTTTAATTCATTGATTTACTCTAAGGGTCTCAACCTAGTATTTTAAAAATAACATTTCAAAGTGATGTTTTACATTTAGAATTCACTCCCCTTTTATCCTTCCATAATCAATAACATGAGGATGTTGGGCTAGATAACCTCTGATACAGTGCTCTTTCTAATTAATAATTTTCAATATTTCTTCTATCCTTGCCTCTTTCATGAAAGAATCTACCTTATTTTCTACCCTAGAGAAGTCTTTTGGTTCCCCACCCCATGCCACCCTTCAGCCTTCACCTATAATCTGTAATGGTCCCCCTGACCATTCTTTGTTGTGACCACTACATACATGTAGTTTACCCAGAGAGACACACACACCCATCTCTATAGAATGAGGCAGAGATAGAAACTGCAGCACAGAGAGAGAAAAGACAAGGCACAGCTCCAGAGTGGTTGAGTCCCCAGAGGGAGAGATGAACAGCAGTATCAATGTGTGGTTAAAACTTACAAAGTAATAAAAAGCTGGATTCCTGTGCACATTTTCCCCCAATTGTTCCAGTGGGCAGTTGCTACAGAGATCAGTCAACGTCTGTCCAGGAATTCTCTTCTACTGAGCTCTTGTACCCCATGTGATTCTTCTCAACATCCACATCCTTCTTTTGCTCTTTACCCCTCAGGCAACTGCTACTAAGTACTCAACTAAGAAGACTTCTTTCCATTCAAGGATTTCTGCCTTTGTTCTCTATTTTTAACAAACTTGACTGTCCTCTACTGTCCTAATGTTCTATATTTCAACTTTTATTCTAAAGCCAAAGAGGCAGGTGGCTTAAGAATAAAATATGTGGCTCCCCTATTTAGATTTCTCACTCTCCTTTTTCTTCTACTTGCTTCCATGGCATAAGAAGCTTTGCTAATTGTAACTCGATAGTGGTTTCTTCTTTCAGTTCTCTTCAGTTGTATAGTCTGTCATGAAGGTTGATAAGTTTGAGGGCAAGTTGTCAGAGTTCAGTGAAATGCATTTTCTTGGTGTAGGCTGAGAGGTTGAAAATGATCAAATCAGAATGAATTAATTGGATAGAGAAAGAAGCAATGTGCAGATTGAGGTAAGATATAATCAATAGAGAAAACAGATCTTAAATTAGGTTGGGGTATACTGGAATGAATTTCTAGGGCAGTGTCCTTGTATCCATGGGGTGTTAGGGAATGAGTAGAGGCAGAGAAGGAGAGATTTAGGTGAACTCTTTAAGAACCTACTCATTTCATTTTTATTCAGCAAACATTCACTGAATTTTTATGTGTCAGTAGTGTACTGAACAAAACCACAGTGCATGTAATAGACACAGCCCTGTCCTATGAAGCTTACTCTTCAATATGAAGATAGACATTAAATAAATGGGCTACAAATAAAGTATGTAATTGCAGAGTCATTCACTCTGCACACAGAAAGTGATTCTGACCATTTGGAAGACAACATACATCTCAAAGAAACTTACCTCTCTCCAAAGGACGTGAGAAGGTGTCTGTTGGTTTCAGAATTAACATTAAGATGCCACAATACAAGTGCTCAATTGTCCTGGTATGACTCCTAACTCTACCTAGCTATGTTGCCTTGAGCATGTTATTTAACATTATGAATCCACTGACTAATTTGAAAGTGACAACAACCTACCTCACAATACTGTTCTAAATACATAATGAAAGCATTTCTGAACAGTGTCCAGTAGAAAAGTGGTAAGTAATACCATAAATGAATGTTTGACAAAACAGTCACAGTGCTTAGTCACATAACCAAATTTTTCATTTAGCAGAAACATATATTAGCAAATGTGAAATAGGTAGCTAGTGGGAAGCAGCCGCATAGCATAGGGAGATCAGCTCAGTGCTTTGAGACCACCTAGAGTGGTGGGATAGGGAGGGTGGGAGGGATATGCAAGAGGGAGGAGATATGGGGATGTATGTACATGTATAACTGATTCACTTTGTTATAAAGCAGAAACTAACACACCATTGTAAAGCAATTATACTCCAATAAAGATGTTAAAAACAAACAAAAAAAAGTGACCCTCTCTAAAATTTTGTGTCCGAAAAGGATTTGCAGGGAAGAGAAAAAAGGTAGACCGTCGTTCTCTGTTTAAGAAAATAGTTGTACTTATATTTGCACCAAAGAATTTTTAATAAAACCAAGTCAACAGAATTTTAAGTGGCTACTGTTGATATGTCAAAGATGAATAACAAGCTTTTTTGGACCCAAGAAGTCTAAAATTGGTTGGAGGCGTTGCTGTAAGACAAATATTCTCAAAATAATAATTTTTGATATTTCTTTTATGTAGCCTGCATTTTTTTCTTTCCAGTTTCCTTCCCCCACAACCTCAGAGAATAGGGCTGTGACAGTGTATCAGTTAGGTAGTGCTGCCTAACAAACTATCCCCAAACTCAGTGACTTAATATAATAATTATTTCCACTCCTGTGTCTGCTGCCACACTGGGGGTCTGCTGATAGGGGCTGAGGTCAGTCAGCTAGGCAACTCTGCTTCAAACTGAGGGTCCAGCTGGACATGAGTTTTTGATATGGGTTGTGTTCACTTTTGCTGCCTGAATATTCATTTTTGGGCACAGCATGAAGGGACATCAGCTACTCTGTGAGGGGCCTTTTTCATGGCACTTGCAGAGGCATGAGATTGCAAGCAGAAATACATGATGTAGTGAAAGCCTAGGCCAGCACTGGCATGCTGTTACTTCTGCCCGTAGGCTGTTTGGCCAAAACAAATCACACAACCAGATCCAAAATCAAGAGGCAAGGAAATACACTCTACTTCTTGAGAACAAGAGACTGCTTTCTCAGCTGACAAATATTAGGGATTCTATCTTAAAGTAGGATGGGAGTTATGTGCAAGATCAGAACGTTCACATCTAATTTGAAAGAATTTTCACTGATAGATCAATAGGAAAAAAAGAAGAAAATGATAAGGAAGTATTATTGAATTATGAATTTCTCCATGAGAAATTCTAACATACCTTTCAGAGTTTTGAAAGATTCCTTTGCTCAGCTGTTAAGCACCGCTGGATAGTATTTTGAACATTTCAAAATAAACTGTTTCAGTGGAGCTGAAATGTACTAATTTTGAATACTTAGCCATCTGGAGCATTAGATGTTTAATTACAGCTAAAAACTCATGAATGAACAGTATGAGGCAGGTTTTCTTCCCAGTGGATCCCAGTTGTCTTTGTCTTTATTTTCAGTAGAGGAAAAAAAAAAAGAAGAAAGATGCCAGTGGTCATATTGTCCTATTTCTTGGGCTTTGTTCTCTTCTTCTCTTTGTGTGTAAGCTGATCTTAAAAACATTATCAAACCTTGCCAAGATCTTTGTCTCATTTCATAAAACATCAACTATAAATGCAAGTCTATCTGTTACGTAAAATAACAATAGTCATAGGAAAGTATTTTATTATGTCAACTTCATTTAAGGTCAGTTTCCTCAAAGCTTATGAGTTTATATTTCTTTTGGAGCACATTCCTCCCTGTTCAATCTATTTAACACTCTTAATAACTAACCACAGTCATAGACATAAAAGAAATGATGGCTGTATTATCAGTATGAGAAGCAAAATTATAACAATTGAGCTAAAAGTTAAGAGGTTTTAAAGAAATTAATCAGATGAGATTCTATATTTAAAATTTCATAGCATTTATAACATTATAGATTTTAGGAATCTCGTTTTTCCATTCTCTCCTGAACATACTAAAGGTCAGTAAAAACCAACTCGGTAAACACTATTTAATGCCCCTAAGGTATGTGCAACCCTGGCCAGATAGTGTAGAACTTGTAGATCTAGTTTAAGACCCTTCCCTGCCATTGAAGAGCTTGCAGTCTGGTTGAGAAGCAGAGAGACTGGTATGAAATAGTCAACTGCAAGTCTAGCAGTATATTATATGCTACATTACTCAGGATTAGAGGTAACCCCCCCTTCTCCACCCTATTTTAATTAGGTCTGTCCTCACCGTCTGTTATTATCTCTTAGCACACCTTGCTTATAACCCTCAGAGCATCTGTCATAGCTTGTGATTCTATATTTGTAGGCTTGCTTATTGCCTGCTACCCCCATTAGATCAGAAGCTCTGATAGCAGGTGCCTCACCCCATTGATCCGCTGATATTAACACCCCGTGCTTAGGGTAAGGGTCAGCATCTATCAATACTGTTGAGTGGATGCCTAAGTGAATGAGTGAAATAAAAAATAAATGAATAAATATCACTGCCTGAATAAAATTAGAGGGTTTCAGTTTGATTTGGCGCATTAGTTGGAAGCACGTAGTTTTGGGGTGTTGTTTTTGCTGTTGTTTGGGAGGTGTTATGGTAGACGGAAGAGAAAAGGGCGGTCAGGGAAGCCGATGTGGAAGAACTGTGTGTGTGACCACCCTCCTTCTCTGCTACCCTAGAGATGCGAGTCCACGCTTCGAGGGGCAGAGAGTGAGGCTGTGGCCAACCCGGTCTCAGCCTTCTGGTTCTCAGAGGTAGGTCTTTGGGAGTCAAGTGTGTCATAAGAAGAGGTCCTCATTACCGAGCATGCAGTCATAATAGCAGTTACTATCTACAGAGCACTTGCAATGTGCTGCAGCCTGTGGCTAAGGGCTTCTACAGCGTAATCTCTGAACAGCAGCCCCAAGAGGTAGATAATGTTACCAAACCCATTTTCCATTGATGTGACTAAGGATCAGGACGGCCTAAAGAGTACCAAAGCATCTGTGCTGGGATTAGAACCCAGGTCTTGCTCTAAGAGTGCATGCCCCTAGCCCATGCCTCTCTCAAGGAAAAGAGAAAGGAAATAAAAATATTCTTCTGATTAATTCCATTTGGCTCCCTTTCTTGTGCATGAAGACAACTTTGGGACAGGTATTTATGCATTCATTCAATCCATCAATAGTTATTGAACATCTGGGTCCTTTAAGATACAAAAAAATCACTCATTCACCTGGTCAAATGGTTCCTGAACACCCCATTACGTGCCAGGTACAGTTCTAGGTGCTTATACTTTATCAGTAAGTTACAGTTAAAGACTCGTACCCTCATAAAGTTTATATTTTAGGTAGGGAGATAAACCATCATCAATAAACAAAATAAGAAGTAAATTATGTTGTGTCTTAAGAGGTGTTCATTGAAATGGAAAAACAAAGGTCAAGGGGCCTGGCCAAGGGGCTCAAGGAAGGAGGAAAGCCAGGTTGTACATGTAAACAGGGATTTCAGATGAGACCTCAGCAACAAACTGACATTTGAGCAAAGATGTGAGGAAGTAGGTAGTGAGCCATGAGGATCTCTCAGAGGAGAATGTTCCAGGTCAAAGGAACAGCTGGTTCAAAGGCTTTAAGGTGGAGTAAGGACAATGACTTCCAGGAGTCCACACTCTTGTGGCGAAAAAGCTAATAAACAAACAAAGTAATTATAAGTCATTGTTGTTGAGGGTAATAAATCTTAAAGAGAAGGTGTGCCTCATGCGATGAGATCACAGAAGCAAAGGAACTGAGTGCCCAGGGGCGTTTGGAAGAGCCTTGCTGAGCAGGTGATGTTTTCATTCCTTTCCTTAAACACAGGAAGTATTCCGGTGGATGGGGAGGTCTGCCAGAAGGCAGAGGAGTAGCTCAGTGGAGCACTGCACATCCAGGAAGAAAGAAGAGCTTTGCCTGGTGCCTAAAGGGGACAAAGGAGGTGATGGGTTAGAAAGGTGAACTGGGGTCAGATCATCAAGAGCCTTGCTTAGCGCTAGAACATTTCACTTCTTGAAGATGGTGTGGAGGCCCTGAAGGATTTAAGAGGGAGTGTGTTTTTATAGGTAAGAAAATTGAGGCTCCTGAGAAGGTAAGAAACTTCCAGGAGAGGGCCACAGAGCTACTAAGTGGTGGGTCCAAGATTCAAGCCCAAGCTTGTCTGACCTCTGAACCGCGATGACACCAGAACTCCCCCTACATATGTAAGGGTGTGATATTAGTTCCTGCAGAACAGTTAACTGTGAAATGGGTGCTGTTCTGGTTAGGGAAACCTGGTCAGTGGTTACCTGCCTTGTCTTTGGGAGGTGCAGAATCTACTTTGCCTAGCTCTCCACTTTTCCAAGGAGCCCAAAACTTATGTCACCAGTTATTTTACTAACGTTTACATTGCAGACAGAAGTGGCTGTAATATATCTCCCTTTTACTAGTTGAATACATGGTGTTATACGTATATTAACTTCACTGAAGTCACCCAGCAAGTCACTCCCAGACCTGCATGAGAACAAGACTAAACAACCTCAAATAAAGATACACCATGAATGTACCCAGTTGACAGGAATATGTTAGGCCCTTTTTTCAGGAGTTAGAGCTACATGTAAAAACAGTTATATTGAACAAACTTAAATTTGGTGTTTAATTTTTTTTAAATGTATTTTTAAAAACATTTATTTATTTATTTATGGCTGCGTTGGGTCTTCGTTGCTGTGTGTGGGCTTTCTCTAGTTGTGGCGAGTGGGGCTACTCTTCCTTGCAGTGTGCGGGCTTCTCATTGCAGTGGCTTCTCTTGTTGCAGAGCACAGGCTCTAGGCACACAGGCCTCAGTAGTTGCGGCACGTGGGCTCAGTAGTTGGGGCTTGCGGGCTCCAGAGTGCAGGCTCAGTAGTTGTGGGTTAGCTGCTCCATAGCACGTGGGATCTTCCCGGACCAGGGCTCGAACCTGTGTCCCCTGCATTGGCAGGTGGGTTCTTAACCACTGCGCCACCAGGGAAGCCCAAGTTTGGTGTTTTAAATTGGAGGTGCATTGAAATTAGATGAGTAAATATTA
Organism: Mesoplodon mirus; assembly: GCF_964341445.2. Lineage (NCBI taxonomy): Eukaryota > Metazoa > Chordata > Mammalia > Artiodactyla > Ziphiidae > Mesoplodon > Mesoplodon mirus. The sequence goes on along the minus strand of NC_138980.1, from coordinate 88,332,117 downwards.
CATCAGTTGTGCAAGATACTTATAGCTGGTTCTCGCTCTCTTTTTTGAAAAAGTAAATATAAAGCTACTGATATAACACATTGTTCTTTTCAGGGATGTTTTTACATCACGATTGTTAAGGAAAAGTCATGTGTTAGCCTGAATGTCTTGTTTTGTTAATGTAAGTGTGAATATACATAAGTTTAAAGTAAGGCCTGCAGTATTTACATCCTCTCTACTGATGTGTGTGTGTGCGTGTGTGTGTGTGCGTGTGCGTGTACCTGTGTGTTCTCTAGGGAAAGATTTATAGAAGTATCAAACTTTCAGAATATATATATATATATATATATATTTTTTTTTTTTTGTGGTACGTGGGCCTCCCACTGTTGTGGCCTCTCCCGTTGGTGCACAGGCTCCGGACGCGCAGGCTCAGTGGCCATGGCTCATGGGCCCAGCTGCTCCGCGGCATGTGGGATCTTCCCGGACCGGGGCACGAACCCGTGTCCCCTGCATCGGCAGGCGGACTCTCAACCACTGCGCCACCAGGGAAGCCCCAGAATATATTTTTAAAATGTAAGAACATGCTCCTGTTCAGTATTAGTTGTGGGAAGATAGATCATGGACCTGAGAACCAATATATTATTTAGGGCAGGTAAACTGAGGTTTTAAAAAAAAAAAAAAGGTCTCTAGGGGACTCCCCTGGCAGTCCAGTGATTCAGACTCTATGCTTCCACTGCAGGGGATGAGGGTTCGATCCCTGGTTGGGGAACTAAGCTCCCAAATGCTGCGTGCCATGGCCAAAAAAAAAAAAAAAAAAAAAAATCTCTAAAGCTCAGTCACTTAAAGAACAAAAAGTCAATCTCTTTCTCATCTTACGTTCAGGCTGGGAATTCAGATGTAGGGAAGCTCTCCTCCATGCTTTGATTCAAAAATCAAGGCTGCTGGCTGCTTTGACATCTTTAACGTGTGGCTTCCAGGTGGTCCTGAGTGTTGCCACTGCAGTCTGTCTGAATGGGGAAAGAGCATGGTGGAGCACACTTGGATGTTGTTCTTGGGTCTGGTCTGGAAGGAGCACACATCACTTCCACTAATATGCCCAGGGAGAGAGTTCAGCCACATGCCACACCTAACTGCAAGGGAGGCCGGGAAATGTAGTTGTGCCCCCAGAGAAGGGGAGAGTGTATTTTGATGGACAGCTAGAGGGCTCTGCCTTAACTGCTTACAGCTTTTTGTTTTTTTACATGCTGATGGGAGAATGATTCCATTAGCAAAAGAGTATCTCCCCTTTATTTGCTACAGATTCTGTGCACTAAACATTTATACTCAAGAAAGCCAAGTTTTGGGGCTTCCCTGGTGGCGCAGTGGTTGAGAGTCTGCCTGCCGATGCAGGGCACGCGGGTTCTTGCCCCGGTCCGGGAAGATCCCACGTGCCGCAGAGCGGCTAGGCCCGTGAGCCATGGCCGCTCAGCCTGTGCGTCCGGAGCCTGGGCTCCGCAACGGGAGAGGCCACAACAGTGAGAGGCCCGCGTACTGCAAAAAAAAAAAAAAAAAAAAAAAAAAGCCGAGGCTCATGGGTATCGGCTTGCTTGACTTACATTTCTCACTTTATTAACTTTCCCATAATTTATATCAGTTGAATCATAGGTCTTATTCACATTCAGGGTGATACAAATTTTCAATTATTAACCACTGATTCTCAAACTTCAGCTGGTTAAAATCAGAATATTTTTAGACTTCAGATCAGAATCACCTGGAGGGCTTGTTAATGCACAAGTTGCCACGCCTCACTCCAGGGAGTTTCTGATTTAGTAGGTCTGGAGTGGGACCTGATAATTTGCATTTCTAACAAGTTTCAGGTGATCTTGATTTCGCATCCGGGTCCACACCCTTTAAAAAGCACTGCCTTGCTTTCTACTAAGGTGCCTGAGTCTTTCTCCGCGGGTGTTGTCTCCCACCGTCTTACATCAAAACCAGCGTTCTCTGACCCCGAAGGGACTTGAAGAGATATCTGCCCACCTTCTGTAAGACAAAATTGAAGTTCTTGAGCTGGTAAGTGGTTTTGGTTAAATGTTTTAGTCTCGAATTGTGCTTTGAATCACTTTGAAGTGGAGGGGTAACTCTGACTTGTTTTATTGCGGCTCTGAAGGGTAACTGGTAGCCTTCTGCTCCTGTACCCCAGACTTCTTTTTCTTTGGCTTGGGTTTTCTTGTTGCGCTGTCTGAATTCAAGTGTTGTTGTCCACTGGCTCACAGATGATATTTAAACAGCCTTACTCAGAGGCTGCAATGCGTTGCTTTGTTGCTTTCATCTCTCGTAGAAAGTGAAATACAAGTCAGCATTACTTGGGAAGTTGTGTTTGTTGTATCAAATGGCTAGCTGGTCTGGGACTTTTTTTTTTTTTTTTTTTTTTTTTTTGCGGTACGCGGGCCTCTCACTGTTGTGGCCTCTCCCGTTGCGGAGCACAGGCTCCGGACGCGCAGGCTCAGCGGCCATGGCTCACGGGCCTAGCCGCTCCACGGCACGTGGGGTCTTCCCAGACCGGGGCACGAACCCGTATCCCCTGCATCGGCAGGCGGACTCTCAACCACTGCGCCACCAGGGAAGCCCCTGGTCTGGGACTTTTAAGAAATGTTTTCAAGTTAACAATCTAATAATCTTTGGGATAAGTAGAAGAATGTATTTTTTATGGTTTGACATCTTCATTTTCACTTTTATTATTATTTGAAGTATTAGGCTTGCTCTTGGTTGCTGCAGGTTGCCTATATAACCCCAAGTTAATCACACATTAAAATGTGCTGTTCTTGTTGCTACTCAAAGAGTTATCTCGGGCAAACAGGAGTCTACATGAACTACCGTCATATTCGTTATCCCAATTTGTCTGCTTACTTCTCTTGGCGATTTCACAGTAAGACACAACAGGTGCTAATCTGCCTGGGGCAGGACAGTGTAAAACAGGTTTGAGACAACAGTTTGAAGTCTTGCAGGTTCTTAACTCAGCACGATTCAGCTGGATTTGCACCAAGTGGTTGTTCGCTCATGCTGAGAAAAATAATCTTCGTCCCTTTCGTCAGTGGATCTCACAATGCTTCACAAAGGTTAATTAATGCTTATCACACACCCCATCACCCCCATTTCCAGATGAGAAAACTGAGTGATAGGAGCCAGCAGAGTCATTAGCCTGCAGCCCTGAGGCTGGGTGCAGTGAAGTGAAGGGGGGAAGACTCATTTGGTCTCCTGACCTTGGGGTCATGCTTTTTCCTGTTGTTGGAATGCTGTTGCCACATCTTAAACTTGGACAACCGAGGCTAGCCCTTGCGTCAACCTAAGCTACTCAAAACACAAGAAAAAAGTGGGAATTTGGGAAAGGTATGCTGTTACGTTTTATACAGATAAATCCTGAAAGGAGTGTGGGCGTGTAAGCACAGGTGTGCATGCTTCTGAACACATATCTAACCTTGAGATAGGATTCTTTCGTGCTTAGACAGCATTCTGTAAGTTTATTGGACTTTGCCCTGTGGTGAGGGTGACCAGTGAATGCCCTGGAGTAGGAATGGTCACCTTTTTGCATATGTTAGGTCATGAGTTAGCTGGGAACAGAGGGTCACCTCAGGGAGGGGCTACACCTCAACTCAGCTTTCCACGGGACAAGAAGCTTTCCTCCCTGAATGGAAAGGGTACAATTAACTCAACTTCACACCAAGTGCCAGCACCTGGCATTCCCAAGTAGCTCCCTGAAAGGCAGGTGCCTGGCCCAGGCTGCCTGTCTGCCACTTGCAAGGCTGTTCTCCCACTTGTCTTAGGGAAAGGGAGAGCAACAGTGGGGTGGGCGCCTCTCATGGAGCGTACCTCGAGTGTGGCCCTGTGTGGGCACAACTCTACTGGCCGGGCACCTCTCCCTACAGGGAGACCTGTGCGCCTTCCAGGGGCTCTCCTTCGAGTTCCAGCTTGCACCAGATGACACTGCTGGTGTTTGCCCCAGCCCTTTGCACAACAAGCCCATGCTAGGAGGTAGAGAGAGTTCTTGATTCTCATTTGGGCCCTCAGTTCGGGCATCTACATCAAACAGTAGGAATGTTTGTGTCTTTGAAGATGAGGCCGAAGCAACTGAGAGTCCAAACTCTGTGCATTTTACAGGGCATCAACATTAGCATAGTATACATTTAATTAACATTTCATATATACATCTATAAACACACCCACATGTGTAGTGGTGGACATTGATCAACTTCAGGTTTTCCCTATGAAAAAGCCTTCAGATAACCTTAAGGTGGTAAGAAACAGTTGCTGCTTTCCTATATATAATCTGTACGTTTTTCTTTTTTGTCTGAGATTTGGGTTTCCCCTTCTATAGCTGAGGTCATTGTTGTTCTATGCTGCTCCATAAGATGATGTAGAATTTTTATTACTGCCTCCCTGTTAGTTTGGTGGTTCTCAAGTAATAGTGTTCCTTGGAATGATCTAGAGATCTTGATTTTAAAAAAACAAACAAACCAATTTCAGCTTCCTGTCCCCACCTGCAGAGATGCAGATTTAATAGGTCTGGGAGGGGCCCAAATTGCTGTTTTTAACCAATATGCCTAGATCATTCAAATGCATGTGGTCCGTGGACCACACTTCGAGAAACATTAGTTGCTTTATGTTTTAAATTTCATTTATTTTTTTAACTTTATTTATTTTGGGCTGCGTTGGGTCTTTCATTGCTGTGCACGCGCATATATTATTTGTAATATAGGACTTAAAATTAGATACCAACTTTCAAAGATGAGTGGGTATATACATACTCTCTTGAAATTCTTTGTTTTTTAAATAAATAAATTTATTTATTTATTTATTTTTACATCTTTATTGGAGTATAATTGCTTTACAATGGTGTGTTAGTTTCTGCTTTATAACAAAGTGAATCAGTTATACATATGTTCCCATATCTCTTCCCTCTTGCATCTCCCTCTCTCCCTCCCTCCCACCCTCCCTATCCCACCCCTCCAGGCGGTCACAAAGCACCGAGCTGATCTCCCTGTGCTATACAGCTGCTTCCCACTAGCTATCTACCTTACGTTTGGTAGTGTATTTATTTATTGACTGTGTTGGGTCTTTGTTGCTGTGCGTAGGCTTTCTCTAGTTGCTGCCAGCGGGGGCTACTCTTCGTTGTGGTGTGCAGGCTTCTCATTGAGGTGCCTTCTCTTGTTGCAGAGCACGGGCTCTAGGTGCTCAGGTTTCAGCAGTTGTGACATGTGGGCTCAGTAGTTGTGGTGCATGGGCTTAGTTGCTCCATGACATGTGGAATCTTCCCGGACCAGGGATTGAACCTGTGCCCTGCATTGGCAGATGGATTCTTAACCACTGTGCCACCAGGGAAGTCCTTAGTTGCTTTATTTTTTGCATTTGTGTATTTTGAGTACAGCCTTTGCCAAAGCTTTGCTCATATAAAATAGCGGTTGCTTACTTTGTTGGTTAAACACCAAGAATAGCTTTTGCCACTAAACTGGTCTCAAAGCCTCTCTGTTACCTGATGTCCTCTCCTGCCTGTGATCTCTTTATCCTCATGTGTTCATTTTGGTACACAAAGGTAAAAGAAAAAAATGTGTGTTCTACAAGAAACATAACTTTTGGTAGGAGCCCTAATTTAGAAATCTCCCTGTTACACATGGTCATAACACCATTAAGCACCTCTTAGGTGGCAATTAATGAGTTTTTGTTTAATTAACTAGAATAGTATGCTTTTGGGTGGCTCAGTTCTTAGGAAACGATTATTATCGATCAATCAAAAAGTTGTTTGTGTCTATATGTATATACATATATATAAATATACATTATACTTTACAGAGTAAAAAATGAATGGGCAGTCTAAGGTTAGCAAGTTTGATTCCAGTCCATGGCAGCAGCTAATACTATATATTACTTTAGAGATGGGCAAAGTATGACGTACAGGCTAAGTCATGTCTACGGCCTGTTTATCAAAACACAGCCAAGTCCATTTGTTTACGTATCATCTATGACCGCTTCTGTGTTACAAAGGCACAGTAGTTTTAACAAAGGCTCTGTGGTCCACAAAGCCTGAAATACATAACTACCTGGTCCTCCACAGTAGAGTTCTCCTTCACTGGCTCTACGTGATACGATGGGCCATTTCTGTGGTCACTGCCCACGTGGAATACACACAAGAGCATAAATAAAATTTGTCCCTGTGGGGCATTATATTTCCTATTGGCCTGTCTGGAGAATTGGGATCACTCACTGGTTGAGTATTTTACTGGGTTCCCTTGGGCGTAAGCGTGGCAGAGCTACATTTAAAGTACACTTGCAATAGGTTACAAAAACTTGCTATTGTGTAATGCCTCCAAGTGTCTTATACCACGGTTTTGCAAACTACTCTGAGAAATGCTAGTATACCTTTAGGTATGACTGTGTATATAAAAACTTAAGTTTGGTAAATGCTATAATAGACTCATAATTCTATACAATCTCTCAGATTTAATATCCTCCATTTCTAAAAAGAAAATACAGCATGGAGTGTTTTCCAAACTTTTTTAACCCAAGTGGTTTTTGAGGAATAGTGACTTTTTGTGTGTGTGTGTGTGTGTGGGAGCGTGAATTGGGACATCCTGGCCTAAGTTAAGCCCCTGCTTTATTTTGCCGCAACATGGCTCTAAATAATTCTAAATAAGCAGGATTTGTCTTTCTGCACGGTTGGGTCAGGAAATTCCATCCACTTAGTTGCAGCTCTGCTCACCTTGTTGAAACACTATTAATTTGTGGCTTCAAAGTCTACATTCACACCATTCCACTGACTAGAATTGCCCATTCTAATTGTTTTCAACACTGTTGCTGTTTAAAAAAAAAAAAAACAGCCTCCAAAGACTGCCTCCAGAGCTTGGTCAGTTATTTAAGATGCTGATGCAGAACAGCAATACATCCTAAGAAAGATGTGCCATTAATTAACATGTCTTCTAACTTATCATTGTCCTTCTTCCCTTATCCCATTGTCAAGTTTGTTTAGTTCATTAATAACTAAGGAAGAATTTTGCTGCAGTGTTTGGTCTTATAAAAAATGTGCATTATATACAAGAAGTGTTTGGTTTTTTTCCCCACCTTCCCTTGTGTGTGTGGGTAGAGGAAGTGGTGTGACACATGCGTGGAGAAGAAGCTATTATCCCATGCAGTGTTTTCTGGCTGTATTAGGTTTATCTTGAAATTCATCAGTGGCTTGAATTCATGATAAATATGCTTGAGCAAGGGTCTGTGTGTGTGTGTGTGTGTGTGTGTGTGTGTGTGTGTGTGTTGGAGGTTATGGGGACTTAGCCTCCAAAAGGACTAACTTTTTTCCTAATCACAAATCACTTACTGTGCTTAGAACTGTGATTGTACTGCCCAGACTGATCCATCCCAAACCACTGATTCACTCAGTGACTGTGGGATATACTTGTTACCCTTCTACTCTGAGCCAACAGTTCCCTGTTCAGATTTGGTAGTTTCTGGAGACGTTTATGAGACTTACAGAGAATGTATTAATACATTCAAAAGATGTTATGCAGGCATTTAAACTGCTTTCTCCAAGCTAGCTCAGATGGTAATCTGGAAACCTAACCACCCGGAGCCATAAATGAGCAGGTGTGGAATAGGCAGCCTGAATCCACTGGCTCAGGACAGACAAGTATAAAATTAACTTGAAACACAACAGAGAAATTTCACTTGTACCCTGAGACCTGAGCTCCTTCCACAGTGTTCTACAAGTGAGTTTGCTCTTCTGAAAGCAGAGCTCTAATTTGTATTAACTGTCTGTGATGTATCTGTAGGTGTCGGCCAGCCGGTGCCTATGTGGATCAAGGCAGCAGTGACCAAAGGTAGTGGCTGTTCTTTTTTCCCATGCTCTCTTTGTGAGGAAGTCCTAGCATGTTAATCAGGAACAGCACATGCCTGTAGGAGTCTGATGTTTTTCTCATTATAATTCGCACCTGTGCAAACAGAGTGCCTCAGTCCTAGGAGGTGAGCTCACCAAACACCGCTCACTAGTGCTTCTGTTTCCACTCCCTGACTTTGAGTTTTTCCAGTGGTGTGTTGGAGGTGGCTCACAAAAGACAACGCTGTACACATCTCCTAACGCCATGTTCAGTGATGGCAGGTGGCCACCAAGTTGGGAGTATTTGCAAATAGGGCTCTTCCCCCAAACAAGACTGGCTGTTAAACATTTACTAGCACGCCACTGGGTTCTTTCTGTCTAATCTAGTCTCCCAGGATTGTTTTTTTGGCAGGTACAACTTTAGTATGTGTAGAACTCAATAAATTGTTCTACTTCTTTGGACTTTATCTTTGATTCATTTATCAATATATTTATATTTGAGTACATCCTATATACTAGGCACTGTGCTAGGTTCTAGGGAAAAATGTCTTATCCTTTAAAAAAATAGATAAAATTAATAAAAACTGTCATTATTTTTTAATAAATATTTAATAAATAATAAAACTGGCTTTCTTATTATTTTCATAATATTGCACAAACATCACTGTTTAACTCCAGGATCTTTCTATCACCCTCAAAAGAAATAGCAGGTCTCTTCGTCTCCTGTCAACCACTAGTTTCTTTCTCTGTGGATTTGTCTTATTCTACTGGACATTTCATATAAATGAAACCACACTATAGATGGATTTTGTCTGCTTTCAGTTAGCATAATATTCTCAGGATGCATCCATGTTGTAACATGTATCAGTGCTTTATTCTTTATGGCTGTATAACATTCCACTAAATGTACTACACATTGTCTATTTTCTTATAATGGACTATTTTCAGTGTTTGGCTAGCATAAATAATGCTGCTATGAATATCCATGTATAATTGCTTGTATGACCATCTATTTTTTTAAAATTTATTTTATATTCTGGCATAGTTGATATACAATGTTGTATTAGTTCCAGGTGTACCGCAAAGTGATTCAGTTATACATATATTAATTCTTTTTTAGATTCTTTTCCCATATAGGTTATTATAGAATATTGAGTAGAGTTCCCCGTGCTATACAGTACATCCTTGTTGATCTATTTTATATATAGTAGTATATATATGTTAATTCCAAACTCCTAATTTGTCCTCCCCAACCATCTTTCTCCTTTGGTAAGCATAAGCGTAGACATTTTTTTCTATGTCTTGTGTCTGTTTCTGTTATGTAAATAAGTTCCTTTGTATCTTTTTAGATTCCACATGTAAATGGTGTATGATATTTGTCTCTCTGTCTGACTTCATTTAGTATGATAATGTCTAGATCCATCCATGTTGCTGCAAATGGCATTATTTCATTCTTTTTTATGGCTGAGTAATATTCCATTGTATAAATGTACCACATCTTCTTTATCCATTCATCTGTCGATGGGCATTTAGGTTGCTTCCATGTCTTGGCTATTGTAAATAGTGCTGCAGTGAACATTGGGGTGCATGTATCTTTTTGAATTATGGTTTTCTGCAGATATATGCCCAGGAGTGGGATTGGTGGATCATATGGTAGCTCTATTTTTAGTTTTTTAAGGAATCTCTATACTATTCTCCATAGTGGCTGCACCAACTTACATTACCACCTATCTATGGATTTGCCTAGGCCTATTTGCCTAGGAGGGGTCCCTTTTCTCCACACTCTCTCCAGCATTTATTGTTTGTAGATTTTGATGATGGCTATTGTGACTGGTGTGAAGGTGATACCTCATTGTATTTTAGAATCTTTTGGGTATATACATAAGAATAGCACTGCTGGGGGTTATGATAACTTTATTTTTAATTTTTTGAAGTAATGCAAAGTTGTTTAAGTGTCTGTAAAATTACAGCTGTCGTAGTGGGTATGGAGTGGTATCTCATTGTTGCTATTTTTTTTAATCTCCCTGATGCCTAATGATTGAGTATTGTTCATGTGCCTATTGGCTATAGTGTGTTGTATTCAAATCCTTTGTCCATGCATCCTAGACTTTCATCAAATATCTTTTGTAAATCTCTCTTTCTTGATAATGTCCTTTATGTATAAGTTTTAATCTTGATGTCTGATGTATTTTTTCACTTGATTCTTTTGCTTTACTTGTCATATTTAAGAAACTATTACCTAATCCAACTTTGTAGATTTCACCAAAGTTTCCTTCTAGGAGTCTGAGATTTTTTGTTGTTGGAAGTTTTTGACTTGACTCAATCCCTTTACTTGCTATAGGTGTATTCAGATTTCCTCTCTTCCTGAGTCAGTTTTAGCAGTTGGTGAGTTTCTAGGAATTTGTCTGTTTCATCTAGGTTATCTAATTTGTTGGCATACAACTGTTTACTATTTTCTCTTTTTATTTCTGGAGAGTTTATAGTAATATCCCCACTTTTATTACTGACTTTAATAATTTGAGCCTTTGAGATGGGTGGTTAGGTTATGGACTTAAAATTAATAAGGGTCAGATTTTTTTCCTTACAAGCTAATAAGTTAGTCTGCCACAGTTAGGTGGATGCTGGTTGAAGATACAGTGCTCCTGGGTCAGAGACAAAGGTCAATTAGCATTAGCGAGAACAGCAACATTTTTTGGTGCTACTTCTGTAGGGCAATATGAAAAAGATGACACTTACACATACAATGGGTTGTGTCAGAGGAGAAGAACCCGGAGCTCATGGAACCCAAATCTTTTATAATGGGAAGTAACCATGCCTGCCCTTTGCCCCACAGGGAGGTACTCTTTAACTTTTAAACCTTAAAGTATTTAACACCTTAGATATAGTACACTGTACTCTTTGCTATACAAACACCTTAAATATCATCTGGAACAAAGTGCAGTTTGTGCCTTACATGCAAACGCATGCAGGAAAAAAAAAACCCATGGAGAACTGTCTCCTTCAAAGAAGAGTACACAGAAAGTAGGGTATGAGAGGTGGCAAGGACTTTGGATTTTACTTTGTGTAAAGGGATGTCATTTTAGGGTTTTGAGGAACAGCGGCACATGTTCAAATTTTTTTTTTTTTTTTTTTTTGGCGATACGCGGGCCTCTCACTGTTGTGGCCTCTCCCGTTGCGGAGCACAGCCTCCGGACGCGCAGGCTCAGCGGCCACGGCTCACGGGCCCAGCCGCTCCGCGGCATGTGGGATCTTCCCAGACCGGGGCACTAACCTGTGTCCCCTGCATCGGCAGGCGGACTCTCAACCACTGCGCCACCAGGAAAGCCCCACATGTTCATTTTTGTTTTGAAAGAATCACTCTGCTTCTGTGTAGAAATTAAACTGTATGGATGAAAGAGTGAGAGCAGTTAGGAGGCTATTAAAATACCCAAGACCGATTATGATGATTAATTCAATGGTGGAGGTAGGGATAAGTGGTCAGATTGACAATTTTGATGGCAGAATCCACTGGATTTTTGGTGGGTTGGATAAAATTTGGGAGGAGAAGAGTCCACTGGGATGGACAACACTGGGGTAAAAAATAGGTTGGGGGACTATAATCAAGAATACTGATTTGGGTGTCCAGTTGACATCCAGGGGAGATGCAGGGGACATCACTGGATATAGGAGCCTGTGGTTAGGGAGAGATAAAAGCTGGAGATGAACTATTGACTCCCAAATTTTATATTTGTCATTTCAAGTCCTGAGGCTTTGTAAGATTTCAGTTTCTTTTTAGACTCTGTCCCATTGTAGTCAGAACACTGAACCCTGGTGTCCTTCTGACATTCGGAGGTCAGAAAGAAGAGGATTCAGCAAATGAGAGGAAAAACCAGGAGACAAATTGACCTTAGAGCTAGATAAATAAAGATGACAGTGATGGTGATAAGGGTGACCCCAACACTAAGTGGGGAGCTTTGTTTACAAGATACAGATTCGAAAATAACTTAGAGTCCATTGGTATTTAAATTGGAAACAATGTAATTGCTAATCTGCTGTCCATGGAAGTTAAGAAGGAATTTAGAGGAGTGGGGGGAGAGTTTTGGTGAAGGGAACTGGGAATAAGGGGAGAGTGGATGCCTGGACCACATGGTGAGGTGGCTAGAGAACTTGTAGATTTTGTTATTTTAATTGTTAGGAAGTAAATCCGTCTCTTTGCCCAAGCCTTCAGTAATGTGTGCTACACAGAAATGCTTTTAGCATCTGTGTATGTTGTTTATGAGAACTAAGACAGTTGTCTACATCTGATGGAGAGCGGAGGGGAGGGGTAGAAGAAGCCACACATCTAGAGAGAGGAGTAAGATGTAGATTTCTATAGGAATGGCAACCTGAAGCTAGAAGGGACAAGGGTAGGGAAGTCACAGGGAATGCAGGGACCTTTTGGTCAGAGGATCAAGCTGGGATCTAGGTTACACCTAGGTAACCTAGTAGCTGCCTGATTCTTCCATCATATTCACTGCTTTGGACCGGGACCTCTTGCCATTTAACTTTTCGTATTCATGCTGATTTTCATAATTGCTTGGACTCTTAGGCTTGGCTGCCACTGGACAACACCATTGTGCTGTCAACCTTGCTCTGGCCTTGCCCTTTACTTCTGAAACAGGCCAAGTGAGATTGATGGTTATTTCATGCTTCTAACTAAGTACAAATAATTACATTGAATAAGGATGTAGCCTTCTCTGAATCAAGGAAGAATGTATCTTTATGTTTTCAGCTGCCAGATTTTCATAACACACTCTATCTTTTCCCTCATTTCTGGGTTCTTCTTGTTGTTTTTTTGTAGATGGTGGTAATTAATTCTTAGACAAGTTAACTCCATATTTAAGGAAAAAAAATTGTTCTTCCTAAAAGGAAGCTTTGACAAACCTCCTGTACCTTTTAGATAATGGTTCGTTGATAATATTTTCGATAGAATCTGAATCCTGGTTTCAATATTTGAATGCTAGAGAGAGAACACAGAAAGAAACCAATTGTGTTGAAGTAATGGGAAAAAAAACCGGATTTATGAGTCTAATCTTTGAAACTCTCCAATAATTCCTTATAAATTAATAGGTTAGGTAGTGCTACTCCTCTGGTCTGCACTTGACTTCATCTTTCTTCTCTAACCCTCTCTCAACTCTCCCTCCCTTCCTTTCTTCTTGTATTCCTAAATGTACCCCATAAACCCCGAAGCTAAAAAAAATATTGAACCACAGTTGAATCTGAGTCCAGATCTCATAGAAGTTCAAATCTCACCTTTACCACCTTCTATCCTTGTGAACTTCTTAAGGTAACTTTTCTGCCTTGGTTTCCTAACCTTTCAAATGGGGGTAATATTATTACCCTATCACATAGGGCTGTTGGGGAAATTAAAATAGACAATAAATACCAAGTGATTACAGCAATGCCTAACATACTAAGCACTCAGTAAATGTTAACTTTTGCTATTCTTCAAATAGACTCATACTTAAACAAGAAACTAGAGAAAAGTGTTTTGTAATGATGTCCTTTTGTATAGAAGAAGCTGGAGCTGGGAGAAAAAAAAGATCAAGAAAAGGCCTATCTTCTCTGAGCGAAATCAAGAAAGACTGTGCCAGTTGGTTTCATTCTTTATTACTCCTCATCTACATAGCTCTGCCCTTTAGATGCTATTGAAACAGCGTGCGCTTTGATACCTGCAGGCCTACCACTGTCCTTGAAAGTAACAAAAAACAGTGACTTTGAGTAATTTATTTAACTTCTGGGGTTCTGATTTCTTATATCTAAAACGGGAATAGTCACTTGGAATCACATATACTATGGAAATGTACCTTGAAAACATTACCAAGACTCACCCTGGGTTGGAAGCTTTTTAAGATTCTACTGTAAGTAAAATGCGGGCTGGGTACGATTTCACAAGGTTCATCTGGTCTTTGCAGACTGACTTAGCCACACAGGTTCTACTGTTTCTAGGGAAATTACTTCCATTAATCCCTGAATGGCAGCTTTCTCCCCTGGCACAGCAGACAGCAGCTGCTCAATACCCCAGAACAGGAGACAGCAGTCTTGGTTTGTGAAAGGGAGGACAAGTTTTTTGTTCAACTAATCACAGAGGACTTGAGGAGGGGGTAGAAGTTTTTCCAGAGCGGAGTAATTTCCTCTCCTTTATTCAGAACAGAACGCAAAAACAGATGAACGACTCCTACCTGTGTCACGACAAGAGAAATCCAGTTCAGTCATGGTCCTCCTCTCCCGGCTACCCATCCTTAGGACCCAGGCATTCAGTCTTAGAATCACCAACGGACTAGAATATAATGGCTGTTTTGGAGAAGTTATGATCTATCTTGTCAGAGGCCTTCTGGGGACACTTCAATCCTTGTATGAATACACAATACCCTGGAAATGGTTCTTTGGAAACCATCTGAATATATTACAAAACCCTGAGGTTCAGCAATCCCAACTCAACTGACTGAAAATTCTTTTGATTTTGATAATTATTTCAGGGTACAGACAACAGTACAGCACCTTGAAGCACCTTGTTTTTTCCCCTGGAACTTGCAGGGAGCCATACATCTACATGAGAGACCTGTCTTGCACAGGATTTCACTGGAAAAACCAGAGCTATTATAAATAATCTCTCGTAGTAGCTAAAACCATAAGCTTTTTTTTTTTTTTTGATCTTGCAGTGCCTCTTAGAAATGGTCAAACTGCTTTATATTTAATTCTTACGAAAACAATTTGCCCTTGGACAGGTCCTTGATTTTCTCTCTGATGTGTTTGTGTAATTTTTTCCATTAACAGATTCAGGCATTTTGGCATTAAAGGCATTCAGGCATTAAAGGCAGATTAATGGATGTTTAATTCAATAAACAGCATAGGATTAAACCCAGTACCCGAAGTGAGGTGATGTAACATATTTTAGCAAGGGTCTTAGTTTTTCCTCTTTACTCCCAAGCCCCAAATTGGCTTCTACTTTGACAAAATTATTTGTATATTTCTTGGAGCTATTTTCCTGATCGTGCAGGGTTTAAATGCAAGGTGGCCTATTTGATCCATCTGTGTTTCTGTTGAGGTTGGTTCCTGGCTGAATGGTTTTCTGAAAAGCATTAAGAAAAGTTCTTTAAATATAGAAAATTGGTCCTTTCAGCTGGAATAGGTAATGCTTTCCTCACTATTTTTTCCTGTGGTTAGTCAGAAACAAGTTAGAGAAGAACTAGTAGAATATGGGTGGGAATAAGTTGTATGGGGGGTGCTCTAAGTTGTCAAGATGACTCTCCAGAGGAAGTTAAATGTAGATCAAAGAACTAACCATTCAGGTCAAAGGAAATGAACAAGGACAAATAAAGCTCAGGAAGCAAATTAGAAGAAAAAAATAGTATCATAATCTATTTTTATAATAAAACAGTTAGATCTTATTTGTTATCATTAAGTCATTAGCTCATCTAATCAAGAAAAAGAATACCCAAACGCATAATTAGGAATGAGAAATGTGAAATACCCACAATTAGAGAATATAGCCAGAAATGTATGCAAGAATAGGTAAATTTATATAGATGAAAAACTCCTTTTCAAGGAAAATATGGATTACCAAAACCAAGAAAAGTTAAACCTGACTAGACCAATAATCATAAGGATGAGAATATTAAAAAAAAAAAAAACCTTAAAGATTTGAACCATATGATTTCACAGAGGAATTCTTTTAAACATTTAAGCAACAAATAATCCCTGTTATTTCTACTGTTCTCATTTTGTTTTATCTGGTTTCCTCACTACCCCACTCCACCCAGGAAATCTACCTTGACCACATCAATGCCCACATACCTACCCACTCCTACATAAAATAGATTACTCTTACTCACAAATGTTGATAAAACAACTCTAAATAGAAAATTTTCAAATAGAATTTAAGAAAAAATATTAACCCTAATCAAATAGGGTATATTACAACTTTTGTGATTGTATGTGAACTACTCCACTGAGATCCTTCAAGATTTCATATTGGTTTATGGAATCAGCAGGCCCAGGCTTCAGTGTGGCTTTAGACATAAAAGTATCCATAGGCTCAAACAATGTGTTCTTTTATTTATCAGTTCTGCTTTTCCCTTTGTGTTAAAGTAATTGAACAAGGAGGCCATTAGCCTGGGGTGGTTCTAATGCCTTGGTAACCTAGGTTTTCGTTGGCTTATATAAGCCAGAGTCAGTGCACTCCAATCTAGGAAAATGAAACTGTAGAAACCAGCACAAACAGCCAACTAGGCTTTCCCAAATAAGGCAACTGCCTAAGTGATAGGCAGTCAAATAATTTCCTTGCTTTGCTTCTACATAGTCTCTATAAAAACCTCTTCCCCCGTTCCTATCACTGAAGGGTTCCTAACCACTTCTGGTTTGGTGCAGTCTGATTGGAATTGGTGTATGCTTAAATAAAACTCTTAACTGTGGCACATCAAAATTTATCTTTTAACATTGATGACACCTTCCTTTTTCCCTTTGTAGGGAAGGGAAGATGGCTGAAAGCAACTTGATGCTCATGTTTTCTAACCTAGGAGAGAACTCTGACCTTAGTGTTGCATGCTCACTTCTGTCTCATTAAACTCACTTAATTTTTTTCTAGACTTTGTCTCTGTACCCTTCTCTATTGGCAACAATTGAGGGGGTCAGTAAAATAACATGGAATGGGGGAGAGGTAGCCTCTCAAAGAAAGGGATGCTGGTGCATTAATATGGTCTGTCCATTATCAAGGGTTTGTTCTAAGAATACATATCTGGTTAGATATTAAAATGTTTCTTATGACTTTACTGTATTTACTATATTATGGTCTAAGGTGAGAACAAACATTAGATCAGCTCTTTAAGTGCCAAAAATACATTTAATATAATTGAATATCTATTCTCAAAGTAATTTTAATTAAAACTGTAATTGAAAAATTCATTAAAAAATAGGTATCTCAGTCCGCCTGCCGAAGCAGGGGACACGGGTTTGTGCCTCGGTCCGGGAAGATCCCACATGCCATGGAGCGGCTGGGCCCGTGAGCCATGGCCGCTGAGCCTGCGCGTCCGGAGCCTGTGCTCCGCAACGGGAGAGGCCACGACAGTGGGAGGCCCGCGTACCGGGGGGGAAATAAAAGATATCTCAAACTAACAAGTAGTATAGAGCTTGATGGTGAAACACGTGATAAATTGTCAATAGTAAGTAGTTTGAAGAGAGCTTGTTATCAACACTATGACTTACCATGTTTAGGGGATGCTTGCTAATGCACTTAGATACTATAACAACAAAAGGGATGATAATATTTGAAGAAAGAATCAAGTTATTATTGTAAGCCGATTATTTAACTGAAAAATTAAAAGGATCAAATGAAGATCCATTGGGTACTGTATTATGGCACCCCTCCCATTTCACACGTCTTATCCATCCCAAAGCTTTGTGTAAGATAGTGATTCTCAAGCGTTTCCCAGGAAACTTTTAGGGGATCAAAACAGTCTCTATAGTAATACTAAGATCTAACTTGCTTTTTGCTTTGTGTAGACATTTGCACTAATAGTATAAATCCAATGGTGGGTAAAACTTGACATCTTAGCACAAACTCAATATTATGTACTCATAGTACAAAAAAGGGCTAGTTTGAAGTAATGTCTTGATAAAGCAGTCTAAAGGATTAATTGACACATGAATAAACGTCTTTGTAATATTCTGTGTGACAAAGTGGGAATTACACAAACACTTCTGCTGCAAATGAAGTATGATGGTTATCCTGAGGAAGAGACATCTGATTTTTTTTTTTTGAGTTGTGAGTTGAACTAGAACCTTCTTATTTTTAAGAACCATATACCCTTTTATTTGAAAGTGTAACTGACAAACTATGGTTACTTAGACCTAGGTTTATTTTTTTTAATAAAATTTCTGCAAAATACCACTTCAAATAAAACAACTGACAGTGTTGCTGATGATAAAAATTTAAGCTTTCAAAAAAAATTTTTTTTGAAAACTTGAATCTATCACTATGAGCTTGACATTTTTGAAATACTTAAAGCTTTTTTCTATGACATTGATAATATTAACAAATGTGATTTCTATTGATATGGTATAATTGATAAGGTGTAATATGCTAACATTTGGAAGATCTACCTCTGAACGCAGGGATCTAATATTTTCAAAGTAGCCAGTGCGTGACTTCCAGAACCTATCAAGTAGATATAAAGGATCCATTCCAAGTGCAAGACAGACAAATGGATTTTCATATAATAAAGCATGAGAAATTAATTTCTATCACTTAAAATTTCCAAATTGCAACTACGACTTGCCAGGTTTTAGTGGGGTATCCAAGAATAATATACACAATTATTTTTCTAATAAGGCTATATTTTCTTACACTTCCATCAAAACAACATGTTGCAATAGACTGAATGCAGAAGCAAGTAAGAAAATACAATAGAAAGCTATCTCTTATTAATGCAGACATTGAAGAAATTTGTAAAGATGTAAACAGTAAAGCAATGCCACACTTCTCACTAAATTTTTTCATTTTGAAATACTTTTTATAAAAAGATCTTATTTGTGGTAACGTGATAGGTTTATTAAAATTAATGAATAAAAATTTTAAATAGTTTTAATTTCAGATATGGTAAATACTGAGAACCTATGCTCTTTGAGGAGCCTCAATAATTTTAAGCATAAAGACAACCCCAGTCCAAGGAGTTTGTGGTATTAGCATGTGCTAGCAGGTCTCAGTTGCAAATCTTCCCTCCCACCTGTACCTCTCTAAGCCCTGACTGCATGATTCGGTCTGAAATAAGGTCCCGCACCTCCCAGAGAGAGTTATGCTGCCTAATAAAGGAGCTCCCATGAACTCCTGAGTTTCTCCTCCATGTCACATGGACCTCCCTTCAGGCTGCATTCACTCCTGCTGCCATCTTACTATGTTAAGGAGGTCTGTTTCTTGGGCTTCCTAAGTGTTTAAAAGGGCATTTGAATCTAGTTTTAAAATCTGGAGCAGAGGGCAATGTTAGGCTTGCTGTTAATTAAGTTTTAGATCCTCTCAGAATTATGGGGTTTGGTTTTGGAGTATAATTCAAGTACCAAATTGTGATGATGATAACTGATATTCTATTTCAGCCTCACCTTATTCTGTTATTGGTCACAAAGGCTTCTTTTTTCCTTCCTCCCTCTACCGTCAGTAGTAGTGTTATCAAGTGTTGTAGAGTATCACAGCACAAAAAATGAGGTTCAGACTCATGGTGGTTAAGTCAGGCCAATTTGTATAAACATCAGGGACTAGAGACTATTGCTTCTTACCTCCTCTACCGTCAAGTGCAGGTCACTTAGCAACCTGGAATAGGTACTAAGAGTCTATGGAGAGAAGAGAGCAATTAGTTAGTTTAGTTCTGATGATGAGATTACCATGAGTTAGTGAGGCTCTTACAAGGATTCTCTACCATCATTTTTCCTAATAAGCTTCTTGCATTGTGGATCAGAGGGCTCTCCCACTCTTAATGTACCCTGATAAATGAATTCGGGTGGGTGAGCACATTTCCGCCAGGAATAAAAGTCTCACTTAAAAGTGAAATGAAAACCGACCAATAACAAAGACATGATTAATTTCAAGTAGAAGAAATAATTCACAAAGCTAACATCTGTCACTTCTCATGGGTAAAGTATTTCCTTTTATATACTTCGGTAGCCCTAGTATATATTAGTATACAGGAACCAACCAGAATAATTTTATTTAACACTCTTAGATTTTCCACACCACCAATCCCATGAGATGAAAATGCTACAAACTTCAAAGTGTACCCATAGGTACATCATTACTGTTCAAATACACCCTTCCTCAGTAGCCCACAAACTTCCCACCCCCTGAGTAGGTGAGCAGCAGTTACACCATATATAAGTTCTTGTCCTCTTGGCAAGGTGCCACTTCCTGTGGTTGAAGGAAAAAATATAAAAACTTAAATACTCGTGAAACTGCATCACTCTGTTTTTTTTATGATTTGTATGGAAATGAATCATAACATAGAGTAAATTTTCCCTCAAATTCAAATGATTTGAATGAAATGAAAGAGAATTGTATATGGCACAGATGTAAGCTCCATGTAAATTCTTTCAATTAGTTTTTATGAAAACTCACCATTGTCTATTTTATTCACTCGCCAAGAATAAACTTAGA
The DNA here is from genome assembly GCF_964341445.2 of Mesoplodon mirus. Lineage (NCBI taxonomy): Eukaryota > Metazoa > Chordata > Mammalia > Artiodactyla > Ziphiidae > Mesoplodon > Mesoplodon mirus. Next base: position 88,312,144 of record NC_138980.1, on the reverse strand, counting down.
ATATTTTATTTTTAAAGTCAACCCATAAGACTTAGTTTTTTTTTTTTTCTTAAAGTCAGATGTACTGGTGTTTCAAGAACACTTCACTTAAAAATCTGAGTATCTTTGTCTTCTGTGTCTTACTTTGCTTTTTCAAAGGGGAAGATTTAGTTCATTGCTGAAAGTTACTTGAAAGTCGATGTTGAAGACCATTCCGTGTGGAACTATATGTTTTTGCACACATGTTTCTGTGTATATGTATATTTTAATTATGCATATACATATGTATAGTATATACGTATATTTTTCTTTCTCTTTCATGTTTATTTCAAGGGCTTGATAAGCCTTCCAATGTTAACTTCTAAGCATGAGCTTCCATAAAATGAAATGTCATCGTAACAGATTACATACTCAAATCAAGATTTCTTATAAGCTTGTCCTTCTCAGTGTTTAAAGTATTTCTCCAAAGTGTAGTCTGTTTCCAATATGTTTCTTGCAAAGGCTGTAATTGAATGGAATATAACACATAGGGGATCTGAGCTCTTTGGCTTATTACTCTAAAGGCTTTAAGACCTACTTTTATACAAGTCAAAATATGCAGCATGGCGAATGGTGAGTGACAGTTTGTGGTCTTGACGCGACTTTCCCCTGATCATCAGATTTTGAAATTGCTTTGCCAGAATCCTGAATAGCCCCCCACGCTTTTTCGTTTAAGCACCATATGGGGGAAGACTGGATGTTTGATACCCATACTTCTTGTCATCACGTTATGCACACTGGGAGAAACTGACTCTGAGGTTGCCTTTTTCCTGGATAGAAATAAGAGCTCACACATCTAGATCCCCATCATCTCTCTTCTAGAACTTAGTTGGAGGCATATCTTTATATACTGACTTGAAAAGAGAACACAAACACATATGCTTTTCAGTTAAGTAAGTGTTTCTCTTGCACCTGCTTGATACAATTCAAATCGTGAATGTATTGTTCGATGTCTTAATCTTCTTAGAATGTTGACATTATGTCTCCTAAGTCAGTGTCAGAACTCCTTCATTACTGAACACGTAGGAAGTTGAACACAACTCCTGAGAAACTTATGTATTAAAAGGAACTCATCCAAGTGCAAATAAAAATAAGTCATGTGAGTTTCTCTGTGGTTACTGTGAGTATCAGGTTTGAATGAAAGGAGTTTTGGTGGCTGGACTGTACAGTAGGAAAAATCAGATCAACTCAAGAAATGAGGTCCTGAGAGAAATGGTTCTAAACTACATCACAACAAACAGGGTTGGGTGGGTGGGATACACAGCTGACAGTGTTGAAGAGCTTTGTTTTCGGACTATCAGTATTAATACCAAAAGTTACTTTAAAAAAATCAACTTAATACTCTTAAAAAACAAAACAACCCTCCCCCCAAAGTGAAAAGACAACTCCCTTCTGGCTGTGCTTCAAAGATGTTCTGCTTGATAATTCTTTAATGCTGTTGTGAGCTTGACATATTTCTGGCTAAAGACACTCTTAAAAGAATATCTATTGGTTTGAAATTTCTCATCCACCCCATTTCTTCCCATTGCATAGTTGCTCTCTGCCCAGGGAAGGGTATTCTCAGCTGTGGCTGACAGCTTTGCTCTGGTGTCTCACTCAGGGCTTTGAGCCACTATGTGCAGGAAGGGAAATGCGGGAGGTATATTAATGTGGGAGAAAAGAGATTATTTCAAAAGCAGCATGCTAATAATTTATAAAAAGCTACTTAAAGAGCCAGTTTCCTTCAGTGCCTAAAACACTCCCTTGAGTGAGTTAAGAAGCAGCTTTACTCTCTCAGCACTCAGAGCCACGATCGGGAGCATAGTTCTGGTTGTGTGTATGTGGTTTCTTAGCCTGAAAGAGTTAAAGTTTTTGAGGAAAAGCGGGCATGTGTGTGCTCACGTGTGTTTTAGTTATACCAGTTGACTGTTTTAATCAAATATAATAAATACTGTCTTAATTTCTACTTGACAACACAGACCTAGTCTTCTCTAACATAATCTTTATAAAAGGTTCACATTTTATCAAGTATCATGTGTCATGAGAATTTAAACATATTTAAAACCAATTATTTCACTGAGCTGATACTTTGATAATCAATGTATTCACTATGTGCTAAGCACATGTGGGTTTCAACAATCTTCCTAACTTTATCTGCAAACTGCCTTATATTTATTTATTTTTTTATTTTTTGCGGTACGCGGGCCTCTCACTGCTGTGGCCTCTCCCGTTGCGGAGCACAGGCTCCGGACGTGCAGGCTCAGCGGCCATGGCTCACAGGCCCAGCCGCTCCGCAGCATGTAGGATCTTCCCAGACCGGGGCACGAACCCGTGTCCCCTGCATCGGCAGGCGGACTCTCAACCACTGCGCCACCAGGGAAGCCCCTGCCTTATTTTTATAATCAGAACTCAGGTCAGATTAGGTAGAATATGGCTTGAAAAGCATTAACACGTGGAACATGTAGCTTCTTAATAACTTTGAAAGGAAAAACTTGTCTCTTCTATCTTACATATTGGTTTTAATTGTTCATAACCCCTCTGGCTATAGAATAACAATGTTACCTTCAGCAGATTGATGGAAATAGAAGGTAGGAAATGCCAGTTTTACAACTGCCTTGAAGTGGATTGAAATAGAAGAGGTGTAAATCATCAGCCATGCCTGTCCTTTCTCTCCCTTTGCTAGTGTCCTTTATCTCCCATTAGTGTCTGCTAGAAGTCCTGTATGTCTTGGAGCTGTCTACCATAGAGGTGCTGGCTGTGATCCACAGTGGTGAACCCAGCTAACAGGGGGAAGTGTGGAATGAACTTAGGTCTACAAAGTCTTATTCTGTACCTGAGGACATCCTTGTGGGTGCAGGTTGCAGAAAGCATCTTCAGTGAACCTGCTTTAGGTCATTCTGTCTTTTCAGATTTGTTGCCTCCACCGTGCTAATGACTTTTAAAAGCCAAAGAAGATTGTGTTCTCTTGTGTATTAACTAAAGATAGAAGTATGGGCTAAGAAAGCCAGAGAAACTCCAAATATTAGCTGACTTTTTTTGTTTGTTTTCAGAATAGTACTTTCCTTCTGATTTGGTATCATTTTTGTCTATAGAAGTAGATCTTTCAGGGTCCAGTGACCTGAGAAGTGCTGTTCATTGTGAGGTGGTTGGTGTCTCAGATCAGCCTTGTTGGCATAGAATGGAACGTCCCAGTGATGGCAGCTGTGCTTGTCTCCTTGCTTGGTCTAAACAGTTTTTGCACATATATCTGGTGATTTATTGCAAGCCCAGCTGCTTTGCTTATTTTTTCATTACTTGAAATTTAAAAATTCATTTGTAATTGAAGCTCAGAGAGAAATAATATTAAATATGACTTTCCCTCAGCCAAGGAGCAGAATGTACAAGTTTGTCTCATGATTTACAGCCATCTGCAGACAGATGCATGGTTATTTAGAGGAGACCTCTGGATGCTGGCTGGAATGCATTTTTAGCTGTAGGAGGTGCTTTCTCTTGGGACTTAAGCTTAAAAACAACTGTATGGTTTTCTGATTAGCATGACTAGCACCAGCAATCCAGAAATAAAATGAGACTTTTAAACACATGTGCAGACATTTACGCCTACACATCTTCACTCCTGCCTTTACACACACACACACCCCCACACGCACACAGTTACGGTATTGTGTGGATTCAGAACTAGAGTTAAAGAGAACCAAGTAGAAACATTTCCAATAGATCTAAATGAAAGGAACAGTTGAGGTCAAAAGAAAGATGTCTAGGAAAGGAGGGGAAAGGCTCCAGAAGCCTCTCTCTTAGCAGTTTTTACAATTACTGTGTCCTTCACAGTAGAGAATTGGTGTCCCATTGAACTCCATTCAGGCATTTTTTTAAAAAGCACCATTCAGTTTCTTCATTCATCCATGATTTTCATTTGTTTGTGTATTTATCCTACTTTGACAGTTCATTTTAATGAGAGCCTTAGGTGTTCCTTCCTCTTTGCAGGCTCTGTGGTAGTATCCAGATGACCCCAAATTATTAGGACTAAGTCCCTGCTTTGTGTGAGTGTATGTATGAGAGACAGACATAATACATTATTTTTGTGATGGCTGCATGTAACTAGGAGAATAAACAAAGTGTTATAGGACCACAGGAAAAAGAGTGACCAGCAGCTTTATGAAAGAGAGCAGTGGGTATGGTTCTTTTCACTGAATTTCCCTGAGAATTCACTTTTTCATACAATCCTAGGTCCTCTTTCCACTTGACCCTAAATAACAGGAGAATCTCTTCTGTTTTCCTGTATCCACTCATTTTCCTTCTTCCCTTCCTTTCTCTAGGCTTTATTTCCTTTTCTCATTCACTGAAGACTTAAAGACTTAAGAATTGACTCTTCTTTTTTGGTGGATATTCTTAATATCAGCTTCCAGTGTGGCCAACTTCTGGCCATGGTCTTTCTTTTTAAAAAAAAAATTAATTAATTGGGGCTTCCCTGGTGGCGCAGTGGTTGAGAATCTGCCTGCTAATGCAGGGGACATGGGTTCGAGCCCTGGTCTGGGAGGATCCCACATGTCACGGAGCAACTAGGCCCGTGAGCCACAACTACTGAGCCTGCGCATCTGGAGCCCGTGCTCCACAACAAGAGAGGCCGCGACAGTGAGAGGCCTGTGCACTGCGATGAAGAGTGGCCCCCGCTTGCCACAACTAGAGAAAGCCCTCACACAGAAATGAAGACCCAACACAGCAAAAATAAATTAATTAATAAACTCCTACCCCCAACATCTTCAAAAAAAATTAATTAATGTGGCTGTGTTGGGTCTTTGTTGCAGCATTCGTGATCTTTCATTGCAGCGCAAGGGCTTCTTTCTATTTGTGGTGCGTGGGCTCTAGAGTGCACGGACTCAGTAGTTGTGACATGTAAGATCTTAGTTCCCTGACCAGGGATCAAACCCATGTCCTCTGCATTGGAAGGCAGATTTTTAACCACTGGACCACCAGGGAAGTCCCTGGCCACAGTCTTTCAAACATCTTGTCAGTTTTCAGCCAGGACAAACAGTAAACATCCCTGGCAGAGTATTGAACAAACTCATGGATGCCAGAGGCATCCTTAAATAGGTACAAAAGATACTACCTTACCAAGATCCAGAGCCACTCCCAGAGATAACCAAAAGAAAGAAAATTCTCCTGAGAGCCAGCAAGAGTCAGGAGGACCTGAGCCACAAATGGGGTGCAACCCACATTTCTTTTCATATTTCTGGGGCCCTCTATCTGATGTGCCAGGTCAAGTTCTCAGGACACAAAGTGAGACCAGAAGGCAGTACTGTCCCTGGGAGAGAAAGGATTGATAACAAGTGGGTACCTGAAAGCAAATTCAAAGAACTAATTTTTAATTTATTTTGCCTGCCAATCTGAATTTGGGAAGGTAGGGACAAGTGAAATTTTACCTTCTTCTCCCAACTAAGCTCCACAGATAAAGATCTGGAGAGAGCTGACTTTGGTAAGAATGTTCACCCTTTGCTAGCTTCTGCAAGTTTTCCCAGGATCCTGTCTACAGCTTTTGAGTGAGTGGGGGTGTCCCAGAGGGATTCCTCCTTATCTCCAGAAACTGTAGAGGAGGGAAAAGAATTTTCCTTCTGCTCTTTATGGTGAGGGCTTTGCTGAGACTCCTTTATCTCTAGGGTACCTCATAAATGGATGAATTACCTGGGTTGAAATTTCTTCACTGTGGCCACTATAGTCCAAGGTCATCCTTGGTGAGGTTAATCTGCTTCTTGAGCCTAAAAATTAAGGCTCCCTTGTGTTGGGCCCCCTTGTGTCCTGCCCTCCTGTGGCAACAAGAAATGCTCCAAGTTTGAAAACTCATCACACAAAAACTGAGAAGTTAGGGTCCTTGAGGGACTTGGCCACCACCTCCAGTGGCAGTGAGCAAGCTGTGAGCTCAAGGGCCTCAGCATGTACCTTCACCTGGTTGCTCATTGCTTTTGGGGGCCATTGCAAGTCTGATGTTTCTTCTTATAAAACTAGAACTGTTCAAAGAAACTGAGGCATATTAAAAATCTTAGGAGTTTATTTGAGCAAAAATTAATTCAGTCAAGAAGCATCCCATCTAGCAGGTTGAAAGGAGCACTGGCTGAGGAGCAGTATGAAATGGAAGACTTGTATAGTCAAAAGGAAGTGGGAACAAGGAAGCTGTCATAATCAACCTACTTCTGATGTCTAGGGTAAGGTTACTTTCTTTAGGGGATGGCAGGGGGCTGTGAAGCAGATTACCTAGCTAGTGCTAATCGGGGCATTCCTGATGGAATCATTTAAGATTCAGTTTCTGGGAGAGCCACAACTGTAATTAAATCTTGGTTTGGTGACGTGGGGTTTAGCATAAGTGACTCAATTGCGGGCCTGGTATCTTGTTTTTAATAGTATATATTTTGGATATTAACACCTTATCAAATACATGACTTACAGATATTTTCTCCAGTTTCATAGGTTGCCTTTTCATTTTGTTGATTGTTTCTTTTGCTGTGTAGAAGCTTTTTGTTGGATGTAGTCCAACTTGGTTTTTCGCTTTTCTTTGTACTTTTTGTGTCATATCCAGGAAATCACTGTAGAGACCAGTGTCAAGGAACGTTTTCCCCTTTCATTCTAGGAGGTATATGATTTCAGATCTTAAATTTAAGTCTTTAATGCATTTTGAGTTCATTTTTATGAGGTATAATAAGGAGCCAATTTCATTCTCCTGCCTGTGGTTATCCAGTTTTCTCAACATCATTTTTTGAAGACTGTCCTTTCCCCCACTGAATCATCTTGGCTCCCTTGTTAAATATTAGTTGACCTGAAAAAATTCTGGAAAGCTATCACCAAGAGACTGTTGAAATAAGGAAACAAGCAAAACCACTATTCCCTATAATAAAAATAAGGAAAGGTCTAGAGATAAGGGACTCCTTTAGGTTCAAAGGCAGCATCCCTGTCACTGTGTACCTACCCCTTATTAGCTGGCTGCTACCTGAGAATGAGGAATGCATTTCTTCAGCCTCAGTTTCTAAACGTCTTAACTGGGGAGCTTGACTAAATCAGACTTGGAACTTACCTTTTCTGCAGCAAATGAGAAGTATGATGACCTGCCCAGTGCAAGTCTCAGGGCATTAACTGTGCCTGAAGCTCTTTCTCTCCTATAAAAGAAATCTTAGTACAAAGCAATCAAGTACCACTACACTTGGATGGAATTGAATTCTCATTAATTTATGTAATTGAATTTTGTGATTTTAATTATTATTAGTACTAAGTTACTTGGGATCTTCTCACATTTTTACAGACTACTTCTGAAAAGGAGAACTCCAAGAAGCTGAAAGGAACATTCTAGATATTATATTTTATTTTGCCAGTGCAGAAAAAGGTTAACATAGCCAGGCCTGAGATTGCTGTTATTGAAAGGTTTGTTTGTAAAGGTGGCCTTTGGCTGGCATCTGGGAACTTGACTGAAAAAGAGTTCCCTACACCGATTACGAGGACTTTTCTAAATGGTAAGGGTGGCTCAATGTGTCTAGACTGTGCAAAGAATACACTTTATATGGAAAAACTGCTTTCTTTCTGGGAGTCTGGAATTGTGGTCCATGCTAGGTAGAGGGTATCTATGTGACCAGCCTCCAATCAACCTTGGATGCTGAGTCTCTGAGAATTCTTGGAAGCCTGCACCTAGCTTCCTCTGGACTTTACCCCATGTGCCTTTTCCCTTTGCTGGTTTTGCTCTCTATCCTTTCACTGATGTCTTTGTGCTGGGTCTTGTGAGTCAGCTGAATCTGGGGTGGTCTTGGGGATCCCTGACACAGGACAACTTAATGATTTCTGTTAAACAATCATTTCTTGAACGAATAATGCCTACGGAATTTATTTTGGGATGAGAAGACAGAGTAATGGGAGAAGAACAAAGATGAATAACACATAGACGTGCCCTAGTTCAGTGGATGAGATTGACTTATTCAGGGGGACAAATGCAGTGGGAACGATGGGCAGGTGGGCAGATGAGAGGACCTGGGGGGCTGAATGTGGGCCGAGTATCTTGGAAGCTAATAAGATTTAAGATGGAAATAAGAGGGCTGTGATAAGTGCTTCTTTTAAACTGTGCTACAATGCCTAAGTGATCTAGAAAGCCTGACCTGAGTTTGGGTAGAAGGAGAGAAACCCCAGGAAATGTTAGGGAAGAGTAAAGTTATGTTTGAGAAGGGCTACCCGGGATTGTATTTAGCCTCCTCCTACTCGAGAGAGAGAAGGTATTAGCATTTAGTGAGGAACACCTTTTGAAAGGGTCTTCAGGTTGGGGTCCCAGGAATTTCAAGTCAGCGGGAAAAGAATCTATATCCTTAAGGGCAATAAGCATTAGTTTGATGCTTGTGAAAACAATGACTAAACTTAGTGGGTGCTTCCTTTGTGCAGTTACTGTTCTAAGTTTTATACACATTAAATATTTTAATCATCTCAACAACCTAGAACGTAAATACTTTTATCATCATCCCTATTTTATAGGTGTAGAGTAGAGAACCAAATGTTGTTTTTCCCTAGGTTATAAAGCCGCTTGACCCCAACTTGTAACTTCTGTGCTCGACTGCTCTGCTGGAAGTTAGCAGAGGGTTCATTCATTGGAGGCAGAACTTGTTTCCTGTCAGCATATGCCTTTCCTTGGAATACTGCAGAGCCCATGCAAGAGCAATGGAGCCCTGGGGAGAAAGAAGCAGTCTCTCCTCCTGCCTAAGACCACGGTGATAGAGCTGTAGGGAAGCAGCCAGTGCACTGTTTAAGTGCCTGGCTTGGAGTCAGAGGAAGCTGGACTGGACCTACTCTGCTGTTACTGGCTGAATGATTTGGGACAGGTTCCTTAGATTTCTCTGTGTCTCCATTTCTTGCCTAAATCGAGGAAACCTAGTGTCTACATTTATGTGGATGATGGGAGGACTAAATGCCATAAAATGATGGCTCTAAGTCCTTGACACACTGCCTGGTACATAGTAAACACTCAACAAATGGTAGCTCTTATTAATCCGTAGGGGATAGGTTATTCTCACACCAATTTCCATTTCATGGCCACTTAGTATTTACCACTAATTACTTTTTTTTTTTTTTTTTTTTTTTTTGCGGTATGTGGGCCTCTCACTGTTGTGGCCTCTCCCGTTGCGGAGCACAGGCTCCGGATGCGCAGGCCCAGCGGCCATGGCTCACGGGCCCAGCCGCTCCGCGGCATATGGGATCCTCCCAGACCGGGGCACGAACCCGTATCCCCTGCATCGGCAGGCGGACTCTCAACCACTGCGCCACCAGGGAGGCCCTAATTACATTTTGATGGCATTTGCATACAGTATTTAATTGATGGAAAGATCCCATTAATACTTCATAACAAAGTACACAAATTATATGGGGAAAACATTGTTAGGATATTATAAAGGAAGGCCCACTTTTTCCTTTTATTAAACATTTATGTCTCATGAGGATGACTCTATCGTGATAATTTTTATTTAGTGGGACCATTAGTTTCCTCATGAGCAAGGGATGCAGTCATTTCATAGCCTTACTCCATTCTTTGTGTACCACCCGGAAAAGTGCACCTCCCCAGTTCAACCCCTTCTCTACCCCGACCATTACCATGTCAATCTGCTCCCTCCCCTACGGTGATTTTTTGAGTCACAGCTTTGTTCACTTGTCAGCATTACTCTTAGCATTCCGATAGACCATCAGTTCCCATCTTCTGAATCTTCGTTAGTTGCTGGTTACACACACATGAATTGGTTTTCTACCATCTTCATGCTGCTTCTACCAATGTCCTGAATGGTGTTTCTCAACCACATGTCACTGGGTGCCTTCTCCTCCCCATTCTCAACCTAGTCTTGAAAAAGGTGAGAAAAATTGTGCCTAGACCCACTCAGGGATTTCCCGTTCTTTCTCTTCAGTGGCATTTGGTGACCTAAAATTGTGTGCCCACCCTTGAATCCTTGTCATGTGCATCAACATTGCGTCTCACAAGGCTGGACGGGAGGGGTCTGAAATGAACTTGCTAACCTTTCCCCGTACAGGGACCTTTTGAATATCCATTCTTGCTGTTATGGAAGTCTGCTGTGTTGCCTAGATATTTTCCACCTGTACCTGTATAGCCTTTACTTCTTAGTCTACTATTTGCACTGTAGGTGTTTGTCTGTAGGTATTGCTTTACGCTTGTCCTGACCGAAATCCATCAGTTGTTATTGACATTTAGAATATTTTCTCTTCCAGAGTTCTAACTGTAGCACTTTATCAAATATTACATGAAAATGTTATGAGAAACATTGAGAGAATTTTATGGAAAACATTGTCTATTATTTCATTCATTCATATGCAACATCTTCAAAACTCTTTGCCGTATACACATACCTCCGGTACTATTGCTTAATATGTTTAAAGTCCAATGTCCCCGAGTGGGCAGAATTGCTGATGTGATTCACGCACATGGGAGAGACCCACACAGATCTCCTTGTCTTGATACTTAACAAATACTCTTACTTACTTACTTACTCTTCTGGTTTAAATCTCGGGTTGGTTAGTCGCATCAACAAGACTGTAGTTGGACTATCCTTACTTGTTCTGTGATTGAAAAGGTCACATGAGACGTCAAATCAGACTGCACGTATTGTTTATGGAGGCTGTCATGCTGTCACAGAAGGAAACTAGATAGGTTTGCTAAGATTTATCCTCCTCTTGTTAGCAACGCAGTATTTAAATCAGGGGTCTGTTCTTAGAGGGGCTAAAGAGGAGCTATTCTTTGTCTCACTTGATTCATCACAAACAGAATGGGACCCTGACACGGGGAGGTGCTACCGATTGCCTTATAAGTCATGGGAGGGGTAGACAGATCACAGATCAGCAGATGCTATTGCAGTCCTTACCTTGTTTCTTGGTTCTGCAGCTGTTCCTGTGATAAGGCTGATGCAAGGAAAATAATGCTCTTTCCCTCTCTCTGGTTCTGTATTGGTATAAGAATTTGAAATATCATAAGAGAAACATACCCATCCATACAATTAAAAATGTTTTTTTTTTTTTTTTTTGCTTAAGTCACATTTGGAAGTGGATTTGGGAGCTCCCCTGAGGCATCTGTTCTCTAAGTGCTTACTCAGGAATCTCAGTACTGCTGCCTTTTGGACTATGTAGTTAGAGCATCTTGGATCAAGAGCTCTGAGAAGATCATTTGGGGTATTTCAGGGGCCAGGCTTGGAAGTGGCAAACTTGACTTCTCTCCATAATTCATTGTCCAGAGTAGTTTACCAAGATGTAATATGGGTAAAAATTACACTTTTTTTCCTCCAGAGGAGGAAAAGAAAATTCTAAATAGATAGCATTGCCTTTACCCTGCTACTTCCATGTAAAGACGTGGTCTTGCCTCTGGGTTTGGGACTGATTACTTTAAACGTCAGGAGAGAAAGGAGAAAGTATAGTCTATACCCACGGTATAGACTCAACATGTATCTCATTCTTATTAGGCTCCTGCCGTATAGCTGAGTCCAAGTCCTCACCTTGTAATCATCACAATGTATTTTCTATTGTCGCTGTAACAAATCACCACAAACGTAGTGCCCTGAAATAACACAAGTGTATTACTTTATAGTTCTCTAGGTTCGAAGTCTAACACAAGTCTCACTGGACACTACAACAAGGTGTTGACAGGGTTGTTCTTTCTGGGTATTCTAGGGTAGAACTAGTTTCCTTCTCCCAGCTTCTAGAGGCCACTCACATTCTTTGGCTTGTGGCCCCTTCTGTCTTCATATTCAACAATATTGTATCTCTCCGACCCTTCTTCCATGGTCACATCTCCCTCCCACCCTGACCTTAGCCAGGAAGGGTTCTTTTGAGGACCCAAATGATTAGGTAGTCTAGGATAATCTTTCCATGTCAAGGTCCTTTACCTTAATAATACCACCAAAGTCCCTTTTTCCATATAAAGTAACATATTCACAAGTTCCAGGTATTAGGATGTGGATATCTTTGGGTGGGAGCCTGATTCTGTCTACCACTCCCAGCAAACACTTACATAGTGGTTACTATCTAGCAGGTTCTTAATGTTCCATATATGTACTTCTCTCATTTAAACCTCATCACAATTCTGAGATAGATCCTAATTATATGCCCATTTTCAGGTGGATTTTTAGATGAGTAAACTATGGTTCAAAGAGGTTAACTCATCCAAGTCCATAGAGCTAGGAAGTACGAGAGGTCAGATTCCATCCTAAGTAGCAGACTTCAGAATCCAGGCACTTAATCATAACCTTATACTACCTATATACTGTAACATCGTAATGTATAGTATAAAATATATACTTCATAGTGAGTATATAATAATATATAATACATAGTGAATCATACTGGAGATCTGGTGTATATTCTAATTTATCACTGGAACCCTCCCTGTTTCCTCTTCTGCTACTTTGCTTCCATTCTTTTGCAAACCAGCCCCCTCCCGTGTTCTAGAGCCCTGCTTATCTACAGGCCTGGAGTCCTGTTACTGACTTGGCGTGCATGCAACTTGCTACTTCCTGACACGCTTTTTAATACTAAGTCTGGAATTTCCCAAGTGTGGATTGGGCAGACTATTGATCCATGGATGGGCATTGTCTTTTCAGTTGGCTTTTAACATTTCCATATAAATCCGGGAGAAAGTTGCTGTTCAGCTTATGTTTTTCAAACACTCTAAAAGCTGTTAATCTCTTGTTCACAAAGAGAGATCTCATTTTGTTCGAGGTCTATAGAGCAGGGTAAAGGCCTGCAGAAAAACAGGGTTGGCGAGCATTTAATAACATTGATTATTTTGGTTACCTCCTAATGATGGCAGGTAATTCTGTGTTCTCATTTACAAAGTTCATTAAAATTTTATTTCAATAAGGTGTACCTATTTCAAGAAAATAGTAAGTACTTACAGTGGAAAAGTAGGTACATGGTGATGACAGTAATTGTGAGGGAGGCATATGAGTGGATGCCATTTGCCAGATGAAGTGCCTACGGCCTTCCTGCATCCCGGACTGTCCCATGCTTCTAGATGACCATTGCCTGTGAGATCTTCCTGGCTATTCGGATCATAGCTTCTCGGTACCTGTCTGCCTGACAGGATTCCCTGCCCTGTCTTGTATTGCTTCCCTGATGTCTGCCCCACCTCAACTCCAAATCCCAGCCACTCCCATCCTCATCACTCAGTTACACAGTCCCTTTTCTGGTCCTCTGTGTGACAAGATACGGCAGCTGTATGGGCTCAAACTGTTCCACTGGGATTATAGTTTGCGATCTCAGACAATGAACCATGACTCCCCAAAGTTAAAAGCCCAGACATTCCAACGAGAAGGAATGTTGGAAAATGCCTTCTCATGTCAGATGAGATTTTGCAAATGCGAGAATATACTTTGAGAGAAATGTGAGGTTTTGTTTTTAATAGTATGCCTGTTAGAGATGGAGTTATAACTAAAAAAAGGAGATTTTCTCCATCAGCAAAACCCAAAGCCACTCTCGCTACAGTCTGGTCACCCCTGACAAAGATGAAAATATAAGAACAGTTTTGACTGTTTTCATTATGAGGTTTATAGCCAGGTATTTGCATAATATAGTGGGCTTACATAAAAACACTAAAAAACCCAAACAAACCCACAATTGTTTGTGTGAAGATAATGCAAAAGAAAATATTAAAAGTTGCATTTTTACTATCTTCTCTTAGCAATGTGTTTTTCCTTCATGAAGAGGGCAACAGTTTCTCTGCATCTCTTGTACTCATCATACCTAGAAATACTGTTGTTGATGTTTTATATTTTGATTAGTTTAATCAAATAAAACTTGATGCTAAACAAAATTGTGAAAGAGGCAAAATCTATATTCTAGCCACCCCATTCCTCTGCTTTTAACTACACGTCTAGGTTCATGTTTCCCTCAGATGCAAATATTCTAGAGCTGCTTTTGTAGGATGGGGATGCTGTTGATCAAAGGTAATGGGTGTGGTTTCTTTGTAATCCTCCAGTTTGTCTACACAGGGATTTTAAAGAGCAGGGTGCGAGCAATAAATGTTGGTCCCATTGATGCCTGCTTATCCCTAGCCTATTGGCTTTGTTTTTACTGCCATTCAGGGAAAAAAAATTATCCAGTGAACCAAATATACAACAAGGTGTTAGGGGAGTAATATATTGCTTCCCTTAGGAGAAAATTTTTATGTCCTTTACAAAACTAGGACATTTTATTTCATGTTAAGCTATTTAGAAGAAAAAGCAACTGAAAACTTTAATTCCATATATGTATTCGAAACTGAGATGGCTCAGAGCACACCAGCCTATGGAGGTTAATAATAGACCAGCAGCGATCATAAGAAAACTTGAAGAGAAATTTTTTGTGTGGCAGGGAGGCACTTAGCCCTCTTATCTTTGTATTCAGTAACTTTGGGGTTCCTTAGGGGAATCCTTCCATTCTTTGTCTTCATGGTCACTAGGCCTGCTGTTTATCCTGTTTCTGGAGCCAGTAAGGTCCTCTAAGGCCCAATATCCGATACCCTTATCTTCTGATTGTAGAGGTTTTCTGTCCATGTTTTCACATGTTCCAATCACAAGCCCCAAGCAAAAGAGTCCTCTTCTTCCTCAGTCCTCTGAGCTTTGGAATGCTGTTCTTTAGTGAAAGATGCTGTAGTGAGTTGAATGGTGGCCCCTGCAAAAGATATGCCTATGTCCTGATTTCTGTAAGCTGTGAATGTGACCCTACTTTGGAAAAGAGTATTTGTTTAAGGATCTTGAGATGAGACCATTCTGAATTATGCAAGTGGGCCCTAAATCCAATGACAGTATCCTTATAAGAGACAGAAGAAAATACACAGACAAAAAAGAAAGGCCATGTGAAGACAGAGGTAGAAATCAGAATTTTGCTGCCACAACACAAGGAATATCTGGAGCTGTTGGAATCTGGAAGAGTTTCGAGAATGTTCTCCCTTAGAGCCTTTGGGGGGAGTGTGACCCTGCAGACACCTTGATTTCAGACTTGTGGCCTCCAGAACTGAGAGAATCAACTTCTCTTTCAAGCCACCGAGTTGGTGAAAATTTGTTAAAGCAGCCCTAGGAAAGTAATACAGGTGGACTTTTCAGACATTATTTATTTCAACCTCTTGGCTCCATTCCTCGGGATTGGGTTTAGGACATGGTATATGACAGTCTCAAAATCAGGCCTCAATCAGATGCTGACTCCTTGACCCTGAGCCATACTATATGCCTCAGTTTTCTCTTCTTCCTTTAGGTTCAAGTTTTTGTGATTTCCCTTCAGGAACTTCCCTAGAACCTGTGAGGGACTCTGGGTGTCCATACGGGGGGTGTGTCCCTAGCAGCCATGGTCACTTACCCTGCCTTAATAGAGAATTTCAGAGGTAGACACCTTACTCTCACTTAGCCAATCAACTGAGATGGGGGAATTGGGACCCAGAGCAGTGGGCCTATGGAGTAGTCACATGTAAATTCAGAAGTGGGTAGGACCACATTGCATGGAGTAAACTGAGGTCAAAGGAAGTGTCTGCAGATTAAAAAAAAAAAAAAGTGGACCCACAGATAGGAGAATGAAGCATGTTCCCAACGCTGTCCACTTTCTGGTCCTTCCTGAGGCCTGTATTTTGACTCTTTGTTCCCAATCATGAATGTAACAAGTTCCCTTTTTTTTTTTTTTTTTTTTTTGCTTACAGAAGCTTGATTTGGTTAATATTATTTATCATGAAAGAGTCCTACAGACACGAACTGTGGGTTCTTCAGTCAAGCCTAGGAACAGTGAGGCTCAGACTGGTTCCCTCCTGGCTAGCATTTGCAACCTGCAAAATATTTTTATCACATTATCTCATTCCAACCTTGCATGGGAGGATGAGGTACGAGGCATTGGGGGCAGGAACTTTGACCCGTACTTGGCATACGAAGACACTGAACTTAAGAGAGTCGTAGCAGCTCTGGATTCCCAGTGCATTCTGCTCAGTACAATTCTGTTGTATAAAACAAACACCCACAACAGAACTAGACAACCCCAGTAGGGCCGGGTTATGAAAGCTGCTTCATCATAGAAGGTTTTGAGCAGGAGAAATAATGGGACCAGTGCATTTTGTGACTAAATTCAGGTCAGACAGTGGGAAGGAAGGGTTTGGAGCAGGACAGAGAATGGCCCAGACTGAGAGCTGTTAAGAGCTCTCAGCCCCGCCCCCAGAAAAGATGACAGGGAGCACTAAAGAGGTAATTAGGCCCCTGATGTGAGAAGCAGTCACAAATAAGCCGACAAAGCCATACGTAAGCCAGAGGCATCCAGCAAGGATTAAGTACCATTAGCTAACCTGTTAGCTTAGAAGTATCTGGCTTTTAGAAGACAGTTTTACTTTAACTCGTGCGTTGACCTATACCACTTAATTCTAAAATGGAAAGCAGGCTTTGCGGTTACATGTTTCAGGTTTTAACATTTTAAAAAGAGCTTGGGAGCTCAAATGATGAATATCAGAAGGCTCCTGCAATTTCTGTCTTACTCACTTTCAAACCTAGCTCAAATTCTTTGGGTTTTTTTTACAGTATAATTATCAGTCACTACTCTTTTTGCTACAGCCTGTTTTTCCTCTCTCTGAGCTTTAGATTTCTAGCTGTTCGCCCAGCAGGAACAAGGCAAGTACAATGAAGAATCCTCCCAGTGGTCTGGTCATTCATTCAACCAACTATGTGCCAAGCATTGTTCTAACAGCTTGGGATATATCAGTGAAGAAAGATTGCTGCCTTTTTGGAGCTTACATTAAAAAGTTTGGTAAAAAGGAAAAGTGCAATAGAGCAGGAAAAGGGATGGGAGAATGGGTTGGATTTTTCCATAGGGGAGGTTATTTCTGTTTTGACCCACACCCACTCTGCTGATCTTATGTAAGATCTCCTTTGATCAGCCCTTTGATCTGCTCCTCTACAACCCTTAATGTTTTACGATGGAACCATGCTCCTGATTTTAGGTTTCCTACTTAAATCTATTGGAATTGAGGTAACACTTGCTAAGGGCTCAGGGTTTGGGCTGTGTGGCAAGTAAAGAAATTCTCAGCCATGAAGCTGATATAATATTGTGTCCATGTGTTACCTGCCTGCATTATAATTATTCCAAAGGCTTAGAAAAGAAAAGGACAGCCTTCGTTCCTCTTTATCATATTACAGTTGACATTAATTATGCTGCCTATTTGTCCTCCATTCACCTTATTAGGAAAATAATTCAGAGTAGAGGAAAAGTCTGTCTAAATAATCAATCTGGCTATTTCTGACATGTTTAACAGGAACAAAATAACTAAATTATCTATTTTTCAGAAATAAAAAGAATTTTCCATTTGTTTACCTTTCTTGCCTTCTCCACCTTCTGAAGAATTGACACTAGTAGGGAACTTCCTTTGAAGTCAAGCAAATGAATGCTTCAGATTTCACAGTGTGAACTTTATTAAACTTCATTATTTGGAAAGCCTTTCTACCTTTGTGTTCTTAGCTTGCCCTGGAGGACCAGCTACATAATTTTCAGGGCCCAGGGCAAAATGAATACTTGGAGCTGGTGTTCAAAATTAAGAATTTCAAGATGGCGATAGCAGGGCATTTAACCAAATGTGGGACCCTGATGACCTGGCCATCAAGCTGGCTGTACCAATTTGTATTACTACCAACAGTACACAAGGGTTCCCTTTTCTCCACATCCTTTCCAACACTTGTTAGAATGGTTATTATTAAAAAATAAGAGGGGTGGGGTGATACCTCATTGTGGTTTTGATTTATTTTTCCCTGATGATTAGTAATGTTGAATGCCTTTCCTGGCCATTTATACATCATCTTTGGAAAAATGTCTGTTCAAATCCTCTGCTCATTTTAAAATTTGATCACTTGGGTGGTTTTGCTATTGAGTTGTATGAGTTCTTTATGTATTTTGGATATTAACTCTTTATCAGATACATGACTTGCAAATATTTTGTTCCATTCAGTGAGTCACCTTTTCATTTTATTGATGGCTTCCTTTTCTGTGCAGAAGCTTTTTAGTTGAACGTAGTTCCACTTGTTGAGTTTTGTGTTTGGTGTCAAATCCAAAAAATCATTTCCAAGACTGTAATCAAGGAGTTAACTACCTGTGTTTCCTTCTAGAAGTTTTATGGTTTCAGATCTTATATTCAAGTTACATTAATCCATCTTGAGTTAATTTTTCTGTATGGTGTAAGGTAGTGATCCTATTCACTCTTTTGCGTGTGGCTATTCAGTTTTCCCAGTACCATGTATTGAAGAGATTGTCCTTTCCCCATTGTATGTTCTTGGATCCTTTGTCATATTAATTATCCATATATGTATGGGTTTGTTTCTGGGCTTTCTATTCTGTTCCATTAGTCTATATATCTGTTTTTATGCCAGTATCACGCTGTTTGGATTACTATAGTTTTGTAGTGTATTTTGAAATCAGGTAGTGTGGTACCTCTAACTTTTTCCTTTTTGCTCAAGATTGCTTTGTCTAGTTACAGTTTTTTGGTTTCATATGAATTTTTGGGATTTTCCTTTTGTGAAAAATGCATTAGGATTTTGATAGGGATTGCATTGAATCTAAAGATGACTTTAGGTAATAAGGGCATTTTAACCGTATTCTTTCAATCCATGAACATGGGATAGCTCTTCATTTATTTGTGTTTTCTTCATTTCTTTCATCAATGATTTCGACTTTTTAGTATAGAGATCTCTCACCTCTTCAGTTAAGTTTATCCCTAAGTAATATTTTATTTTTTGGATGCTATTGTAAGTTAGATTTTTTTTCTTAGTTTCTGTTTTGTATAGTTCATTGTTAGTGTATGGAAATAGATCTGATTTTTGCTTGTTGATTGTGTATCTTTCAACCTTACTGAATTTATTAGTTCTAAAGAGTTCTTTGGTGGAGTCTTTAGGGTTTTTCTATATATAAGATCACACCATCTTCTTCCTTTCCAATTTGGATGTTTTTATTTCTTTTTCTTGCCTAATTACTTGTTATGACTACCAATACCATGTTTAATAAAAGTGGCAGGAGTGGACGTCCTTGTCTTATCTCTAGTCTCAGAGGAAAAACTCAACTTTTCCCTTTGGGTATAATGTTAGCTGTGGACTTGTAATGTATGTCCTTTACCTGTGTTGAGGTACATTCTCTTTATACTCCCTGAGAGTATAGTATTTATTTATACCCAATGAGAATTTTTATCATGAATGAATGTTGAATTCTGTCACATGCTCTTTCTGCATCTATGAGATGACTGTATGATTTTTATCATTCGTTTTGTTGCTGTGATAAAGCTCATTGATAATGCGAATGTTAAACCGTTCTTGCATTCCTAGAATAAACCCACTTAAACATGGTGTGTGATCTGTTTAATGTACTGTTGAGTTGAGGATTCAACGATTAAGGAACTGAACCTTTTTGTTTAACCCTCCCTAGGTGTTGGTCCTCTCTCCAACATTTGTGATGACCCAAGCAGCCTACTTTGTTGCTAGTAGTTGAGAGTGTGCCAAGACCTATCAGTGTTCCTCAGGGGAGGATCTCAGTAAGCATATAGATTCAAGCTAATTGGTTGTTGGATCCTCAGGCTGCAGATTATAAAGTTTGCAAATATATCTATTTCAGGGCAAGACTGAGAGATGGGTGTTTCTGTCCCTTCTGCACTGAACCCTGGTCTGATAGCTGGTTAAGAAATGTTTCCTTGTTTGCTCCCATCCCAATGAACCCAAGTCCTGCTGGGCACCAGAGCCAGGCTATCAAGGACTGTGTCTTTTGGATGGCAGCCACAAAAGCTAGGGTGCCAGATATGTGTACAAGCTCCTTTCTTGGAGATACCACTGACCTGGGGTAAGACAGAGGAAGAGTGCAAAGATGGTATTTGCTAACCTCTGCTCTTTTGGAGAGTATTTTAGTAGGCCCCTAGTTGTGTGTTGAATTGAATGCCTGCATCTTGGGCCGAAGTGTTGAGATAAGCAAATAGGCTTCTTCCACAGAAAGACGGCACATTTCAGTTTGCTGACTCTGTGCTGGGCCCTGGGGGGTAGCCAGGTGAGCCCGTGCAAGCCCCTTAAGAACTGTTCCTCGGTTGACTACACATTCAGTTCTCTCATAGCATGTGCCTTTGATGTCATGTTGATATCACTTTTATTTAACTTTATTTGAAATAATTACTTAAAACTAGTTCATATTTAAAATTTTAATAATTTTTAAATAAAATTAAAAAAATTTTTTTGGTAATCTAAGCATTTAACATTACTTAAAGCTACATTATTCAGGTTTTAAAATTAGTATCTACTAGGTCTGTCAAATGTGTATAGGGATCTGCTAAATATTGTTTTCTCTAACTTTGTTCTTATATTTTGGGGCAAAACTATGCAAAATATGAATTTTCATGGCTTTTAAACAAATCATCATAGATGTATACACCTGTGTAACTACCACCTCAGTCAAGATATAGGGCATTTTAATCATCCCATGGAGTCCCTTTATTCTCCCTTGAAGTTGATCCTCACTTTCATAGCCAACTACTTAACTCTATCACTATAAATTAGTTTTGTCTTTTTTTTTTTTTTTTTGCTCAGCATGTCTTTAAGAATCATTCATATTGTGGTGTATATAAGTAGTTATTGCTGAGTATTCCTTTATATGAATACCATAAAGTGCTTGTCCAATCTCCTATTGATAGACATTTGGGTTATTTTCAGTTTTTTGACATTAGAAAAAAATCTGATGTAAACATTCTTCTTACAGACATGAGTTTTCATTTATCTTGGGTGAATACCTATGAGTGAAATTCTGAGTTGCAGGAAAATGTTAACTTTATGAGAAACTGCCAAAGATTGTTTTAAAGTTTTCACAGCAAGTTAAAATCCCCACCAGCAATTTATGAAGGTTACTCTACATGCTTGTAGGTAAAAGACGCTTGATTCTGGTTGCACTCAGAAATGATTCTCAGAGTGTTGTGTCAGTTGGTTCTTTTGATGAACTCAACAGAGATAGGTTCTTGGTAAATTAAGGAAGAGGGAACACAGTCAACACTGTAAGTGGCTCAAAGAAGCAGTAGGATTGGAACGAGCCACAGTAACAGGCTGATGGGAGGAGCCATCAACCGATGGGAGGAGCCATCAACCGATGGCAGGGATGGAAATTTCAACCACCCTTGAAGATAGAAATACCAGGCAAGAGTATCTAATTTATCTTAATTGAGTCATAACTTGCCTCTTGGCTAGGGACCAGCAGGGCCCCCAAACACATTTTCTGCCATGAAGGTATTAATTCCTCAAATGTTAAGGGGATCTGTTAAGGAGAGGAATTAAATCTTTGGTAGTCAAACCCAACAAATAGCCATTATAATCTTCTGAATTTTCAGGATGATATTTCTCTCATTGTCCTAATGTATATTTTCTTAAGTATCTTTATTTTTGCTCTTTCCTTGCTTATTCATCCTGGAATGAGGGAGAATATCTGCAGACCCAGTGTTTGCCAATGGACATAATAACAACTTTCCTTCCCATGCTAATACCAGTTCTTTGGCAGTCTGATCCAGCAGAGCATCTGAAAATACATCATCTCAGGAATGTCCTGCTGTGAGGCTTTTAAAAAATACTCTTGGCTTTCCAATTCTTTGAGTACTCTTCAGGAATTAAACCTATGCACACAAAAGGGGACATGACCCCTTCTTCCCTTTGCTTCCTATTTTATTATTATAGGATTGTTGAAACTGTCCAGTGGCTATAAGAGGGATTTCTATTAGATGGTACTTCTCTAGCCACCTCTTGGCTGTGGGACAGTGGCTGAACTGACTGGTACAGAGCTGATTTACCTAGTTAGGGGACAGGCAAAAGAATAGCCCAACGAAAAGAGTCTCCCTGACTGCTTTCAAGCTGGTGAATCAGATTACTTTCTGCTTGGGAAGCCTGTGTCCATTGCCAATAACTAATGCAAATTCACTCCATAGATTTTATAGCTTTCTTCTAATTTTTACTAGTTTTTTCCCCAGTGTTAAGAGTTTGATCTGTCTAAATGATTTTATACCTGTTATATCAGAAAATTGGAAGGGATAGCAGTAGCTGACAACCATTTTGGACTGAATATGCATTTATCACAGATTGTGTATATTAATAGCACAATTAAGCATAGTTGTTTAAATAGTCTTCTGTATCAATTAGTGGTACCTTCAATAGTGCAAAGAAAAGTTGAAAACTAAAATGTTTCTATGTGGGAATCTTCTAGAGTGTGTCTACTACTTCCCTGGAGAGTGCATTCAATGGTTCATTCACCAGACACGTATCCTGACAGGCGTGTGGTCAGCTTTCCTAGAGGCATGAACACCAACAAACTATAACAATTTTGGAGAGATGGTTATTTTCTCAAGAATGACAATTTATTTTAGGTACATTCATACAACTACCTCAATCAAATGGTGTGTTTATGCCATTGTCTTCCTTGTAATGGTATTTAAATCTGTTCTATTTAATAATAAAAGTCTATGTGTTTTTTATACATATAAATTGCTGTAGAGGTTTATCAAAATAAGTAGGGCTTCTTATGAAATGGCTATAAAAAGGGCAAAAACTAGACTGACAAACTCATAGCAGGATGGATGAGAGAGCAACAAATGAACAAAGTGAAAAAGCAGGTTTCTCTGTTTTCCCTGACTATTTATAAGTAGCTGATACAATTTGTCCCAGTGCTGAGGATAATCAGAATCTATATCCCTAAACTCTTTGACTGAAGTAAGCTCTAAGCAAAGAAAGAGACAAGATATAACTCAGAGAAATTTAATCCATTCATCAAAATTAATCCACATGAATAAATAAAGCTAGGCGTAAAGAAGAGAGAATACATGTCATGTTTATCTTTTTCTCCAAGTTTGAAGTCAAATGCACGGGAAGAAACTCAGTGCATTTCATCATGATGCTTTTGAAGTCTTTGCTTGAAACTGCAAATTATTGCTTTGCTTCTTAACATCAAGCTCTAGAAGGGATTGTTAATTTTGAAAAGATTTTGTTGATTTTCTCTTGTCAAAGAAGAATAAATCCTGATTGACAGATGACAAGAACTACTGCTCCTTCCTATAGAGACATGTACCAACATGCTTCTGAGTAATCAAGTGACCTCCAAAGGGAACTGATTAAAAACGTTCCATTATGGCATCCAACATACCACATTGGAGAGCTAGTTTGGTAGGAACCGTATTGGATATCTAGGAGTTTTTTCTGCACAATAACAAATAATGAAAATTATCTGATGTTTTCCATGGGAAGAACTAGAACTGAAGGTTTTTCTGAGAGTTGAATGACCTCTGACAGGGACTCCCTAATCCCTTCCCTCTAAATAACTTCTTGTGAATTCAGGGTTTTGACCCAGCATTTGTCTGCTTTGTGTGAGCTTCTGAATAGAAAGATGATATCAGGTAAGTATGTGATATGGGAATTAGCTCACAAAGACAAGGTTGCACAGGATTTTTGTAGCCATGTATTACCATAAAATCTACAACTGAAGAGCCCAGGCATAGAGAGAAAGTTGATTTTTTAAAAAAATTTTTATTGGAGTATAATTGCTTCACAATACTGTGTTAGTTTCTGTTGTACACCAGAGTGAATCAGCCATATGCATACATATGTCCCCATATCCCCTCTCTCTTGAGCCTCCCTCCCACCCTCCCTATCCCACCCCTCTAGGTCATCGCAAAGCACCGAGCTGATCTCCTTGTGCTATGCTGCTGCTTCCCACTAGCTGTTTTACATTCAGTAGTGTATATATGTGGATGCTACTCTCACTTCGCCCCAGCTTCCCCCTCCCACCCAATGTCCTCAAGTCTGTTCTCTATGTCTACATCTTTATTCCTGCCCTGCAACTATGTTTATCAGTACCATTTTTTTTTTTTTAGATTCCATATGTATGTGTTAGAATATGGTATTTGTTCCCCCCCCCCCCTTTTTTTTTTTAAGAAGAATGTCTCATTATTTTGGATACACTCTTGGGAATCTGAGTACTAAGGTCAAGTTCAAGAAATACTTTTTACTTTGGTTCTGTTTTTTATTCACTTATTTCAAATGACTTTTGAAAACCCTCTGCTCCATTTGAAAGGATTCCTTTGACCATGGTGTATGGGAAAAGGGGGAAGTTCTATTCCAAAAGGAAATAAATTGAAAGTACTTAATCCTAATTCATAAAACATTAGACTAGAAGCAACCTTTGAAATCATGAGTCTAATCTCTTTCTGAAGATAATCATTTGGTCTCACTTAAGCATTTCTAGTGATTGGAAACTCATTATGTTTTAGAGGATCTTTATGAGGAAATGACTACAAGTTCTTACCTTGAGATTAAATCTGCATGCCTGTAATTTCTACATCTCAGAGCAATACAAGAGATGATTAAGCTGTTCCTATAAAACAGCAGTTGTTTTAGGGCTCTTCAAATGTTTGAAGAAAGCTTGTGTCCTCACATAAGTGTGAGAACACAGCTAGCTAATAAATATATGACCAGGACTAGATGAGTCTTGAAAAAGCGTATTAAGCATTTTAGGAGAAGGTAGTATTTACCATTTATAAGAGGCGTATTTGGTGCCTGGCATCAAGCTAAGTGTGAATTCACTTAAATATAAAACTTAATTACTTTGAGCCTCAGGTTCTTATTCCTAAGTGACATGATCAAGGTGATATTGCCAGGAACAAAGAGACAAGGAGCTTCCACACCAGGCTCTCTGGCCCTTGAACTAACCTCCCTCTTGATCACTTGGCTGTGATCTAATTTGTATCCAGCACAGTGCTAGCCACTTAGACTCTTTCACTGTAAGCTCCTTTATGTTATACTCTAAGTATTCTAGTTAAAACATAATTCCTGTTAAAAATAGGTATATGTGGATTGTTAAAGGAGCACGTGTAACTATTTTGCCAGGTAAGACAGCTACAAATTCTTTGGTGCTCCTCCCATTGAGAGGTGGGGTCTTTGTTCCCTGCCCTTGGTTCTGGTTGGGCTCTGTGACTAAGGTACTGGCAGCTTACCTTTCCTGTCTGGGAAGGCTTACACTTGCAGTATACCCTCTGGGCAGCCCACCTGCCATGATGTGAGAATCTCAGGTCACCTAGTGAGCCTATGTACAGGTGCTTTGATCACCAGCCACAGCTGAACTCCCATGTGACAGCCAGAATTAGCTGTTGACCATGAGAAAGAGCTATTTTCAGTGTCCTGACCAGTCGGACCTTTCCATGACTGCTGCCCTACTGACATCTGATTGCAACCT
This sequence comes from Mesoplodon mirus, assembly GCF_964341445.2. Taxonomy (NCBI): domain Eukaryota; kingdom Metazoa; phylum Chordata; class Mammalia; order Artiodactyla; family Ziphiidae; genus Mesoplodon; species Mesoplodon mirus. Next base: position 88,286,929 of record NC_138980.1, on the reverse strand, counting down.
TAGAGGACATTCTGCGTGTGAACCATCCAACTAGCCCAGTCAACCTACAAAAACATGAGAAATGATAAAAACAATCTTGTTTTAAACCACTAAAAGTTTCAGTGTGGTTGTTATGCTAAAATAGATAACTGGTCTACTTATTGAAGTTTTAGGGAAGGTTTCTTAGTTAAAGGTATATCGCTTAACATGACCTTCTTCTACGTAAGTAGGTCACTTATTTTGAGTTAGAAGATGCGTTTGAGTTATCCATAGGAGAAAGTCAAGGGAATTGGTAGGAGCAAAAGTACAGAGGTATAAACATTCTGATATGTTTAGGAAAATATAAGCAGTTTAGTTTTACTAAGATTAAAATGATAAAGAAGGCTAGAAAGTAGAAAATTGATCATGGAGGTACCTACGTACTTGTCAAGGACCCATGTCTGTGACCTAAATTGTCCACAAGAAGCTAACAGTCTTAGGTTATCAATTAATTGGGTAATGAACCTATGGGCTCATTCCAAATTATCTACAAATATATTAATTAGCAATGAATAAGGCTTATTCATCCAGCCATCCAAAGATTTATAGAGTATTACTTTGTACTAGATGTTAAAGGGTTTAGGAAACCAAAAAGTCATGCTTCCTTGAAAAAGCTTGGAGTGTCTTTGAGATCTAAATGTTGAAGTAAAAACGTACAGAACAGCAAATGATAGATGGAAAAATAAATCCTCTAAATGATCTAGGAGTTGAGAGAAGAAATCATGATTGTGAACTCCAGCCCAAGAGGGATTGTGGTTATTTATATCTTAGGAAGGAACTACCACCACCACCCCAAGCCAATACTACAGCAGTGCTCATCTCCAAAAAAGACTGACTTCCTCAACATTTTATGAAATAACAATGAAAGCCAATACTTAAATAGCATTAGTAAGCACCATTCTAAGTGCTTCAAATTAACTCATTTGAAGATAATTCATATCCAAGCAATTCTATAGGGTAGTACTAGTATCATTGTCCCAATTTTAGAGAGAAGCCCCAGAGTCATTACCTCACTTAAGGTCACATAGCAGTAAGTGTCAGAGCTGAGATTTGAAACCAGGTTGCCATTACTAATCAGTACAGTACTGCCCCTCATTAACATGCATTGGGTCTATCTAAATGTTTTATGAAAGATTACTTTTGAAGGACAAGTTGACCCACTTTTGCTTCCTTTATATATTACCTATGAATATTCTTAAACAATAATAGAAATGTTACTTGGTCAAAATATCAGTCAGTCTGACTCATTTATACCATTATTACCTCGTACTTTAATGCAGCACTAAACTGATTTTCATTGCTAAGAATACTTGGTTAAGCAAAAGAGAATTGGGACTTTGTTTTATCACTGAGGGCATTTGACCCAGTGCATATGTCCATTTTTCATCAAACACTTCTTATAAAAAGTCAAAACTTTGATTAAGCTCTGAAGGCTTAAACGCATAAATGCTGAGGGTTGAAAGCGTGTCTGTCCATGGTTTTAATCTTTCCTTGATCCTTTTGTTTGAACATACCCGTCAAGTTGGGCGATTTGGCCAGAGAAAGCAGCTGCCGTGAGAAGAATGTGGGTGAGGGGAGAGCACACACATCAGTGGCAAGAGTGAGAAAGGATTGAGACTGCTTTTGCTTGTGTAGTAACGGTCAGCAGAGGCTGTTCCCAGAGACCTGTGCACACACGACTGGCTTTCTGAGTTCTTTTATTTTCTGATTTTTTGCCCAAACAAAGCTACATTCAACGTAGTGGTCTTCAGAACATCACTGCCTCATGAGCTTCCAAGGATAATGGGGAATAAGTAGACCACCAGTACTTTAACTTGTCATATGTACGTAGGTTAGACCTAGAGGGATGAACTGTTTGGAACATACTGACAGAAATAATAATAAGCTGTGATTTACTGAGCATATACTAAAGGCCAGGCCCTGTTCTAAGCATTACCTCATACCAACCCTATGCGATAAGAACTACTACAATCCCATCGTAAACAGTGGGTTCAGAGACTGTTAGTAACTTGCAAGGCCCATGTAATTGGTGTGTGTTGGAGCCAGGTCTTGACCTGGTGGGGTTCTGAGAGGAATGCTTTGTGACTCTCTGAGGACAAAGTGCCCATTAGAGTTAGGTCAGCCTGCCCATTCTCTTGTTTGATGCTGGGAACATTCTCTTCTCTCTGAATGAGGCAATGCCACACTCACAGTTAACCTTACATGCATTTTTACCTCCTCTCTCTGGAGGCTCCTCTTGGGGATTTTTTTTCGAAGTCACCGTCTGGTGATAATTGGATAATCCCTGTCTGCCTCAGAGTCTTTGTAGCGGCATACCATCCTCCAGATTTTAAGCAGCCTATTCCTTAGGGTCTTCCAGCCCCTGCTAGATTTAAAGGCTAGAACACGGCGTGCCCTTTCCCGGAAGAGTGCTTGAAAGTGGATCCGGCTGACCAAAAGCAAAGGAAAACACAAGAAAACGAGTGTCAACAGATCGGCAGGGTTCACTGAAACCAGGATACATTTAGAGAATTAGACAGTGGAAATCTAATTACAGAATTCAATGAGAAATCTTAGAACTCTTGCTGAAAATGTAGATACAAGTGATTTAAAAAATGACATATAAAAGGAAACTGGATTCTATAACCCTGAATTAAGAACTTGGAATTGGAAAAAAGAGTAGGCTGCTTAAGGAGTGGTGATCAGAGCAGCTCAGGAGAACCCACAGGCTGAACTGGCAGCCCTGTGCCTCATTGTGGGTGGAGGTGGAACCAGCGCTCCTAACAGAAGACAAAACAATAGGATAAATGGCTGTTTTGCAGGCTTGCCCACAATCCCCGTCTGAGATTTTCTTTATCCATCAATGCCAAGTGATGTTTTAATTGGGACAAACAGAGATCATGCTTTGAAGGTGCTCAGGTTTTAGAGCATACCATCGTTCCTGCTGTCCATCCTCTGATTCCTTCTCTTGGCATTTCAGAATCTAGTGGGCACCCTCTTGATCTCAGACACTGAACATGTGTATTGGTGGCAGCTGCCAAGGGAATAAACAGGAGATGGCAGATGTGGCAACAGCTGGAATGAACTCAGTTCATTTTGAAACTGCTTTTCAAGTGAGGCTCAGCCAAACAGCTCCCTGACCTATTCATGTGTGTTCCTTTGGTTAGTTAAAAGTGCAAGACATTTATACTTGAATTAGGAAGTCTTAGAAAATGTTTTAAAATGGACTGTTTTGATCTGAAGAACTAGATGGAAGTCAGGGCTTCCTAGCATGCCTAGCTCCCGAGGTGTATGTAATTGTCTATGTAGTCATTTTGACCCTGGTAAAGCTTTCTCTAGAGAAGTTTTCCTAGTTAGAAAGTAAACTAATCTTTGAGATCCTCAGTCTCCATATCACTTCACCTGGGGCTCTGAGAGCTAAACCTGGGTTCCGTTTGAGCAGAGGCAGGAGAGAGTCTCATTTAATTGGGCTGGGGTTTAGTTAGCCTAGCCGTCTGGATTTTCAGAGGCTCTGCAAGTGGTTCTTACGTCCAACCACATCTGAGAACCACTGAGTTAGATAGAATTGTTGGAGGCAATTGTGATGCCCTGTTCTTGGGGAAATTTGTAATCCTCTCCCCTTTGATGGTTAGGTTTATTGACATCATCGTGAGTTGGAAGCTAAGGAAAAGGCTTAGAGAGAAAGAGAGACTTGGGATCCAAGAGTGTCTCCATCACTTTCTCTCTGTGTGATTTTGGGAAAAGTAACCTCTGGTTTTGTGTCCTCCTTTTAAAATGATGATAATAGCATTTTCCTGTAGGGCTGCTGATAAAGTAAATGAGATAATTCATGGAAAGTATTAAGCACCAAACCTGGCACTTGGTATATGCTGGATGCATGTGGGTTTCCTAATGTCCTTCCCCCCTGGACAGCCACATTCTAAAACACATGTGTATCTGTGTTTATGTTTATATTTAATATTTAGGTTAACTCTTTTCTAGAACATGGGTTTGCTCTAGGCAAACTAATAACTCAATAAATATTTGTCTATCTGAAGTGGATAACAAAGTTGATATGTAACCCCAGGTGGAAAATCTGGCTGGAAGTACCCTAACATAGAACGGAAGTACTGCCTGGCATTTTCCCTACTGTTTCTTCTATATCTCCTTCTCTCTGATTAACAGAAGAATTCCAAGATGTTTCCTCAAAAATCAGCAAAAATAGTACTTTGCAGCATTAATACACAGCCCTCTGATTTTGGTGTCATGGTGCATTTTATGTGGGATGAGTGGGCTCTTGACTTGGAACTGTCTTCCACATTCAGGCTTCATGTAAGACTGATTGACAGTCAGCATTCTTCTGTTACGGAATTCTGATGAACATTTCTAGTCAATCTTACTCTATTGATGAGGAAACTGAGGCCCTATCAAGTTAAATGATTTTCCAAGTTCTCTCTGCAAATAAGTGAATGAACTGGGTGGTGAATTCAGCTCTCCTGTCTCCTCCCATGTGCACCCACCCACTCCCACTCCACACTTCCCAGTTGTTCTCAGTGGTCCATAGGGACCCACAGCAGACTTGAATGTGTGTAAGGATGCCCTGTGGATTTTGTACAAATGCAGATCCAGATTCATTAGGTCTGGGACAAGGCCCGAGTGTCTCCATTTCTAACCGGTTTTCGGATGTCAGAATGCAGCAGCCCTTTGACTGTGTGACAGTGACATCCAGGTGCTTCACTTAGGTGCTCTGTGGAGTGAAAGCTACACCTCCACCCCACACATACTCATCTCTTACCTTTTCTAAGCAGGCAGCTCTTATTTGGAAAGTGTCTGGTCCTTGCTCCATGCATCAGAATCCCACTGTTCATCCAGGCCTCCCTCACTATTCCAGCCTTGTGCATCTTCTTTCCTCTCCACTCTCACAAATTAACATTTAATAATTATCTTGATGTTTCATGGATTATTTCCTGTGTAGTAGTATCTTTATAACTACATCATGAACCCCTTTAGATGGGAATTCTGTCCTGATTTTTCACAATTCTGCCTGTGTGTAAAATGACCAATAAATGTGTATAGGCTAAGAAAATGTACCCTGGTCAGCTTGACTGGCACCTGGTAGTGGGGAGTTGCAGACTTCCTTTTTCACGTGTGTATCCTGAAATAGACCCTACTGTCCTTATTATTTTCATGAGCATTGCTTTATTATTTTTTTCTTTCCTCAGGTGGTTGGCTAGGTCTCTGCACGACAATGCTTTTCTGTAAAATTCTGACATGCCATTCGCTTCACTCAGGCAGGGTCAGTTCTAGTCAGTTGTTGCTTAGCGATGATAATGACATGTGGAGAGTCGTCTGACGGGCTTTGAACACCCCGAGCAGAGGCTAGCCAAGGGCAGCTGGTTGATTAATTGTGGCCTCCAGTCATCACCAGGGGACCAGCACTGATGAGGGAAGAAAAATGCTGAAACCCCTGCAAAATGCATTTGAAATCAGATTGCTGGTACAAATACACATTTTGAAAAATTAAATACTAATACAATCCTTAACACATAGTAGATAATCTTCACGTGCCTGAAACAATGGAGATCTGGCCTGAAATCACATGTTCTCCCCAACAGCCCAAGAGGTGATTTGCCAGTGTGTGTGGCTCCTGCTTTCCAGAATTCTCTGTGGGTGATGGATGGTGATGGCCATGGCACTGATGGCACAATGGTCACCTGAGGAATAGTCACTTGTAAAATGTCACTTTTAAACAGTGCCATTTATGAACGATTGGAGTTTATGTTTGGTGCTCCGTTTTTCTAATATAACTCAGAATGAGCTGATTATGTTCCTACGCCTGGGGCCTTTCAAGTTTAAGTTGACAGTGGATCACAAGTGCCAAGTTATAAAATCCTGAAAATAGGGCTTCTATTGGAAACCTTGGAACTGCACGCTAGCAATTAGACTGAGGAATGCTCTGGATGACCTCATCCTCTCTTTCTTCCTTCAAGCCCCAGAGCTTTGCAATCATGTTGCAATTAGTGATGTGTAGTGATAGTGTGTGTACAGAACAGTTGTCATTACTGATGACTGTTTCTATTGTCATCCTGACAGTATTGTTACTACTTCTTGGAACATTGAGACCCTGCAGTGTCATAGGCATAGGACAGAACAAGTCTAGGAGTCTGAAAGATACTTGAAATAAAAGGGAAGATGACAAAATCCCAGAGAGAAAGACATCAGGGACTGATGGGAATTGCAGCAGGTGACCATCAGATGCAACATACAATACGGGGATGAGGATATGTTTGTTTGTTTGTTTTTTTAAATAAAAATATTCTGGGCTTCCCTGGTGGCGCAGTGGTTAAGAATCTGCCTGCCAATGCAGGGGACACGGGTTCGAGCCCTGGTCCGGGAAGATCCCACATGCCGCAGACCAGCTAAGCCCATGTGCCACAACTACTGAGCCTGTGCTCTAGAGCCCGCGAACCACAACTACTGAAGCCCGTGCGCCTAGAGCCCGTGCTCCCCAACAAGAGAAGCCACCGTGATGAGAGGCCTGCGCACCGCAACAAAGAGTAGCCCCCGCTTGTCGTAGCTAGAGAAAGCACGGGCACAGTAATGAAGACCCAATGCAGCCAAAAATAAATAAATAAAATTTAAAAATATATTCTCAAGAGACTCAAGTGGTACAGAAGATGGCCAGTGACATTACATTTTGTGAGGTCTATTGTTTGGTTCTCTAGAGAAGTATCCTAATGAGATGTAGTTAACTCACACTTGGGTTAGTGTCACTGCAGAGAATCTTTCTTGTGATTCTCTGGCTTCCCTTATTCTTACAACAAGGGACAAAATGTTTTAAGGTTACTTCTGGGCATTTGCTCATTAGTGGCTGGGGTCCCTGAACTTTGAAAATGAGATGTGAAGAGTCACAGATTCTGTCTACCTCTAGCAAATCCCTAAATAAATTTGAAGTTTGTTTTCAACCATGGCTCTACTTGGCTACAAAATATTTGTCACTGCTGTCATCACACCTGCAGCTTTTATTACTGTATTCCTTTCTGGAACATCAAGGCCCTATGATGCTGGAATGCTATGCATATGACAGGGCAGAGCCTGGAATCTCTAAGAAAACACCAAAGGAAAGATAGAGAAGCCCAAAAAGGGGGAAGAAAAATTGTGCTTAAAAAATACATCTTTAAGAAAACATGCCTGTCTCTCCATACCCAGTACAATCAGACCCATCCCTTTAAAACATTACATTTGTGAAGTCACTCCCATGCTCAAAAACTTCAATGGTTCCCCCAAATCTATAGGATAAAATATACATACTGCATTCAACCTTCAAGACTTGCCCCAGCTAATCTTCCTCGCCAATCAAAATGCATCTCACCCCATTTTCACTACGTGTAAGGTTTTAAATTTCTGCTGCGTATGTCTTTCTTTTCTAATTAGATTGTGATTACCTGGTCGGGGATCTGGTTTTATATACCTTTATGTCCTTTACAGTGTCAATGTTTGCCTTCCTTTGCCCGTACTGGGAGAAATCACTTATGACTCCCTCCCTTCCTCCTCTGACCAAAGATGAACCCATCCCCTTTCCTTGCCTGAGATGTGCCTCGGGCCATAGACTTTTCCTGTCCCAGAGCGTTCATGTGTACTTTGTACCCAGGCTTCAGTCTTGGTTTCTTTCCCAGTGTCCTAACTAATCACCTGGTGGCTCCGAATGGTCAAGTCCCTTAGGTCCTTTAGCCTGCTGCCACCCCTTCCACCCCCATACACTTAACCTTGTCAACTTGTTTTGACCTTGTAAACACTAAGACTTGTCTAGACCTGGTCCAGCTGGACACTGTGGTTTGAGCTGCTCTTCTTCCTTCGAAGCTACACCCTGAGGTAAAGATATGTCTTTGCAAGCTGCTGAACTCTTTCAGGCTTCTAGAGTTTTGTTTTCCAAGGGTATTCATGTACTTTCCTCCTGTGAAGTGTAGCAGAAAGTAAGACTCTAGTCTACCAAAGAAAGTTTTAACTTGAGTTTGGCCTGGAGACAGGATAGGCATAATGCCTTGAATATGCTCTGTGTATCTATGGCTTAGTGACTGAATCCAAAAGGATCCCTGAGGTGTGAAATCATGAGCAGACTTTATAACATTCAAAGGTTTTGGGCAATAAGGGAATTGTGTGTAATGTGGGAAAATTTGTTACAATGTGCTGTTATTAGAATTGGAAAATTTTTCTTTCTTTTTTTTAATTGTAGTTGATTTACAATGTTGTCAAAGTTATTCAGTTACACACACACTCACATATATACATTGTTTTTTATATTCTTTTCCATTATGGTTTATCACAGGATATTGTATAGTTCCCTGTGCCATACAGTAGGACCTTGTTGTTTATCCATTCTATATATATAATAGTTTGCATCTGCTAATCCCAAACTCCCAGTCCATCCCTCCCCCACCCCTTAGAACTGGAAAATTTTAAGAGGAAAAATAATGATTCATCGTACTTAGGGCGCTAATAATGGTGAGAGTCAATACAGAGACTCTAAATATCCTGAAATTCAGAAAATTCCTTCATAATTTGGTGTTTGCTTAAATTATATACATGCCCAGGTAAATGCCTTACTTCTGATTCATGTCTCCAAAAGAAGAATTATACACCTGAGGTTATTCCTATTTATTGACGTTTGTTTTTACAATTATAATAAAACTTTTAGAAGACTTAAGAACAAAAACTGAGCCAAAAGAACAAAATTGCTTACCATCACATAGCCCAATGATAACTTTGATCATTTTGGTCTCTTACTTTCCCTTTCTCATTACCATATACATAATTTTTACCAACATTAGATCCTTCTCTCTATACTTTTTTGTAACCAGCTTTCTTAATTGACAAAAATTCATGAATGTATTTTCACACCAATAAATACGTACACATATCATTTCTTTTAATGGTCAGTAGAGTTCCTTGTATTGATGCCCTGTAGCAGGACTAGTTTCCTATGGCTGGGTATTATAGATATTCCTCATCTTGCTATTTTTTAAATGCTGCAAAATATCCTTCAGCTCACATCTTTGAAATCTTGTTCTTTAGTATAAATATACAGAAATTGATGGCTGGCACGGAAGAATATGCAGTTTTCAGCTTTTAAACACTTATTGCCAAATTGCCCTCAAGAAAGTTTGTCATTTTGACTTCTCTCCAGCAGTATGGCACTGCTCTTTTCTTTATGTTCCACTGTGTTCTGTAGATTAGTAGAGTTCTTTTAAATTTTTGGCAAGCTGATAGGCAAAACACATTGTGTATTTTATTGTGTTTATTTGTTCATTCATTTAATAGATATTTATGAAATGTCTGCTATGTACCAGGGACTGTTCAAGGGATGGGGGTGTCAGAGTAAAACAAGACAGAAAGTTCCCTTCTTACGTGAGGTAAGGATATAATTCCAGTCAGAAGGGGGAACTGAAATGCATGCAAAGTAATCTTAGATAGCGAGAAGTACTATGTTGAGATTGGGACAACAAATGATTGGGAAGCTGTATTGGAAAGGTGATCAGGAAAGACTCCTTTAAAGAGATAACATCTATTCTGAGACCTGAGTGACAAGGAGCTGGCTTTGTAGTGATCTTGGAGAAGAGTATTCCAGGTAGTGCAACAGCTAGTGCTAAATTGCTGAGGTCAAAAAGGGAGAAATAATCCAATTGTTCATCAACTGGTGGATGGAGAAGCAAAATGTGGTATATCTCTACGTTGGAATATTATTCAGCCATAAAAAGGAATGAAGTACTGATGCATACTACAATGTGGATGAACCTTGAAAACATTAGGCTAAGTAAAGGAAGACAGACACAAAAAAGGCTACATAGTGTAAGATTCCATTTATGTAAAATACCAAGAATAGATAAATCCAAAGAGACAGAAAGCAGATTAATGGTGGCTAGGGTGATGGAGAGTGACTGCTTAATGGGTACAGAGCTTTTTTGGGCGGTTGATGAAGATGTTCTGGAATAAGATAAGGGTGATTTCTGCAGAACATTGTAAATGTGCTGAATGCCACTGAACTGTATACATTAAAATGGTTACTTTTATGTTATGTGAACATAAAAGGCCAGGGTGGGTACATGTGACAGTGGTAAGGAGGGAGTTGAGTTCTCTGTGCCTCCCCCGGGGCAGAACATTTTCCTTCTATGCCTTATCCAATGGCAATAGATTCTTGGCAATATCCTGTGGGAAGAAGGGCTTCCTGACCCTCCTGGAAAGCAGTGGATGACTGCCTGGGCCCTGAGGATGGGAGGGACAAAGGTTTGTGCCCTCTGCCACCATTCAGTTCTTAGGAGAAAAGGGACAGGGGAAGTAGGTAGTATTTTGTGCCTCTCCCCCAGCAGCTGTGGATCACCTCCCACAGGCTGGCCTCACACTGGTGGTGGGAGTTCTTTTGTCTCCCCCGCCCTGCATCCAGGCTTCTCTGTGGGAAAGGAGCTAGCCAGAGAATGCAGCTTCCCATGAGTCTGGAGTTTCCAGCTATTTCATCTTGAATTCTAGCCCATAGTTGGCCTTTATGAATTTTTAGCAATATCAGATGATTTCTTCTTACCTGCTTGTATGCTGGCTATTTCTTACTCTGTCAAAGCTGAAACAGTTAATATGTTTTGCCTCTCCTAGGAAGGGCTTGCTACTCTCTGGAACTTTTTGTTCATTTGTTTGCCTAACATGTTCAGCTCCAGAAAAGTTACTGGTTTGTAGATTATCTGTCTTTTTCTCACTGTTTAGTTGGGAGTGATGTTCACATACAGCTTTCTACATTCTAAGTGGAAATGAAACTCTGTGTATGTGTGTGTATATTTAGTTTGTGCATAGTCAAATCAGTTCATTTTTTTCCTTAAAGATTTCTGCTTATGGTCACATTTTTAGGAAAGAAAAAAATACTTTGTTACCAAATATTATATAAATATTTATCTGTATGTTTTAAAACATTTCATAGTTTTCTTTTCATATTTAGATTGTTAAACTATCTGGAATTTACTCTAGGGTAAGATTTAAAGTAAATAATCTTTTTTTCCCCAAATAATTAGACAGTTTTTTAAAGCATAACTTATTAAATAATCTGTCATTTTCTCTTTTTATTTGAAATAGTACTTTCATGTATATACTTTTGGCCTGTTTATTGGTTTTCCATTCTGATCTATCAATATGTCTTCTACTTTTTTTTTTTTTTTTTATACTGTGTCACTGAGTTTTAATTACTGTAGCTTTATAATATGTTTTAACCAATGGGATAATTTCCCCCTCATTTCTCATCTTTAAAAAAAGATCTAGTTTATTTTTGCATATCTTTTTTCTAGATGATCATGAATATTATCTTTCATGTTCTTCAGAAGTTCCCATTGGAATTGTGATTCTGTTAAACTTTAAAGCAGTTTAGTGAGAAAATAACATTTTAAAACAATGTCTTTCTGTTCAGGAGTGTGCAACATTTATTCTACTTTCTTCTACGCCTTTCCGCAAAACTTTAATATTTTTATATATGTATTTTTTTGTTACTTAACAATATTCCCCCCATATTTCCCACCTATTTATTGTTGGCATATAGGAAATTATTAATATTAGTAAGAGCTGACATACTGAACTCTACTCAGGTGTGAAATACTATAGCAAGGAATTTTGTACAATTATATAATTTAATTCTGACAACACTCTTGAGTTGGGTACAAATTTAGATCTATTTTGCATATAAAGAAACTAAAGTTTGGGGCTTCCCTGGTGGCGCAGTGGTCGAAAGTCCGCCTGCCGATGCAGGGGACACAGGTTCGTGCCCCGGTCCGGGAGGATCCCACATGCCGCGGAGCGGCTGGGCCTGTGAGCCATGGCTGCTTAGCCTGTGCATCCGGAGCCTGTGCTCCGCAAGGGGAGAGGCCACAACAGTGAGAGGCCCACATACTGCCAAAAAAAAAAGAAACTAAAGTTTGAAAAGATTAAATTGTCTGATGTTAGAGACAAGTATATAACAGACTTTGCATTTGAAAAAGCAGTCTGACTTTAGTGTTATATTTTTAATCAGTCACTTGTTCTAATATTTTACTATGATGATGGTGGTTAATTCTATGAGTTTTTCAAGGATACATCATATCTGAGAATACTACTTATTTTATATTATTATTATAATGAGATAATACTAGAAATGATAGGCAGTGTTGCTTTGTTTCTTCTTTTTAGATAAATAAAAAAGGGATAGGATAAGGTGGAGAAGGGCAAAACCAATACGTATGAACACAATTTTCCCCAGAGATGCAGTGAGCCATTCAGTTTGCCTACACAGATCTTTTAGTTAGCTCAGGAAATTTTCTTCTATTATATCTGTGAATATTTTTGTTCCACTCATTCCCTTCTATTCTCTAGGAACCCAAATTATCCAGTTATTTTTATTTCTCTGTCTTTTATGTCTATAAACTTTTTTCCTATTTTCTTCTGAATTTGGGAAACATAATTGGGGTTTTCCTTTTATGTCTCAGATTTGAATTTTCACAAGCTCTTTTTCTATTTGTTAACTCCAAAGTGAACTTCAATGTTTTTCTTTTAAGACATTAGTTCCTTAGGAAAACATTCTTTTTAAAAAAAACTTTAAAAAATTTTAATTAAGGGGCCTCCCTGGTGGCGCAGTGGTTGAGAGTCCGCCTGCCGATGCAGGGGATACGGGTTCGTGCCCCGGTCTGGGAGGATCCCATATGCCGCGGAGCGGCTGGGCCCGTGAGCCATGGCTGCTGAGCCTGTGCGTCCGGAGCCTGTGCTCCGCAACGGGAGAGGCCACAACAAGTGAGAGGCCCGCGTACAGCAAAAAAAAAAAAAAAAAAAAAAAAAAAAAAAAAAAAATTTTAATTAAAAGCATTTGTTAAAAAAGTTTTTTTTAGGCCCATTCCTACCGTCTCCTCATAGGGCGCCAGGACCATATTGCCTGTGCCCAGCTCTCTGCCCTCCACCAAGGGCTGCCCAGGCAGCCCCAGAGCCCAGCCCACCACATACTCAAAGCATTCTTTTTTCATGTATCTGTTATATCTCTTAAAGTTTTATCCTCAGCTTTATTTTGCATTATTGTGAGCCAGACAGTTTTTAGAAATTTTTATCTCCATGATACAGACCATTTTCAAAGACACTTTTTTCCTTTTGAATCTTCAGAATATTATTTCTTCTTTCATGGCTTGTACTTTATTTTTGAATAGACCCAGTTCTTTATTTTGTCCTTATTGAGCTACACCTGAGTAAAACAGATTTTGGTGTTTGTGAACACACAACATCTGTGGACTACCTACTTTGTGTTTATGATGGTCTCCTAAGCTTATTAAGCATCAACTGGAGAACAGGTTGATGTGCAAAACTTCTGGCCCAGTCCCTGCATTCACATGGGAACCTGTGCACCACTGAGGTACCACCTATACAGCCTCCCACCCCCAAATTGAGTGTGTGCAATAGAATTTTTTTTTTACTAGTGTCAGCACAACTCACACCTTTTGATTTCCACTCTAAAACATACACTATTTTTCATTCTACTCTGAGTGTTCATGGATAGTAGGCTACTCCCTAGTGTGTCTGCATAATTCTGCTCCCTCCTGATTATACTTATTAATGATCAATTGTGCTTGCTCCCAAACCTGTTTATTTTAGTTGTTTGTGATTAAACTTATGTAATTTAATGGAATATTATATAAACCAATACAAATGTTGGAAATAAAGACAATATTTTCTATGAAATATAATTTTGGAAAGGAAAATTGCTGCCAAAATAGATACTGGCAAGAAAATTGTGAAAGGTTGAAACTAGTAAAAATCTATAAAGATTTTATACTTAACACCATTTTACAAGGGTATTAAGTTTTTCAATGTTCCTTAAAGAACTAAAACTTGAGATTATAGGTAATGTAATTATTCCAAGGTAGAAGATAGGGAACTCTAATCAGTGGGCTCATTATCAAAGGAAAGGCTTTGGTCTCATATTAATATTTGTGAATTACTTTTTAAAAATTTGTTTAAGTTAAAAATGCTCATATATTCAACTTTTCTGATTTTCTGCTCTAACCAAGGAATAGACCTGATTTTATCAAACGCATGAGCTTCTACACATAATAGCTGTTTACTATAATTGGCTTCTACTAAGGATCTTACTGATTTTTCCCTTTGTGTAGCACTACTTTTGGGAGTATACCCTTCACTTTACAAAGCGCCACCACTAATACTCTACACTCTTCTCTTGTCTTTGTTTTCTGGGAGCCGCTAGAACTTAATAAATGTCACATGACATGTAAAGAAAAAAGGTAAGGTTAAAAGAATTAATACACATGTGTACACACACACACACACACAGGGAGACTCTTGTAAGCATTTCTCCCAGCTCTGTAAGGAAAAAGGAAATGTATGACCCAGATTTTCTTGGGGAGAGAAGTTTTAGAGGCAAAGTTTCTGTGATATGCAAAATAAATGAACTCAGACGAACTGCAATGCAGTGGGAGTTCTGCTTTCATGCTGTAAACTCATTTGTCAAAATAATAGATGCTATGTCTATATGGATGACCTATATGGCTTCTCATTAACTTGGTTTGATTAGACAGCTAAACTATTGAGTTGAGTCTGAGGAAGACTGTAAATAAAATTGGGGGTTAAATGTTGAATGCATGCGGAGAGGCTAAAACTGAGTGGTAAGAATGTAAATCCACTGTTCAAATAATTTTAGATATATAGAGCCACAGAAGAAATCACATCTTTGTGCTACATTAACATCTTTGTGCTACATTAACAACCACTTATCTGTGTATATCGATAAACAGCTAAAACATTGGAGAGTGCAGTGTATTTAATAACACTGTGTTAGAGGTTGCTCATAACAGCTGATCATATCTGTTTAATAATCTTGGTTATTTTAGGAACCAACTTAAGTGTTGATTGCTATAAAGCATTAGGGATAAAATCATATATATACACTTTCAGATATTTCATTGGTCTAATTATTGGGGCTGACTTGAATTGCATCTTCCTTTTGGCAAATGGCAGTTGGATTCATTGTAGAGAATACTCACATCTTTTACTTGTTAAAAAAAAAAATAATGACAATGGGCCTGTTTTCAGTTTGCCTCTGTTGGTTGCCGTAGTTTCCTAGGATACAATGACTCCCAGTTTCCATGGGCACACCACTGGCTGGGGCTGAAATGCTCTCTATCACGATGCAAGGGCAAATCTGGGAGTATAGTCTGCCTAAAACCACATTATTGAAAGTTTCAAAATGGAAGCATTAGGGGGGGGAAAAAAAAAAAGCAGGACTCTTTTTTTCCCCAAAAAGGCATAATGTTAAAGAAACAGCTGCTAATTGGAGGCAAGTAGAAATAGCACCAAAATTCATAGAGAAAGCAAAAGGAGAGGGAGATGGACAAAGAAGGAAGGAGACACAGACCAGGAGAGTCAGGAACTAAGGAGAGAAAAAACTCAAAACACATTGTTAAATAATGTGGGTCCCATGAGTTAAATTGAATTTTTTAAAAGACAGTTTATTAGATATGCTTTAAGAGTAACAGCACTGAGTATATCCTTTTGCGTTATATTGACTCTAGCTTTTGGCACCTTTTTACCTCTTCTTTTTCAGTGTGTGTCAATTAAAAATAAACCATTACCTGAAAAATTCATGAGTATTGAAGCCTGTTTCCTCTAGTTTTAAATCAAGTCCTTGTCTTTTCTGTGAATTCCCAAGCTCACATTTTTTACTTCATATGTGGATTTCCTTTGCTGCTTCTTTCCCTGTGTTTTCCAATTTTGTCTGTCTTTGCTTTGAGTTCGTTTCTAGTGACACTATTTTCCACCACTGTTCTAAAAAATAGTAGCTAATATTGTTAGATAAGAGAAATAGGGTGTAAGATATTTGAAATGAAGAGAAAAGAAATAATTATTTACAGAGATATTATTTACATGGAACACACCGAAATAATTGAGTGGGGAAATATTTATAAGATTAAGAGAAATCAGTAAATTAACAGTTCTAAAAATCAATCTAAAAATCAATTGCTTTCTGATATATAAACAATAATTAGTTAGAAAATATAGCTGAAAGATCTCATTTCTAAAAGCAACCTAAAAGTTAAAATATTACTATGTAAACATAACAAAAATTGTGAAGAGCTATGTGGAAAACTGCTTTGAACCTCTATTAAGAGTGTCAACTTTGTCTAAATGAATTTATACATCCATCTAATCCCTATGAAAATATCGATAGTGATTTTTCAGAACCTGAAGCAATGCTAAAATTTATCTTGAGAAGTATAATAAGACCAGCTAGAATAATTCTGATAAGAAAATAGAGGAGAATAACCTGAAAGATACTTCAAAAAAAATGAGTACAACTATATATTTGACCATATGGAAGAAATAGATAAATAGATCAAGGAAAATCAGAGTGCATTAACTGGAATAGGCTAGGTTAAAAAACAAAACAAACAAATAAAAAAAACCCTGTAATCCTAGGCACTTACACGATGAGATTTCTTTCTTTGCTCGTGCTCTAAGTTTGTTTTCGGTCCATGGAGCAGTAGGTGGCTCAGCGGTAGGCTTCTCTCAGGGACCCAATCTCATGTGGACTCCTGTAGGTTCTAGCAGCATTCGTTGCAAAATAGAGCTTTTCTTCAGTCTTCACAGCAGGATGAGCAAGTCTGAGGAATGGCACATAGTTATTCTCCCTGTCTCAGCCTGGAAATGAAGTCCTTAGGCCTAACCTCAGGGAGTTGAGAAGCATTGACTAGGAATGTCATGGATACTAGGAATGTCTGTGATGGAGAGGTCAGATGTAGTTCCAAATATGTATGGGAATATAGTTTGCAATACAGGTGCCACTTCAGATCTTCAGGAAGAAAGGATATTACTCAATGGTTTGGTTGGAAAGCATTAAGTGCTCGTGTAGATAGAGGAGAATCGAGCAACATTCCTTCCTCAGTCCTATACCAGCATAAATTCCCAGTGGAAGAAAGTTAGAAAAGAAATGACTCTGGAAGGAAGAAGGGACAAAGAACTTGCTAAGCAGGACATCAAATTCAACCCAATAGAAAATGGTGAGAGGTTTGAACTGGCAATTTGGTGTCGGGGGCAGGGGGGAAATGTGAATCTCAAACTCATTCAGGATTCATTGCAAATCTAAACAAGAATAAAATGGCAGTTTTTTCCTTTCCAAAAAAAATGCAAAATTTGATGATACCAAGTACTAGTCAGGATTTGGAGAAATGTGCAGGTTCATGTTTCATTGTCAGGAGTATATGTAGATAAAAACATATATATTAAAAATAAAAATGTACATTGCTACAAAATTTACCCTATGGATATATTTACAAAAATTATCCCAGTGAACAATGTTCACTGAAGGATTGTTTAGAGTATCAATAAGACTGATACAATTAAACTGTCCTTCAGAGGGAACTGGATGAATGAATTATGCTTCACTATTCATGTAAAGGTGTACCAGATACTTCTTTTAAAAAGGAAGTAGATCTGTATGCGCTGGTATGTAAATATCTTCAAAGTACGTCATTAAATGGAAACATAAGGTACAGAAAATTATGAATAATATACATACTTTTATATTGTGTGTGAAAATACATACATTTATACATATACACATATATAGATTATTTATCTATATTTACTCCCCCCCACACCCTAGATTTTACCTAGAAGAATTTATAAGAGTCTTACACTGGTTATTTTTTGGAGAAGGTCCTATCAGAGCTGTGTCTGTGAGAGAGGAAGGTTTTACTTTTTTAAAAAATGAATTTACTAATCATATATACGTATTTTTTACATCAAAACAAAGTTTATATGGTAATTTTGTGGGTTTTTTATTTCTTAATGTTTAATAGACACAATTAGAAATTTTATATGTATGTATATGAAGCAAGTGATAAACTTTTTCTCCAACATCATTGTTTTTCAAATATTAAATGGAAATAGGAAGAAAGTAAAAAGTGAAATTAGAAAATGACAGGTTACACTTAAACTATTAAAATCCTGAATCTCATTTCTCCCTGAAAATTTTTTCTTCTTTTCCTTTCTTTTATTCTCCAGCTCTATTGGTAAATAATTGATGAATAAAATTGTATATATTTCAATTGTACAACGTGATGGTCTGTCATACATATAATACAAGTGAAATGATTACTACTATGAAGTAAACATATCCATCACCTCACATAGTTACCATTTTTTTTGGTGTGTGTGGTATGAACACTTAAGGTCTACTCTCTTTGATTTCAAGTGTACAATATGCTGTTATTAACTATAGTCACCATGCTGTACCTGAGATCCCCAGGACTCTATCTTGTAACTGGGAACTTGTACTCTTTGATCAGTATCTCTCCCTTCCCTCACCTCCAGCCCCTGGCAACTGTTCTCTCTGTTTATATGAGTTTGACTTATTTTCTTTTACACTACATTTCTTATCAATTTCAAGAAGTCTCAATAAATAAAGGCTGTATTGCAAGGTCAAAATTCTTTGGGTTTGCATACTTATGAGCACTGATTTTTAAAATATATATATATAATTTACTACCATAATTCCAGGGTATCCGCATACTTACACAAAAATGTCTACATAAAGATATGTATTGATGCATTATTTGTAATAGCACAATGGCAGAAATATCACAAATGTTCCTTTATTAGGTACACATTCAATAAAACATGGTACAGCTGTAAAATAGAAACCTTGTAGAGCTTAAGAGAAAGAAGCAGGTTTATATACTAAAGTGAAAACTTATCTAGGCTCTATTGCTTTGTGAAAAACAAGGTAAAGAAAACAGTGTGTAGTGTGCTACCTTTTGTTTGAAATAAAATGCTGCCCTCCATACATTCAGGTAGAGTGTGTGTGTGTGTGTGTGTGTGTGTGTGTATGATCTTATTCTGTTGGGATATGTAACTATAAGATGCGTTGCTCTGATGAGAGTGGGAAGGAGGATAGAAGACTTTTCCTTTGTTTAGCTTTTTTATATTGTTTCATTTGTTTTGCCATCTAAACGATTTCTTTTTAAAAAAGTGAACCAATCAGGCAACCAAAGAAACACATTATGTTCTATGTTTATTACCTTAGGCATATGAGTAAACAAAATTAAGGTAAATAACACCTTAGTTTTTGAAATCTTGTCTTTCATTAACTTTCTGTAAATAGTGACATCTATGTTTTTATCGTGTGGGAAGTCATTATCGTCATCATGATAAAGGACCTTATCCAGTCAAATTTCTTTTTCTTTAAACTCAATTTTAGATGACATAAATATGGTGGACAAATAAAAACCATGAAATATCCAAGGTCCACCCCTCGCTGACTGTCTTGGGTTAGGCAGACCATGTAGGTTGAGATTCAGGCTGTCTTGCCTCTGAAGTGGGCATGTAACACCCATGCTGCCCTGTTGGATTCAGGTGCGCTATCTGTCAAATGTGATAGAAACCTACGAGAAGGGGCTTCACATAACATGATGTTGTTAGTGTAAGTTCATGTGACCGATGCACAGTGAGGCCCAAGAAACCAAACATGGGAGTTTGGAGCAGAGAAAGGTTTATTGCAGGGCCATGCAAAGAGAGGGGTGGCTCATGCTCTAGAAAATCCAAGCTCCCCGAAGGGTTTCGGCCAAGCATTTTTAAAAGTCAGGTTAGGGTGGGTGGTGGTTCCTCAGGGTGTGTGATCAGCTCCTGCACAATTCTCTGGTTGGTTGGTGGTCAGGTAACAGGGCAGTGTCAGTGTCACAAGGGTTAACATTATCCGTCCTTAGGCTCCAGGAAGCCTGAGGCTATGAGCTCATGGTCATCGGGTAGTTAACATCTTCCATTTGGTGGTGGTGGGTAGACGGTGTTTCATATCTGTAAAACAACTCAGGAAATGTGCATCAAATACTGTTATCTAGGTACTTCAGAGAGGAGCTAAAGCAGAGAATATGGGGGGAGGGGTCTGTCCAGGGAAGGCCCCATAGGGCCCTGCTCGGTTGTAATTCCCCCCTTTTCTTTGATACTCCTCAGTATTGAGGAGAACAAGTTTTGCAATAGAATACAAAATTTAAACAGATCTAATATGGAGTCAGATATGTTATTCCCTCTTACAGTGTTCAGTTTCAACGTAATGAGGTGGTGCTGATCTTCTTTTAATGGTAGTAGGATGGATGGTAGGATGGATGCTCTAGAAATGTGCATAGAACATGGATGTGTAACATTAGGCTGTAAGTTGTGACTCAAGATACGGTAGTCCCGTCCTCTGTTATTCCACAGCAAGAGAGATTGAATGGCTACTTGATAAGAAGCCAGGGAGTAGAGCGTCCTTAGAGAAGTTAGAAATCTGACTGCTAGAGGCCGAGATAAAAAGTTCCTTGGCAGCAAGGCGTTCATTCATAAGTCGCCTCCGCACTGATGGAAGATCCAGGCATAGATCCAGAGAGGAATCACTCTCCATTAGAATTCAGTGACTGTTTATTTTGTTTAACTTCATAACCCTCTGCTATTTAATTCTAGTTTTAATTACAGGAGAAACAACAAAAGGCAACATAAATTAACTTTTAAAAATTATATACATAAGTATATACACATGCACACTTTTCTATTACCCAAGAGTTGGCAAGAAAGAGATAATGGTGCTAATTACCTTTTTACTGTTCGTGGCACAGTGTGTTTAGCTTTCCCTTTTGCAATGACCTTTTGTTCAACAGCTCTGGAAAATAAGGGGGTCCAGTCTACTTTAACATCCCTGGCATCTTACGAGCAAAGGATGAGTGATATTTTGGGTGACTGCTGGGGTAATTACCAATATGGTGATAATATATGCAAATCTCATGTGAGAGAAATTATAGGTCACTGCTGTTTGTATCATGCCATTTCTGTGGTGATGAAAGAAATTGCTGTTAATTACCAGATTATTACCATCCTTAATTTTGATAATTCAAGGCTATCAAAGAATGTTTTGAAACACAAATCATATTTAATTTTTCCAGCAAGATGGCAGCACTCGGTTCCTCAGTCATGATCCCTGCAAATTTGTGTGTGTGTGTGTGTGTGTATGCATTTGATAAATTCATAGCTATTATGGAGGTAAACAAGGATTATTCATGAATCTTGGGAAGAGTTTCCTTTTCACAGGCCAACATACATAGTTCATTCCCTGGAAGTTTCACTCCTGAATTCTTCTGCATAAATATTGCTTTTCTTGTAAGCTTCCCTGTCCCCTGGGGAGAAGTAAAATAAGTAACCAGTGAGAGTGCATTTTGGCATATTGAAAAACATAACAGATTCTCAGAGCTAAAACTTGGCTGTGCAGTGGACTTGACCACTGGTGTAACCACAATCACTTTCTCATTAAATGTTGGTCAGTAACATTTCTACTACCCTAGTAAGTGGGTCAGACTTCACTCAGCCTCTGGCCTGCTTTTAAAGCACTTATCCATGGAAGGTTTTTTACTGTCTAGGGCCCTGGAATGACATGGATCCTTCTCATGATGTCACTGTTTGTTTATAAAGATGAAATCCTATGTTCATCATTTTAAGTGATGAGATAAAAGACATTATATACAAGGATTGGCAGCTTTATTTGATTGGATGTGGTTAATAAGGTAATCATTTTTGCTTTTAAGTTCATGTCTTTTCTTGTCTGAATATAATTATTGAAATAATTTTTAGTGTTCATGGGAGAAATTCTCACTTACTCAAGACTCAGTGACTGAGGTTTAGTTGCCCTATTCCTAACAGATAAAGCCAAAAAGCAAAAATCTGCATAACTCTTTTGTAGACTATTACATGTGTAAATCAAACCACCTCATCTATACATAGCAACTGCATTTGTGATGTCACTCATGAAAAAGGCATTTTAGTATTTAGAGAAGCTACAGTTCAGTCTTCCATTAATCTCTCAAACTTAAACTTTCTTACACTCATAAAGACAGCCCGGGGCTTCCCTGGTGGCGCAGTGGTTGAGAGTCCGCCTGCCGATGCAGGTGACAGGGGTTCGTGCCCCAGTCCGGGAAGATCCCATGTGCCGCGGAGCGGCTGGGCCCGTGAGCCATGGCCGCTGAGCCTGCGCGTCCGGAGCCTGTGCTCCGCAACGGGAGAGGCCACAACAGTGAGAGGCCCGCATACCGAAAAAAAAAAAAAAAAAAAAAAAAAAGACAGCCTGGCTAGTCTATAAATTCAACTTGTTTTCAAAACTCAGTTATTTACTCTTTATGGTAAAGTGATATTGTTCAGGGGAAGATTTAACTTCTGTATTGTTTATCAGAAATGTGACGCATGCCTACGTGCCTTTATATTCCAAGAACAGAGAGAAGATCTTCATGTTTCCAAAGTGCCATCTTACTTACCTGTGTTCTCAACTATGCTTACTTACTGTGTGCATTTATTTTTGAATTTTATATATTTCTTACTTTACAAGAATGTACCATACCCCTACTAACACGTTAGATGGGAAACATTTCTGAGATGGGAAACATTTCTTACTTTACAGGAATGTACCATACCCCTACTAACACGTTAGATGGGAAACATTCCTGAGATGGAAACCTTCAAATCCTTTGGAGCCAGTCCTTATGGGTTCACTGATGATTTGTATCTTGGAAGATTTTCTCATGTCAAGTGTTGTCCCTTTTCAGTCTTTACCACTGGTGAGAACTTTTCAAGAGTCCCTTCTTTCTCCCCTAACAGACCTCGAAGTTGACTGATTTGAGACTGAATTTTTGACAGTCTGAATTTTTAATGCCACTGCAATTTATAGTGTAAATAGAAACAACTTAAACTATTGCAGGTTGTGTAGGACACATGATGTTCTGCAACAGCTGCATTGCCTTTCTGTAATTTGAAATCCCATTTATATAAAGAGAAATTTGACCTACATGTCATGTTTCTGGGGCATTCACACCTGTCTTACTATAAGCAGTGGAAGGAACAGCAAGGTGTTCACAAACCTGATTTTTTTTTTTTCCTTCAAACCTGGGTCTTCAACTATGTCCTGATCCAAATGGGTTTCCTTATCCCATTTTTGAAGACTTTTGCTAGCTATACATGGTCAGGTTGTCTGAGAAGTCATGCGATTGAAGGAAGGAAATTTGTGTATCATTTTGCAACTTGAACTAGACAAGTCAGTTAGTATAGTCACAAAGCAAAGGCTAAAGCAAAACGAAGTTTTCTTTAAAGAATGTTTATAGACAAATGTCTCCCTAGAAAGTGAAATTTTCTGCTAGATTTTCACTGAAGTTTACATGCAAGCTTTCTTTCTTACCAAGTCTAGTTTGGTTCTTTGAAATGATGATTCTAATTCAAGTCTCCTAGTTTTAAAAAAGATTACCCTTGTTAGGCATCCGATAGTATCTCGAGCTCCCAACATTTGATAGTTCTGCTTATTTTCCTTTCCTTGGGAGAGACCATGATTATGGGAGCCTTGGGTAGTTCATGGTCAGAAATATTCTTCAGTCAAGTGTGGCACAAACATGGAAAGTCCTAAATCTACATCTGTAGATTCCAGGGATCTGCTAAACTGTTTCCTTATAGTCCCAGTAGGGAATCATCTGAGACTTCTTATAGAGTATTTGTAAGGTGAAACATTTCTTTACTAAGGCAATTCCCCTGTTTTGATGATCTTAGAGATGTTCTTGTCAGAGACCTAACAGTGGGTTAAAGTGTAATATTTTATAGACCCAACCCTCCCCTCTCTCTCTCCATTGCCCCTGTAGAAGAAAAAGTGAACAGATGAAAAAATTAGTCCAGGAATATCTTGTATGTCCTCCTAAAGTCCCAGAAGAAATGGGCACTGAGTATCTGTCCCTTTGTGTGAGCAGGTTCTATGGGACCTTACAGAAAATGATTTTACAAAAGGGAGGCATGTATCTTCCATTTGAATGATGGCTGTGTCTTAATTTTCCCAATGGATGCCTGTTGTGTTGTTTCTGCATCAACCATGACCATGATTCTGGCTGGAGTTCTCCAGTTTATTCTTCATCAGCCTGGCCAAGAGAAGGATAAAAGAGACACTAAAGAAACTTTGAACATGTGATTCTTATAAACCTGACAGGAAAAGCAAATCCTAAAGATGTACTATATCTTGTTCAAAGTTAACCATTGGGTCTGAGTCAGATTTGGAGTAAAAATTTCAATAACTTTTGCTTCCTAAACCAGGACTGGAGCTGTCGAAAAAATCACATGACCCTATGAACTTAATGAGAAAATTCAATAGAAAGTAGTTCTCATTCAGAAGACCACTTAACAGTGGTATAAACTAAAGATTTTAATAGTTGAAAACTGTTGTATCTTGGATTGAAAAATTGATTTACAGTAGATTTTAATGCTCACGACAAGAGATTTTTGGCATTTTATATCGTACTGTTTGTCATGCTTCTGTACTGTTTGTCACGCTTCTGTACTTATACAGCTGTAAATCTTGATTATAGCTCTACTTTCAGTTAATATAGACTTTATACATGTAATCTTCATCTTTTTTTCTTGAAAAGTGAGAGCATATTAAAACTAATCTTAAAGTTTTTGTAAAGCAAAAATATCAAAAGTAATCATAATGACATATCCTGTGTGGTGAAGGACAAAATAGTATTAAAAGAAATACCTAGATTTGTAGAAGTCACAATGAATATAAAAGAATACATGGCTCCATGAAAAATTGACCCTTACATTTCTAGTTAATTTAGCCTTATGTATTGTTTCTGCTCTGTAAGAAAGTACAATTTTTCCATTAAACTTTTTTTTTTTTTTTTTTTGCGGTACACGGGCCTCTCACTGTTGTGGCCTCTCCCGTTGTGGAGCACAGACTCCGGACACGCAGGCTTAGTGGCCATGGCTCACGGGCCTAGCCGCTCCGCGGCATGTGGGATCTTCCTGGACCGGGGCACGAACCCGTGTCCCCTGCGTCGGCAGGAGGACTCTCAACCACTGCGCCACCAGGGAAGCCCCCTCGATTAAACTTTTTATTTAGAGATAATCATAGATTCACATGCTGGTCCAAGAAATAACACAGAGAGATCCTATGTGTCCTTTTCTCAATTTCCCACCGTGAGGCATCTTGTAAACCTATAGTACAGTATCATGACCAGATAGTAACTTTGATACATTTAAAATACAAAACATTTTTATCACCACAAAGATCCCTTACACTGCCCTTTTGTAGACACAACAATTTTCTTTCTGCCCTCACCCGCGCCTTAACTAATGGAAATCACTAATCTTTGCCTATTTCCGTAAGTTTGTCATTTCAAGAATGCTTTGTGAATGGAATCATGTGGTATGTAACTTTTTGGAATGGGCTTTTTTTTACTAAGCATAATTTTTGGGAAATTCACCCACGTTGTTTTGTGTATCAATAGTTCATTCCCTTTTGTTATTGAGTAATATTCTATGGTATGGATATAAACCAGAATGTTGAATTCACTCACTGAGGGGTGTCTGCATCATCTCCAGTTTTTTAGTTGTGACGAATAAAGCTGCTAAAATATGCAAAAAGTAAAAATTTCATGTGCACATAAATTCTCCTTTCCATGAGATGAATGACCAGGAGTGCCTTTGCTTCATCGGATGGTAGTTGTGTGTTGAGTTTTAAAGAAATGGTCAAACTGTTTTCTATAGTGGCTGCATACTTTCACATTCCCACCTTCTTTACTTCTGGGTGGGATTGGGAGTGCAGGCTCTCCACTAGTCTCCACTGATATCCCCCCGCCACTGGTAGGGACAGGATTGTCTTGTTACTGCTCCCCACATGGCCTCCACTGACCAAAAGGGGCATATGATGGGGTGCGAGTGGCCTCTTTACTACTAGGCAGTGATGAAAATCCTTACTCCTTCTTAGATTTGTCTGATACCGCCCAAACGGGGAAAGGGATGGCCACTTTATTGCTGCTGGGTGGGGATGTAAGTCCAGGCTCTCTATTCAACCTTACTTAATGCCACTCTGGCAGGGGAATCGCGGTGCTTCATTATGTTTCCAAACCAGGTCCATTTATCCCATGTGCAGAAAGCCACGTGCTGAGATGCCAAAGCCTGCATCCCAGAAAAGTTTATTCACAAGGCAGCCAAGCAAGGAGATGGGTGAACACGTCTTTGATCTGCCTCCCTGAAGGTGAGGCTGTTGGAATATTTGTAGGATAAGAAGGGAGGGTGGTCTTAGGCATGGAGAAAGGTTATGGGAGGCAAGGGGAAAGGTAAGGTAATTGGAGTTCTGTGCAAGTGTATCTAGGTGACATGCATAAGCAAAGATGGAGGCACTTAGCATGATCTGAGGTGGAGTTTTCTGGCCCTCCAACATCAGAAGGACATTCACTGGACGCCTGCACTGGCCCAGTTTTACGGTTGGTGGTCCCAAGGAGCTTTAGCCAGCTCACTGTGAACAAGAGCTGACTCTACATTCCTGTAAAATAACTGTGTTATGTGAAGCCAGGAAGGTATACAATTAAAGAGAGGAAAAAACAAAACTAAACTAAAGGAAGCATACATGGCAGTTTATAAGCAGAGGGGTTCTAACAAGCTGTTCCTCTATCTGTTGCTCTGCAAGACAAACTGAAGAATTTGTGTTAGCCGTCAGCTTTGTTAACTCTGTGGGGCGTGGTTTTAATTATGACCTGGCCAGAGTGTAATCTCCGTGCCCTACTCAGCCTTTTCCAGCCTAGGTGTGGATCAGGACATAGTTTCCTGTGGTGTTTGACTAGAGTAAAACCGTTACTGTCTAAAAGTTTCCTACATTGTTAGGCTGTCCCTTCCTGGTCCTTTGGCTTGATAGAGCAAGCATTATGTTGGGACTTGATTTGTCTGTGCCTGTTGGCATTACCAGCCATCTGGCTTCTTCAGCTCCAAGTCTGGGATATATGAAAGGGGAAAAGAAACCTTGGAAATCACCACCACAACTTTCCTTGGGTCTCTGAGTTCTCTGGGCTGTCTATCTTCTTTCTACTTTTCAGAATTTTACTATGTTGTTCTCTAACAAAGATAAAGGTATTTTAGTTGTACTTGGTGAGAGGCATAAGGAAAGATACATCTCCTCCATTTCCCTGGAAGTGAAAATCCTCATATGCTTTTAACACAAATGTTTGTTCAATTTTCTATAAGATCCTTGGGTAACTAGATTGATACCTTCATTCACCCAATTAACAAGCATTTATTGAGTTGCAAGTCTGTACCAGGTACTAGGCTACCCGAGGGAATAAGAATAAGATGCCTTCCAGACCTCATGGAGCTCAGAGTTGAGTAGGAGAACAAGAAATACTTAACAAAAAACAAAAAGCAAAACAAAACCAGATTACAAGGCAGTAACCACAGTAATAGTGATGTGTACCAGACATTATTTTGGTTGACATACCTTTTCAAAACCTCTAAACCCTCAGCCTATGTCTGCTACACCCAAGGAATCTTGGGACAGTCTAATACATGAAGAAGACAAGGTCTATGAAATTTTCTTTTTAGATCTCTTACCAGATAAATGGAAAAAATCACATAAAAATAACGGGTAATTTAAGTCAGATTGTGGCATATGGAAGGTAAAAATGCCCCTTCTTGCTGGCAACGTTCCGATCATTCAAATAACCTAGTCACTAAGGGTAGCCAACAAGTGTTTCTATTATGACTTCCTCCAAGTTTTTTTTTTTTTCTTTCCTGTGCTTTCTGTTGCAATTTTCCTGCTTTTCTTGTCTCTTCCCAGATAGCACATGTGGGCATCATCATCTGCTCTAGGTCGTCCTCAAGCATGTACTTAGCCTGTGAATTATTCTGAAATTGATTACTTACATATTCCTATAAGATCTGGAGCAGAAATACTGACGTTTCTGGTCTCTGGGTTGCTTTTTGCTGAAGGTAACTTAACCCCTGTATGACTCCCTCCAACCCCACCCTTTCCTTCAAGACTTGCCCATTCCCCTTCAACGTCCACCTCTCTCTTTTCTGTTATCCTTTGTTATCATAAACCAGGGTCCTCTCCGGTGACAGTGGCCCTTATTTTATTCTAATTAGCTTGCTCTCTCGTACGTACTTACATGTATTTCTTATCAATTCTCTTAATCCTGCACATTGTACTTTTGGTGTCTCTGCACATCAGTACCTCCTCCAGAACAGTTTTTTAAAATACATGTTTTCTTCTTAATACCAGCATCTCTAGCTCTTTCAACTTTATAAAAATTTATTTCTTTACAATGGAAAATCATTTTTCTTGAATGGACACAGCAATTCTGCTTCTCTGAGTTTGTTGCAGAGCCAGGAGCCTAGAATTGGGAGTGTCCTAATGGGCTTCCTGCCCAGTATCCCCCCAGTTCAGTAACTCTATATACAGTAGCCTTGACAAATGGTGTCGAATATAATAGAAGCAATGCTTTCTCTCTGCCTTTCCCATGTTTTGGCAGACTGTAGTTTTAGTATCTCCAGTCCTTGTCTCTGGAACATATGCCAGGTCTGAGTGTTTTTCTGTCTCTTAGTACTTAACATTTGCGCCCAGTTAAGTGCTTAGCAAGCAAACACAAGGGGGGAAAAAAGGAAGAACTGATAGCTGCAAGGAGAGACATGAGAAGGAGAAGGGCCAAGAAGGAAATTAGGACTAGTGAATTGTCGTGGCACATCACTTAACTAAAGTGGCACTGCTTGAGAGGAAGCTTTGACTACTCAGAAAGGTCTTCTTAGAATTTTCTCTTCTCGTGAAGATCATTTCAGATAAATGCAGTTTTCATCAGAATGAATCACTTGACCTCTAAATGGGCACTTGCTGAAAGCAGATTTGTTTTGCATCTTTTCCTAGTAGGTTAACAGAAAATAATATTTAGGTGTTTTGCAAAGCAGTTTGGAAAGAAAATAACTACACTTAAGTTACCAATAACAACGTGCTTTATTTTACAGTGTTTACTTTGTCAAAGTCAAGAACTCTTCAGCTCTCTGCAATGAGACACTGCTGTCATATGTGCTTTAGCATGATGTGTACACTAAGCCTGCAGAAACCAGGTCCTCATTGGTATTGCTAACAGAATGACGAATCTGCCTTTGTGAACTGTTAGTTCACTGTTGGTGCTTGAGGAAACTGTGGAGTCGTCATTTTTATCATGGGATGGTATTTTGTAATGGCTTGCATTTCGACCCAAGTTTTTAGGTCTGTCCCAGTTACTCTCTTTCATCCCTGCTGTTACTATTTCTTAGCTATTTAAAAAATCATCTTATAAACTAAACTGCTATAACAAATATATCCCCAACTCTATAATGGCTCAACACAATAGAAGTTTAATTCTTGCTTGTGTCCAAGGCAGGTGTTGATGGTTACAAGGTGGCTTTTCTCCACTCAGGGATTTAGGAATCTAAGTTTCTTCCAACTTGCATCACTGCCCTCTACTAGAGCCTGACTAAAATTTGCAACTAGTTGAAAAGTACCTTCCCTCTTAAAGCCCCTACCCTGAAGTGCTCACCATTTACACTTTCATTCCCTTTGAGCAAACAAAGGCATTTGTCTTACTCTAAGAGAGACTGGGAAATGTAGGCCAGCAATGTGCCCCAGACATACTCCTACTAAAATGGAAGCAGGAAACAGTGGTCTTTGCTACATTTCTGTGGATTTTTCCTTTTCTAAAGAATAATTAACTGTACCTCTGGAGATGAGTCCTTTTGCTGTATGCATCTAGTAGAAAGTCAGTAGGGGTTTTCTATGTTCATAGTTTGACACAATGCAGAAATTTCTCTTCAGAAATTATCTCACTCCTTTCAGAATTGTGGTCTAATTTTATATCTGGATAAAAAATACTACAAAAGATATCAAATCTAAGATGTCTGTATTTGTAATTTTACTCTCCACATTTTTTGGTGCTGCTCTGAACATTTTCTCTGAGAAAAACCCATGGAATCGTATATTTGAAGGAACTAAAAATTAGATGTGTAACATGAACTTGATTTTTTTACTGCACATGGAACCAATATTGTCAACAATTAATTTGTTATTTTTTTATTAAGAAACTATTAGGTGGTTAGCACTGTGCAAGGTGCTAATGGAAATAAAAGGCTCATCTTTTGCTTTGAAAATCCTTGAATGGGTCAGAATTTGTGTAAATAGTGGAAGAGAAAACCAAAAACAGACGGTTTCCATGGGCAGGCCTAGCATTAAAAATTGCTTCAGATTTAATAAACCAACATACCCACTAACCTCACACTACGTATGACATGGAGTATTAAGATTCACAGGTATGTCACAGGTATTGACCAGCTCTGGGAGGTCTGGCGCTGGAATACTAAGGATGTGAAAACGATCGGGCTCACCTGGATTGAGTTAGTTTCTCAAGAGTCAAATAGCGGTAAAGGAAAGTTATCACGTCAAAAGTGATTTTCAAATAAATCTGACAATAAAAAATCTCCACCATTAACAGTAGGTATTTCAGGTAAACATCCTAGACATTTGCATTTGTTGTATTAAAAACTTCAAACTGGTCTGCAGACCTCTTGAGTGGCAACATTCCTTTTTGGTGGATCTATAGTTCATCAGAGGCAGCTGCAGGTGGTACAGTAAACTCTGGGTCACCAAAGAAGCCTTTGCCCAGTGACATGACCAAGATTATGGATTTAATTGTCAGTGACTTAATCTTCAGTAACTGTGTACAGCTCCATTATTTTTAAAAATGCATCTTTATTCATTAATGTGCTGTACTATAATGAAAGTAAGAACCATTGCTGTAATAGATGGATTTTCTATAATCAAGGTGAAATTCAAATAACATACAATTAACCATTTTAACGTGTATGATTCAGTGACATTTAGTACAATTGCAATTTGTGTAACCACCGCTGCTCTCTAGTTTCAAAAGTTTTCCATCGCTTCAGAACAACACACCCCATCCACTTTGAGAAATCGATCCCCATGTCCTTGTACCCCAGCGCCTGACAACACTAATTTGCCTTCTGTCTCCATGCATTTGCCTATTCTAGATATTTTGTATAAAAGAAATCATGTAATATGTGACATTTATGTCTGGTTTCTTTCACTTAGTATAATGTTTTTGAGGCTCATCCATGTATAGCATATATCAGTACTCCGATTTTTTTCATGGCTGAATAATACTCCATTTCATATATATATCACCATTTGTTTATCCATTCATCTGCTTATGGCACTGTTTCACTGCTGAGGCTTTATTAATTCTATATAGGTTGGCTTAACTTTAAAAAAGATTCTGTGCAGTATAATCCAATTTTTTTTAAAAAAGTACAGGGCTTCCCTGGTGGCGCAGTGGTTGAGAGTCCGCCTGCCGATGCAGGGGACACGGGTTCGTGCCCCGATCCCGGGGGATCCCACATGCCGCGGAGCGGCTGGGCCCGCGAGCCATGGCCGCGGAGCCTGTGTGTCCGGAGCCTGTGCTCCGCGACGGGAGAGGCCACAGCAGTGAGAGGCCCGCGTACAGCAAAAAAAAAAAAAAAAAGTACATACACCTAGAGGAAAAAGAGGGAATGAGGGAGGGAGGTGAGGGAGAAACAGAGAAGAAACACACTTGGATAGATCTACAGTTGAGCCTTGAACATCATGGGGGCTTAGGGTCACCAGCTCTCTGTGTTGTCACCAAACCACGTGCAACATAGTCAAACCGCATCCATGGTTCCCCTGCATCTGTGGATTCGACCAACTGCGGATCATGTAGCACTGTAGTATTTCCTACTGACAAAAATGCATATAAGTGGATTCATACAGTTCAAACCTGTGCTGTTCAAGGATCAGCTGTATTTCAAAATTCTTCTAAATTTTCTGAATGTAATCAGCATATATTAATTTTATATTCAAAACAATTTAAATCTATTTTATAACCACCAAAAAAAAAATAAACTAAACCCAAGAGAAGGATATATTTTAAGGGCTTTTTATAAAAGTCGACAGATTTTATTCACATAGTTTTGCTTTTGCTGTCCTGTTTATTATGCATTCTGAAATTGTAAGTAAGTCGCTATATATTTTTGGAATTGGGGTTTAAATTATAAACCAATTAACAATACAGAATGCAAGCAGAATAAACATTTAAAGGACATTTGATCTGAATATGGGTTTAAAAATTGCAGCTAAAGTTATTACGTGCGTTTAAAGTCTTCTCACATCCTCCTTAGGACTTCAACATTTTTCTTGCCTGTCGTGAAAATATAGTTAACTGTATAGCCTATCATCTCTGAGTGTCAGAGGCAGAGAGTGAACTTTTTGGAATTTGAATAGGGAATATCTGTGGAACATACTATTCTAATTTGAAGGAGTAAGTAATAATATAACAGAAGTTAACATTTATTATTTAAGCATGTGCCAGAGACACATTCTAAGAAGTAGTAGTACGTTAGCCCTAGACTAAAGACAACCCCAGATACTCGAAAAACAAAGAATAAAAGGAAGCCTAGAAAGGAGTCAACTTATTTCAAGTAACTGCATCTCAGAAAAATTCTAACACTATTTAAAGTAATACAAGAAAATCCAGCAACCAAAAATAAAAAAATGAAACGGTACAACATCAAATTAAACATTTCCATGTGCTCTGTGTGTGTGTGTGTGTGTGTGTGTGTGTGGTGGATTTACTGGGCTGCTTATGTCTCTGCATTGTCATTTTTAAAAATCATGTGTGAGACTATTTTGACTTTTTTCTTTAAATTTTTTTCTATCTCATTTTTTTTTCTTGCTCCTGAATGCTAATTGCATGTATGTTAAACTATTACTTGGCATTGTTTTTCATGTCACTGACACTCTGCTCATTTTTTCTTTCTGTACTTAAGTTTGGATAGTTTTTATTGATCTGCCTTCAAGTTCACTGATTTTTTCTTCTGGCGTCTTCCATCTGCACTCAAGTGAATTTTCCCCTTGAGATATTTTTCAGTTGTAGAATTTACATTTGTTTGTTTCTTTTTTTAAAAAAAGAATTTCAGTTTCTCTTTTGAGGTCCGTTATCTTTTCTCTTGGCATGTTCATCTTTTCCCTTAAATCTTTGAACATAGTCATAATAATTTTTAAAATTGCCTTTATCTGCTAATTTCAACATCTGTGTCATCTCTAGAATTGTTTCTGTGGATTGATATTTTCTCCCTAGTTTTAGGTTATATATTTGGCCTCATTTGTCTAATAATTTCATTTTTTATTATCATATGCTCTTTGTTATAGATACTATGTTATTGAGAATCTTGATTGTGTGATCTTTGTTTAATGGTTGTTGGGTCTTACTCTGGATAGCAGTAAATTTATTGGAGGCTTAACCTGAACTTGTCAAGACTTGACTTTAGGCTCATTTTATGGCAGTTCTAGAATAGCATTTACTCTAGGATGAGGGCAACTCTCTTCAAAAAGTACATCCTCTTTGGGGTCTGAATTACATGCTTGATGTGTTCAGCAAGGATTTTCCACCATGGCTGGTCAGAACCTCCCACGTCTTAGTGCTGTGAAACCTCCGGAATCTCTTTTAAGCTCCTCAACCCCAGTAGTAGTTGTTTTATTTTAGCTGCCATGCCTTATGGAGTATTGCCTACATGTGCATACATAGCTTAGTATTTAAGCCTAAGACACAAGGGGACTCTTAGGCAGATTTCTGTGCAGGTTCTTTCTCTTCAACTTCCTGTCCACAAACTCCAGCCTTCTCAGTAGCACTGAACTCAGAACTCTTAAGTCCTCTGCCTAACCAGACCACTCCTGTCTCCTTTTCTGTGTTATGATTTGGAGAGTGTCCCTGGCTGAGAAACAGGACGAAGATGGAGCTCAACTCACATGCACTCAAGGATCACACACAAGAGCTGTCCATTGTGCAATGACTGAAAAGTTGTTTTACATAGTTCTGTCAAGTTTTATAGTTACTTACAATGGGAGTTTTAAGTCTGATACCCATTAGAACTTTATAGCCAAAATTGGAGGTTGCTTATTTAATCTTTTCAAGCATGCTAAATTTGTATCAAGTCCCTTTCTACTAAGTATTTATTATTTCTAGAATGCTTTTGCCTCTGTATCCTTTTTTGGGGGGGTGGGGAGTGTGGTGTTCCTTATCATTATTCAGATCTCCTTTCAAATGTCACCTTCTGTGATCACTGGGTCTAAAGTACTGTGAGACCCTCTAGTAACTCTCTATTTCAGTACACTTTTATTTCTTCATGGCCTTCATTACCACCTGCAATTATCTCATTTGTTTATTCATTGTCACCCTGTTCTCACTAGAAGTTCAACTCCTTCAGAGATGTGACCCTCTCCGTGTGGTTTGCCACTATACTTGGCTAGCACAGTGACTAGCGCTGAGAGGTACTTAAACAGTATTGCTTAAATGAATAAAAAGGGAAGAAAGTTGCTAAGGTCCTTAAACCCTGGGTTAAACACCTATCTATTAAATGATACTGGCTAATGTGCTACACAGCAGCTCACCTGAAATGGCTTTAGGTTGTAAATATAGAAAAGATTATTTCAACTGGAATCTTCATGAGCGTATGCCCTTGTATTGGCCTTGGAAAAATGTGCTTACCTTATTTTGTAGAAATTGAACATAAAATGCTTACCCTCCGTTTATTTAGTTGTACTTCATTTAGTAATTAACCTTTTAACTCTGTATTATGAAAACTGAGTATATCAGAAAACCACATTCTATAATTGGATGTGTTAGGAGAAATTTTATGAAGACTTCCACATGATTCAATGATTATTTCTGCATTCTGAATGAATATTTGGTAATTACATAATTAATTTTTGACAAAATGAATTTTGTTACTGAAACTTCTTTCTAATGTTTGAAGAATAAGGAGAAAATATGTAGAAATATTTTAAAAGAAACGTAAAAAAATGAAAATGTAGATAAAAATTCAAAATTTAATGTTTCTTGCTATTATAACTGAATTATCCATTGAATCAAAATCTATTTTATTCTTTTCAAAAATTTTAATTTATTCCTTCATAGTCATAGATTTTGTTTCCTTATATGTCTGATTGTTTCAATTTTCTTTCCAAATGAAATTATCTTCCTGTTTTAAATAACTTGTACACTTATGTAGTCACTTAAAACATTTCTTTCAAATTTACAACACTTATTTCACTCTTTTAGAACAAAGAACTTACAATGAATAAAAAATAAAGGTAAGTAATTTTAGCACATGCTGTATATTTGACTTAATATAAATACAGAAGATATTGAAAATATCTAAATCTATTTTTTAGATCTAATTCTTAAAAAATGGTATAAATGAACCTACTTACAAAACAGAAATAGAGTCACAGATGTAAGAAACAAACTTATGGTTACCAAGGGGGAAAGGTAGGGGGAGGGATAAATTGGGAGATTGGGATCAACATATACACACTACTATAAATAGCATAGATAACTAATAACAGCCCACTGTATAGCACAGGGAACTATACTGAATACTCTGTAATGACCTATATGGGAATAGAATCTAAAAAAGAGTGGATATATGTATATGTATAACTGATTCACTTTGCTGTACAGCAGAAACTAACACAACGTTGTAAATCAATTACACTCCAATAAAAAGTAATTAAAAAAAGAAAATAACTTTTAGTCACAAAATAGATCTCAAAAAGGTAGGAATATGTTGTAATATTAGAATGTAAAGAGAACTATTCCATGTAAGTTTCTAGCCCATGATTTTTCTTGTAGTAGATTTACAGTTGAGAAATACACTTTTCAGGGCAGTAAAATGGAGGAGCCTGTAAACAGCTATGTAACTAAGGATTTAAAAATGTATGACTACAGGTAAAATTTTGGCTTTCTTCTATGTACTAAATACCTTGGAGATCAGTGCATGCTTTTGTAGCATCTGTTGAATAATGGTATGCTCTACCTGAGACATACTGAAGAAAGTGGAACAGCGTTTTCAGGCCTTTTGTATGCCCTGACGAGAAACCACAAGAAAAACAATACAATGTGCATCCTAGGATAACATGATGGTTTAAAGGGTCTGGAAATATTGACATGAGCTGTCCTTGGATGTGTTTAGTGAAGCAAGAGCATCTCAAAAATTTTAATGTTGGGACATTGAGATAAGGTATAGATTCTCCTCAGAGCATGCTGAATGGGACCAGATGTGCTTATTGTACAAGTTTGCTTAATGCACATTGCAAGGAAAACAATTTTCAGAATTTAAAGCTTTCTTTCATGAAGCCTCCATTTCAATAAGATAAAAACAGTCAAATTTGGCAATGATTCAGTAAATGAGAGCTAACTTTGCTTTCAATGGGGACCTAGCGCAAGAGCACTGGAATTGAGGTTTTATTAAGATTTATATTCTTTGCCTATCACCTTTTTGGTTGTTAAAGCCAGCAGTTGTTTCTCTTTCTGAAATTCTTTTGAGGGAGAGACCTAGTTGATATCAGTTTAATAGATACAGGTCTCATTAGAGAGGCTGAAAATATATGTATATGGCATGTAAGAGACAAATGAAAAATTTTGTACTTACTTCTTCTGAAGTCACACTGAAAAATACCCCAAGCTCATTGATTTGTCATGGGATGACTGGTTTGTGTTTGAGAAAACTGGATCATGCCTGTCAATGTATTTACAGACATAAACTCACCACCTAATCAATATTCTAAAGTTCCTCATAACTGATGAGACACATCTACATGACCTTCATGGTGGAAGGATAGGGAGTTGTTTGTGCTGGGTCTGTTTTGTAGTGTACCTTCTGCCTCCAGATCAGCTTGCTAGAAAATTGTGTAGCGATGCCAAGGTTGTCTGGTTCAGAAGCATCAGTAGAGCTATTAGTCAGCCTTTTGGTCTTTCTTTGCTTCTTTCTGTTGTTTGGTTAATTATCATTAAAATATCCAGTGAGGCCCCACTGAGAAGTGATATATGAGCAAGAACCTTAAAGAACTCAGGGCACTGGTCTCATAGTTATGTGGGAGAACAGCATTCCAGGCTGGGAAAGTGGCAAGTGCAAAGGCCCTAAATCTAGTAAATATCACTGATGTTAGATTATGCATCATTCATTCATTCATTAGTCCATTCATTCATTCACATAGCCACTTACCTTTAGGCACCTCTTGAGCACTTAATATTTATAAAGCTTTGAGTTATGCTCTAAAGGAAACTAAGGTGAACCATGGATACTAATTGTACTAAAGTATACAAGCTTTTAGGCTTGAAAATAAGCAACTGTTAATAAAAATACTAGTAGGTCACTTGTTTACTCTGCTATAACCACAGTAAGCTCTGTACTATTCCTAGAACCCACCAGGCACAATCCTGCTTCAGCCCTTTGCCTTTGTTCCCTCTGTCTGAAATGCTGTTTCCCCAGAGAGCACATGCTTAGTACCCTAACTGCCTTTAGGATGTTATTTAAAAAGTACCTTTTCAGTGAGGCCTTTATTTGTCACCTTATCTAAAATGTTACCCCTGTAATACTTACTTTCCCTTATCTGCTTTATTATTACTGTTATGTTAAATTTAGCACTTGGCATCTAACATACTGTATATCGTATGTGTCTTGTTCCTTGTCTGTCTCCCTCATTAGAATACTAGCTCCATGACAGTGGAATTCTTTTCATTTATTTCAGTTTTTCCAGTACCCAGAACAGTTCCTGATAAACAGTATGTGCTTTGTCAGTGTGTGTGGTTCAAGGGTAAATGTATTAAGTGAAAAACGCAAATGCAGAGCACAGTATACAGTACGACACTAGTTGATGAAAGGTGGGGAAGGTAAACATGTGTCGCCTTGTGCATACATAAAACATCCCTGAAAGGGATCATAAGGAAAAAAATCACGGGTTGATGGAGGAATGAACAGGCTGGCTGGAGGGAGAGATTGTTCACTGTATCTTGAAAAATACATTTTGACTTTGAACTATGGGAATTCGTTGTTTAAAAAGTTAGTTAAAATGAAAATAATTCCAGAAAACACTGGGCAAAAAGTGACACATGTAAAGAAAAAAAGCACATAAAGTGTTGTTTTCTTCTACTTAGAGTCATGGCATTGCCATTGGCTTTGAAGGATGGGTGGTGTATGTGTGGATGTGGGGTGATGCCAGAGGAAATGCATTTTGTGAAGAGAACAGTATGAGCTGTCCAGATGCTGAAAAAAAAGCCTACAGTTTTGGGAACAGAGGTGGTTTTGCTCAATTGGAATCAAGCATATAAGGAACTGGAGAAAACGTGTTGATAGTTTGGAATAAAACTGTGGCCGGCTCTATCTCCAGGTTAAGGAGTTTGGATTTGAATTTGTCAAATAGTTTGACTCCTAGAATAATAAAATTATGTACACTCTGGAATTCTATGGTATTTTTAAGCTAAAGATGAAAAAACGTACAGAAATTAAAGATAGAACTAGATAAGGCCATCTTGAAGGAAGGATAGGAAAAAGACAAAATCAGACATTTAATAAACATTTTTTTGCAGATTTGCATTTTTCTTACAAAAGTTATGATACATATTTATTGTAAATGTATTAGTTTCACAGAGGTAACCATGTCCTTGTAGGCACATGTTTAGATTTTTTTCTCTGAATTTATAAATATATATTCCTTTAAAAAATGAGATCCACATTGTGCATACTATTTTGCAATTTAATTTATTATATTGGCATCATTCCATATCAATTTTTATAAGCTAAAACATTCCTTTTATAGTAAATAATGTTCCATTGGGGGGCTATCGTAATTTTATTTTGACTAGTTCAGCATAAGTGGATACTGATTATTTTTTTCTGTTTTTGTTATTTAAAGGCAATGAATATTTTCAATTAAAGAGATCTTTAGATATTGCTCTACTTTTATTGCTGTTGCCTTTGTATTCTCATTTTGTTTTTGTAAAGTTGCTAGATGACTTAGTACTTGAAATGTAGCCTCTGTTATTATTTATCCAGTTTAGAAGTTCTAACAATGCTGGAGAAGACTGAAAATGAAATTATGTGTTTCAGTTATCTATTGTGGTATACCACCCCTACCCCCAAATTCTGGGCCTTGAATAGCAATCTGTTACTCTTTCTCTGGTTCTGTGGGTTGACTGGGCACTGGTGGGTTCTCACTTGGGATCCTTCATGCCGTGTGGGCAGATAGTACCCGTGACTGCAGTCATCTGAAAGCTCACCTGGGCTGGTGTCTAAGATGAGTTTTTTTTTAAATTGAAGTGTAGTTGATTTACAATGGTGTGTTAATTTCTGCTCTACAGGAAAGTGATTCCTCTATATACATGCTTTTTTAATATTCTCTTGCATTATGGTTTATCACAGGATAAATATAGTTGAATATAGTTCCTTTTGCTATACACTAGGACCTTGTTTATCCATTCTATATATAATAGTTTGCATCTGCTAACCCCAAACTCCCACTCCATTCCTTCCCCCGACCCTACCAGCAACCACAAGTCTGTTCTCTATGTCTGTGAGTCTGTTTCTGTTTCACAGATAAGTTCATTTGTGTCATATTTTAGATTCCACATATAAGTGATATCATATGATATTTGTTTTTCTCTGTCTGACTTACTTCACTTAGTATGATAATCTCTAGTTCTATCCATGTTGCTCCAGATGGCAATATTTCATTCTTTTTTTATGGCTGAGTAGTATTCCACTGTATATATATATACCATGTAAGATGACTCCTTCATTCACTTGTCAAGCACCTCAGTGCTCCTGGCCCTCACACTATTTATTTCCTCGTCATGTGGATTGGGCTTCTTAAAGAATGGTGGTCTAGCGGTTATACTTCATGTAAGGTAGCTTGCTTCTAAGAAGCAAGAAACAGAAATTTCCAGGCCAGTTAAGGGCTATATTCAGAATTGGCACAGCATTAAATCTGTTGTATTCTTTGGGTCAAACCAGTCATGGGGCCCACCCAGGTTTAAAGACTTAGACATTCCAGTTCTTGACAGAGGAGTGACAAGGTCACAATGCAGAAGGCCATGTGGGATGGGAGAGAGATTTAGTAACATTTTTGGAAAATACTGTCTGCCATAGTATGTTACATGTGTTGTCTTTTGGGAGTGAAGGTTCTACCCCACCCTCTGTTAAGACATCACCCATGTGACACTATTGTGCTATGGCTACAAAATGAACTCGGCACTGTTGCTTACTCTGTCACTGTATTGTTCATGCTCAAGTTGCTCAACAGTTTCTCCTTCTACATCATGTATACAAGCTGTATAAATATAATATATTTTTCAAGAAATATCTTTTAAACACCTACCATGCATTTAGCCCTTGGGTCTACGGAGATGAATATAACATATTTCATGTCCTTAGAATGATTACAATTTAACAAATGGGGTAGGGAAAACAGATATCCAAACATACATAGTGGAGTGTAAAGACACAACGAAAGAAGAAGTCATTTCAGGGTGGTTTGGTACAAAAGCAAGGACGGAGTGTGGTCACCAAAAGGTTAACAGTAGAAATGACAAGAGATGAGGCATGGAAATAAGTGAGATTATCCAATGGTTAAAGTGTGGCAGGGTATTTGAGATGGAAAAAAACCATGGTGACATGAAACAGATGGACATAGGGGACATGAACAGCTTTGCATTTTCGAAAAACAAAATACCATGGCAGTGATGTGGAGAATGAATTGGAGGAATTTGAGATTAGAGCAGCAGATTACATTAGAATCCATTTCTTGGTGAGAGCTAATAGTCTATATTAAAACTAAAAAGCATGCACAGGAATAGAGATATGAGGTTAGATATACAAAAGGCTTAGAAGGTAGAATTTACAAGATCTGCTCACTGACTGCTTGGGTGTTAGGCCGAGAAAAAAGAAGTTGAGAATGACTCCTACGTGTCTGGCTAAGACACATAGTGGATGGAAGTTCTAGTCACAAAGAAAGCAATGAAGCAGAAAGAGCAGAATTAGAAGAATCTGTGTTTAAAACATCTATGGGAAATCCAGGGGGAGGTGCCCTGGACTCCATTCAGAAATCTTAAACTGGATGTAATGATTTGGGACTAAGCAGACCAGCAACTAAGTAGCAACGGAATGCATGAGCTCAATTAGCTCTTAAGATATTCAAGAAGACTGAGCAATAAAGACTTGGGAGAAGAGAACCAGATAAAAGTGAAATAGAGGAACTGGGGATGGACAGAGTTGCAAGGTGGGAGTCAGCTGTGTAGAAGCTCCAGATTGGTTAGGCAAGTTAGATCATTGCAGTGTAGTTACATCAGTTTCAGGTAGTCAGTCTTGGGTTAAATGGGTGAGGGACAGATGAGGCAGGACAAACAATTTCTAAATGATTAGTTGCCTTCAATATTTATCTCAGGGTTTTAGTATACGTTTGTTTCTTTGGCATTCTTTTCATTTCTAAATGTACAACATACTATATAATTCTAAGACGTGTGGCTTTAGTTATTTAATTTAGCCAAATTATTTCCTGCTAAATATTTTTCTCTAAACCTGAAGTTCTTATGTGTTTGTGACTTGTTTGGTGACCTATTTCTCTTTCTTCACAGTCTGTCTTAACATCTAGGTGAGTTTCATTGCCTGTCTCAAAACACTTGCCCCAATTATGCTTAAAATGTCAACTTTAAGAAATTATTCTTACAGGTTTCAATGTTTCTATTTGAAGTGACCCTCCTTAAAATAGAAACTGCCTTGGTAGATGTAACACCTTGTGAATAAAACTACATTGAATAGGAATAGGGACAGTTGTAATGGTGAAGGATATCATTTTGGAGCATGATGATGGGAAGATGGGCTATGCTGAGAATAGAATATAACTTGAATTTGCAGAGGCTGCGTAAGGATATTGGCAACGGCACTTCCAGAAGGGAATGAGGAAGGGAAATAGTTTTTGATAAGCACTGAGCAATGTGGTTACATACATATTATCTCATTTTAGAGTCATCAATACCCTTTAGGGTAGGTACTATTCTCCCTTCTTACAGATGGGAACATTGAGGACCTAAAAGGTTGAATTATTTGCTCAAGGTTACATTGCTAACGGAAGTGCCAGGAAAAAAAACAAAAAAAACCTTTCCCCAGACCCTTAAACTTTCAAATCCCTGAGCTTATCCTCTTTCTACCAACATGCGAGTCTTTCCTACATTCCTAGATTTTATGGCCCAGTACCTCAGATTAGAGCTCAAAGTCCTCTATCATCAGGTTTCCCCCATCTCATGTATGTATTTCATTGTATCAGTCAGGATTCTTTGGGTTGGTAGTAACAGAAACTCAATTCAAATTGGCTTAAACAGAAAAGGCAGTTTATCAGCTCACATAATTGAAAGATCTGGGGGATATTGGAATACAGGCATAGTCGAATCCAGGGTGTTTGAGGAAAGCTGTCAGGAAACTGCCTCTTTCTATGCATGGTTATTATTTTAATTTATATTGGCCTCCTTCTTGGGCAGGCTGTCCCCTTGTAGTGCACAGGTCAACACTAGTAGCTCCAGGTTTATGCATAACAAGAGGAAAGAGTGTGTGTATCCCCAAACTTTCCTTCTTCCTGGTATTATTCTTATGGGTTGGTTTCAGTCCCATGCTCATCCCTGAACTAATCTCTGGGATTTGGGGGGGGGTGTCGTTCCCATTGGGCAGGCCTGAGTCACATGCTAACTTTTTGAGGCTTAGCCTTACCCAAACCATGTCAATTACAAGTGGAGGAACGGTGTTTGTCCACGGGAAAATCAGGAAGCTATTAGAAAAGAAGAAAAATGGAATCCTGGACAGTCACAAACAACAGATGTCCACTGTCATTTTCACATTATTATCCTACTTGGGCCTTCTGCTCTAGTCAGTAATGCAGACATGATTATGAGATGATTTTCTCATTTGCACTTGCCTACCTGCTGTTTCCTCTGCCCTTGCTATTCCATCCCACCAATCCTTCTATCCTTTCAAAGACTTTCTCTCAGGAGTGCTCGCTGCATTCTGGAAGCATTGAGAGATCTGCTCATTTCCCTGAAGTACATGTTGGTAAATCTTAGTTCTTTTAAATTTTTGCCATATATCCTTGTGGAGGGTGTATCTTACTTCATTTATGTAACAATTCAGAGCCCAGGGATAGGAATAGGAATCTATGGACAAAATGGGTTAAAATTTAACTGGAAAACTATTATCCTTCCACCAGGCCATCCAATGAAAGTGAAAGGCTGAATTTAGGGAAGCCCCTTAGTAAAATTCTTTGTGGTTACATTGAAAGAAAATATTCCAAACCCAGTAGTAAGACATGAATACTGGTTCCCTGTGGGAAGATGAGTACAGCATACCCCTACTGCCATGTTTTCAGCCTGATTCCATTAAGGTCTTTAGGTATGTATGTGTGTATATGCCTATATTTATGCTTGTTTTGCTAAAGATACTTTGGACCACTCCTTGGGATGTTTCATCTCCCTAATTGATGAAGTACAATTGCACATGTTTTGAGCTTGACTCCAACTTGTCCTGACTTGTCTCTCCTCTTTCCTTCTCTACCTTTCTCCCATGAATTATCATTCTTCTTTTTTTTTTTTTTTTTTTTTGGCGGTACGCGGGCCTCTCACTGTTGTGGCCTCTCCTGTTGCGGAGCACAGGCTCCGGACATGCACGCCCAGTGGCCATGGCTCACGGGCCCAGCTGCTCCGTGGCATGTGGGAGCTTCCTGGACCGGGGCATGAACCCGTGTCCCCTGCATCGGCAGGTGGACTCTCAACCACTGCGCCACCAGGGAAACCCTCATTCTTCTTTTTTTTATTTCTTGTCTCTCTTTTTGTTCTTACCTCATCACTCTTCTCCCTTTGTAGCATTCCTTCTCCATTTCTTGAGCCAAATAGTATTATAATTGAATCCTATTGGACTACACAGGTTTTAACCAGTCCCTAACCACAGATCGGAATGAAAATTATTAGAATCCCTACGTTCTTTCTTTGTCCAGGATATATTGTGATCACTGAGAGTAAGTAGAAAATAAGTATCGCTAAGGCTCTTTCTAGAAAGAGAATCCAAAGAAAACGAGTGAATTAGTGTAGAAATTCTCAAGAGCACCTACTTGATGGTTCTCTGTCTCAGAGTAAATATGAAAAAAAATGCTTCCAACAGGACATTTCCAGGGGTAATTTTTTAAATATTGTTAAAAAAAAATCTTCCTTATGAAATCTTCACTCCAGAAAAAATTTCCCTCAAATAATTCCAATATGTCATGGATTTTAATGTAATTTGTTGGAAGTGATAATGAATATGACTTCTTTGTTAATACCAACAAAATTGGCCTGAAAAATTAAAATTGCTGGTGTTACAGCAAATCTAAATAAAATTGAATGGCTTAGGTTTTTCTCTACCTCATGTGAATATTTGTTAATCTGGTAAAGTCTATGTCCTAACACTCTTCTTTGATTAGCACTGGGCCTATTTATTTATTTAATAAAGAGAAATGAGAAAGCTATTTTATCTGTAAGTAGTACCTTAGTTGCCAGCAAAACCCATTTGGCTTTTTATTCCTAAATGGTTCCATATTTTAATGTGTCTCTCTGCAAAGTATGGTAAAGACAAATCTATGTCAAAAGAAAAATGAA
Organism: Mesoplodon mirus; assembly: GCF_964341445.2. Classification (NCBI taxonomy): domain Eukaryota; kingdom Metazoa; phylum Chordata; class Mammalia; order Artiodactyla; family Ziphiidae; genus Mesoplodon; species Mesoplodon mirus. The sequence goes on along the minus strand of NC_138980.1, from coordinate 88,242,569 downwards.
CAAAATGAATATATTATAAGGCAAGGCAAGGTTGAGAACAAAATGTAAATAGAAATGTTTTTTCCTATTCTTTCTGCAATAAGAAGGGAAGTAGGAACTGAACTAAATAACACTGCTGTGATGGTGTGGCAGTACCCATGGTAATGCTTTTGGTGGTGAATTGAGAGCATTCATTTTGTAGACAGGATATTTAGCCTTTCCTGACATTATAGAATGCTTCATAAAGAGATTTTCCTGTACTTAGTCTCTGCTGTTTCATACCTAATATCACTGAGTGCCATGTCTATGCAGGGCATAATGAGAAAGATGAGAATGGGAGACAGAACATGTGCTAAACAAAGTTTACCATTGTGTGGGAGCTATAAAGACTTTTTCTTTATGATTTTTTTTTTCTGCTCTGCCTTGACAAAACCGAGCTATCTAAGATAAAAAGCAAAGCAAAATAGAAGAAAACTCTATCCCATTTCTGTTACTTGGTTGAAAAAAATGAGTATTTTAAGTTATTTTCTTCTTTTTCTCTTAATATTGTTATGTTCTAATTAAGACTCATTTACTTGCAAAGATCTTCTTTCTTATAGTTGAGACTGGTGATACAAAGATACAATGTAATGTGGCCTACAAGATGATACATAATCATATGTCAAAACAATAGGAGCAAGCATATTTCCTATAAACTGAAAAGTGGTCTTGCATTATCTGTGCTGAGATCAGGAGTAATTTACATATGAAAGGTGCCCAAAACACACACACACACTCACACACACACACACACACACACATGTACCACATAAAGAGATCACTGAAAGAATACTTTCTTGCTGCAAGCATTTACAAATGATGACCTAAAATCCCAGTGACAATCTCAGTGGTCATGCAGCCCAGTCTAAAAATGCCCAGAGGTGTCATAGATTTCTGGACAGGTCACAAGAGATCAACAACATTGGCTACAGGATTGAAAAGTGCATGGAGAGTCTCGAACACAGGCCAGAGCTCTCTCTCACGAAGAATGAGTCATTCTTCTGAGACACACTATTATAGGTTTCTGCTGAGAGTGGTGTAAATTTTACCTACCATTGGAAACTTTCTAAATTTCTTTCCAGTAATTTTTCATTATTACACAACTGCTTTAGAAATGAATCAAAAATTTCCCCACATTCCATGGGTACCTTCATGTACTAAGAAACTTTTATTAAAAAGAAAAAAGTAAGTATATGCATGGAAAATGAACATAGTTAGACATCACCTTCAACAAATGAGTTCAATCGGGTTGCCATTTTAAAAATTCCTCTTACATGTAAAGAAATCTATAATTCACATTGTACAGATTTATTTTTACCAGCAGATTTGAGATAAATCTGAATTGCTGATGCATCTGCTGTTCTGCCTTCATGCCCCACACTTCCCCTACTGGTCTGAAAAAAATGAAAACAGACCTTCCTAGAGAGCCTGTCATATGACCAGGGACTTAAACACAGGCAGCATCTTTCTGAATCTCTAGTAATTAATTATCATCAGTTGTCTCACTGACAGCTGGGGGCCACATTTAGCCACCCAGCTGCCCTGTGTTGCACAATGCTGTGTTTGTTCTAAGCCCCTTGGGTGATTCTTGCTGTATGTAAAATAGCAGCAGTTGGAGTACCATTTGCTTCCACATAGATGCTTTATGACTTGGGTGTCAGGACTATGGCAACCCTTCAGGACCAATGAATGCCTGGTAAATACCGTGAGATGCTTCCTTGGATGGGGGTGGAGAAAACAGGAAATGATTAAACTATGAGTGGAAGTAAAACAGAAGACTCAATAAAATGGCAGTAAAGTGTGAAGTAGGTTCACAACTGACTTAATGACTTTGGTTATTAGGAATTTTATGTGGGGATCTTAGGTGGAAGATCAAACCCTCAACAAGGACCCCTGTGAATGTTTTTGCTCAGCTATAGAAAATTGTTTGGTGCAAAACAGGTCTTACCAGACTGTGACGAACATAATTAAGAGCCTAGCCTGTTACTAGATCTTACTGATCTATGAATTAGCAGATGATACTCTGCAGGCAATATCCGGTACCCTTATCTATTTCTTTAAATATCAGCAGCATACTCTTTAATAATACATCAGAATAAATCTGAGCTTTGGAAGAAGCAGAGTGAAGTAAGAAAATCCTGAATTTGGTCTGTTATCTAAGCAACAGTTCTCAGACTTAAGAGGCCAAGGGCTAATATATTCATCATCTTAAAGGAAGTTCAGGAAACTGGATGCTGCTTTTGTCCTAAATTTCCTTTTGGTGTTTTCCACATGGCCTATAAAATGACTTTAAATATTTTGAATTTTTAGCGCTGACTATTTTTCTATTAATAGAATGTTCTTCAGATAAACTCCTTTGTTTATCTCTTTGTCTATCTCCTATCTTGTTAAGAGTTGTTCCTTATGAATTTAGAATTAATTCAAATGAATGCAGACTGGGGGAGGGAAGAGTCTAAGGGGTCAGTTCTGAGCTCACATCAGCTCTATCATGTCCACATTTTTTTAAACTTGATCAGACATATCAGAGGCAAGATCAGGCAGTGTTTCTTCTGAGACTGGCCAGTTGCTGCTAGTTTCTTTTTGAAAAGATTGCTGTCATGGATGTCAAGATTTATTAAAGCTTAATCCTTGACAACTTTTTGATTAACATTAAAAAATTTTTTTGAAATCCAAAAACGTGTGCACAAGTACCTGTAATCTTGATGTGTGTGTATAGGTTTATGTGTGTGCTTACGAGTTGTATAGCTCTAAGCTTGGTTTCAAGCTTGGATGTGTAAAGTTGGATTACATTCATGAAGACTTCTTTGAATTATTAGTCACTTAGGATTTTAGTTGAAAAAAGACATGTCACAGTAAGCAAATCCTAGTAAACATTGCAATTTTGCTCATCTTTTAGTATTTCTTTTCCTTGTTTCATTTTGACATTGTTCTGACATGAATTTGAGAAGTATTTCTCAGCTTTGTGAAATTCACATCAACATCTGTTCACCACTCTAAGAGCTTATAGATATGTAGAAATTTGAAATGTAAATCAGATATAATTTTCTGCTACAACTTTCAATTAAAAAGAAATAGGTAGATTTTTTTTATTAATTTTTTTTTTTTTTTTTTTTTTGCGGTACACGGGCCTCTCACTGTTGTGGCCTCTCCCATTGTGGAGCACAGGCTCCGGACACGCAGGCTCAGCGGTCATGGCTCACGGGCCCAGCCGCTTCACGGCATGTGGAATCTTCCCGGACCAGGGCACGAACCCGTGTCCCCTGCATCACCAGGCGGACTCTCAACCACTGTGCCACCAGGGAAGCCCAGAAATAGGTAGATGTTTTAAGGGAATCAATGTTAGCAGAAGGATGCTCACATAAATACCTTTTTACCTAGACTCTAAATTCACGCTAGCCAATGCCATTTTCTCTTTTGGTGACATTTTGTGTCTTTCTTACAAAGTAAGAAACATGGTCCTTCTCCAAAATACTTCTGATTAGATAGGAAACACTTAAAATTTGAGAATATTGGGCCATCTGTTGTCTTAGCCGACATTTTATTAAGGATGATACCAATGTTTCTGAAGAAATTTGGAGACAGGCTTTTTTACATTCAAAATTACTTGAGATTTCTCCATTGTGAAGGAGAGGTTTCTCTGACCTAGAACTGGATAGATTTTAATAGTAGCGACAATTTTAATGAAAAGGCTTTATACCCTGTTAAGTACTTTACAAAGTGCTTTACCTGGCACGTAGTAGACACTCAATGGTTTTGGAATGAGTGAAGGCACAGAAGGAAAAATGCACAATAAAAGCAATGGAAAAGCAGGCTAGATCCTGGTAATGAATAGGGAGGCTTTTTACCCAATGGCATTGTATTTTCATCTCCTGATGGTTACATTATTTAATCTTTTGTTTCGTTGTAACGAATGAAGTGTATTGGGAAAATTGTTGTTCAGCCAATATGATAACCTCAAGGAAATCAGAAGCTTAGGAACCATTCTTCAGGATCTGCTGCAGTGTTTAGAATTGAAAAATAAACAGAAGAATGCTGAAATTGATGGCATCTAATGTTCAATGTCTGTAATAAACTTTTAAAATGTCATAAGGAATTTCACTTTCCATTTCCACATTCAACTAAATCAGAGACCTCATTGCCCGTCGTGAACTGCGATATTGCCCTAAAGTCAAGTCAGTTAATAGTTGGAAATATTTATTTATCATGTTTTGACTCTAATCAATGAGATACATGATGGGCTTTGGTATCAGAGAGACCTAGCTTTGCGATTACTGTCAACTCTCAAAATGTTTCCTAGTGTAAAAATGGTCACAATGATACCTAGCTTTTAGGGTTTCATTGGGAAGTATTAAGACATATGATTTGTGAAAGGTGTTTCAGTCCAGTTTCTAAATGCATAAGAAACGGTGAGCTATTATCAAAACAACTTTCTGTGGTCCTTTCTGGTTAGGGTGACCAAGTAATTTATCATCCAAGCCAGGGAACTTTTGAGAATGAAAGCATAAACTATTCATAATTGCACTGCAATACCGGGCATAAACTAGGACCGTGGGTAATCTGAGAACTATTCCTGACACATCCATCCTAAAGTAAAATATGCTTGCTAGACATTGGGAAAGAGGACATATAAACCTTTATTTTAAATGTGATAAAAATGGCATTAGGAGAGGTTTTTTTTAATCCACTGCATAGATTTCTTGTGTTATTGCCTGGATAAGAAGATGATAATTTTAAAAAAAACTAAAAAAAAAAAAAGAAGATGATAATTAAGAAGGGAGAATTGTATTGGTGATAACCCTCTGAAAGCCAATGTGGAGAGAAGAGAAAGTCCAGCAAGGAAAGATTGAGCAGTAGAAGAGGTCTACTGTAGGATGGAGCTGCTCAAAGTGCAGTTCTTGGAGAGGCAGCGTTGGCATCACTGGAGAACTTGTTATAAAGACAAATTTTCAGGCACTTTTTTCACACCTACTAAATGGGAATATATGGTCTGGTGCCCAGGAATCTGTTTTAACAAGCTCTTCGTGTATTCCTCTACATACGAAAGCTTTAGAAGCACTGCTCTAGGAGAGCCAGAGATTTTTCAAGTTGTGAAAGCAACCTTAGATGTAGGCCAACTTGCATTTTACATACAAAGAAACCAAGTCTTGAGAGAGGTTAGATATGTTAATTAAATGCACAAAGTTAAGGGAAGGGAAATGAAGGTACGATCTGAGTTTTTCCATTGTCTCTTTCTTTCCAGTTCATTATAGTGATACATTGCCCATCTCCTTATGCCCAAACACCCCTTATTACATGGTTGGACTTTTGAACACAATCTGTCCCTGTTGACCAGGGACAAATGTATACTATTTAGTATTGTGTTCTACTCCCTGAATGCAAAGGTATGTGTGGGATGTGTGAGAGGTTGGTGGTTTTCAACATGAAGTATATTTGTTTGACTCTGATGAATTTATGCTTGTAATCAGTCTGATCTTCATTTGCTTTAAATGAAATATATAACTTATACAGGGACAAGAGTGAAAAGAAGAAGGGTATCACAGATTAAGAGATTCGACACTGTAATGAGGATCCTAGACTATTTGGAGGTGTGTGGCTTAGACAACTCAATGGGAAAAATAAACAATAGAGTTAGAAAAATATAGGATGTACTTCAGGATAATAACAGCTGACATTAATTGACTACTAGTTACGTGCCAGGCCATAGAGTGCTCCATGTGTATTATTTAATCCTTGTAGTTGTCATATGATGTAGGTAATGTCATTATTTTAGTTTCAAAGATGAGAAAACATTTTAAAGATAAAGAAAGGGTAAACTTGCTCTTACGTTTGATTCCAAAAACCACTCTTTCACTATTTTAGTTTCTTCACATATACCTCAGCCTATGCCAAAGAATAATAACAACAGCAGCAAGAAAACAAAACACATAGAGGATTGCTTGCAAAGATAGATAAAATACAGCATAATAAAACAAATTTAAAAGAAAGAAAATGAGGGAAAATGAGCATACGTTAGGAAAATAGGAGAAGCCAGAGAAAGGAGAATGAACAAAACGAAAGCAAACAAATAGGCACATTTGTTAAAAATGGGCCCAATTAGCAACCAATATGAAGGAGTAAATAAACCAAATTACAAGGTTCATAGAGTCCATAAAGTAAAAAAACAAAAAACCAAAAAAACTTATGGAAAAGCTCAAGTGCTACTGATAATGAGAGGTGAATTTTTCCAAGGGGAACTCATAAATAATACTAGCATTAATCACTAACATTTAATTCAATACTTTGCTTCTATTATCCCGTTTAATCTTCGGAGGCAATTGGGAATTATTCTAAGTTTGAGTATGGGAAAATTGAGGAACAGAGAGTAAAGGTGAATTGTTTAAGGTTACATAGCTGGTAAGTAGCAGAGCTGGGACTTCAACCCAGATCTGTTCTGGGCCTCCAGCCAGTCCTCTTGACTACCAAATCATACACATTCTTGAGAACTTTCATATAGTAAGTGCTGGAATACATTAAAAAGGGAGCTTTCTGCTTCTTACATGTCCCTTCAATAGAGTACAATAAAATCAAGTCAGGCAGAATTATGCAAAAGCAATCCTAATGGCTGCCACTGTAGCAAGTGTCAAAAATGTATTTTTTGTGCTGAACTCTTCTTGGACCAACGCTTTAGAACAGAGTTTTAGTTTGCTGGGCATTTGGTTACACTGTGAATGGTTGACACCTAAGTCCTCAGGATAGCTAGTGTGTCTGGGGTAACCACAGCCCCGGGCTGTTTGCTTCAGGGCTCACGTACACGGATGGTGACCTAAACACATGGCAGAAACTGAGAATATCTGCTGTAATTGCTCTTCAGAAACTCCCTGAGCCTCTCCAAGGAAGTGCTACTACCTTGCCATCTATGTTAGCATCCAGCGTAGAACACACTATTGTCGATCTGTAACGAGGGCTCAGTGAAGCTTTTTCCCATATCATTGGTTGAAAAGACTATCCACTGAAATGACTTTTCAACCTTTGTTAAAAATCAGTTGTCTGCATATTCATGAGACTATTTCTGGACATTATTCTTTTTGTTTATCTATTTGTATTTACACAGATACCACACTCTTTTGATTACTCTAGATTTATAAGTATTAAAATCAGGTAACCCTAATCTTCCACCTTTACACTTTTTCAAAAATTTTCAAAATTGTTTTGGTATCCTGTGTTCTTTGTATTTCCATATGAATTTTAATTTTAACTTATTTTTTTTCAAAAAAATGCCTGCCAAATTTTGATTGGGATTTCATTGAATCAATAGATCAATTTGTGGAGAAGTGACATCTCGTCAATATTGACTCTTTCGACCTATAACTCCATTTATTTAGGTCATCTTTAATTTTTCTCAGCAATGTTTTGTAGTTTTCAACATACAGGTCTTGCACATCTTCTTGTCAGATTTATTCCTAAGTATTTCATATTTTCTGATGCTATACTTCATTTTATAATTTCAATTTCTGTTTGTTACTAATATATAGAAATACAATTGATTTTTATAGATTGCTCTTGTATCTTGCTAAGTTCATTTTTTAGTTCTGGTAGCTTTTTATAGATTTCAGCTGACTTTCCATGTAGATGACAATGTCCAACTAGCTTTTATTTCTGTGTCTCTAATCTGGGTGTTTTAAATTTATTTTTCTTGCCTGACTGCACTGGCCAGAACTTGGAGTACAGTGTTGAAGAAAGCACTGTAAGAGCAGTCATTCTTGCCTTTTTTTTTTTTAATGGAAAGCCATTTTATTTTAAATATAGCAATGTGTGCATGTCAATTCCAAATTCTCTATCCTTCCCCCACCCCTTCCACACCTGGTAACCATAAGTTTGTTCTCTAAGTCTGTGAGTCTGCTTCTGTTTTGTAAATAAGTTCATTTGTATCATTTGCCTTTATCCTGATTTTAGGGGGGAATCTTTGGGCTTTTCATCATTAAGCATGATGTTAGCTGTAGATTTTGTTTGTTTTTGTTTTTTGGTAGATGCCCTTTAACAGGTTGAGAAATTTTTCTTCTATTCATAGTTGGATCAGATTTTTTTTTTTTTTTTTTTAGCAGAAATGAGTGCTGGATTTTGTCAAGTAACTTTTCTGTATATATTGATGATTGTATAGTTTTTTTTTTCTGGTTTGTTAATATGTTGAAATACATTGATTGACTTCTTAACGTTAAAGCAATTCTGCATTCTCAGGATAAATCTCACTTTGTCATGATGTATTATACTATTTATATGGAGTTGGATTTGATTTGCTGAAATTTTGTTCAGAATGTTTACATCCGTGTTCATGGGGTATATTGGTCTGTGGTTTTCCTTTGTTGTAATATCTTTGTCTGATATTGGTATCTGGTTCATGCTGTCCTCATAGAATGACTTGTGGTATGTTTTTACCTTGTCAATTTTCTGAAAGAATGTGTAAAATTGGTATTAGAGTTGACCTTTGAACAAAGCAAGGGTTAATCCACATATTACTTATAGTCAGCCCTCTGTATCCGTGGTTTCTCCACATCCGTGGATTCAACCAATCACAGACTGTGTAGTACTATGATGTTTACTATTGAAAAATATCCAGTTTTAAGTGGACACTTCCTTGGAGTTTGAACTCACATTGTTCCAGGGTCAACTGTATTTCTCTCTTAAATATATGGTAGAATCACCAGTGAAGCCATCTTGTCTTAGATTTCTCTTTGTGGAAATGTTTTTACTACATTCTTAATCAGATACAGGTCTATCTATGTTATTTCTTCTTGAATGAAATTTGATAGTGTGTGTATTTCCAGAAATTTGTCCATTTCATTTACGTTTTTCAGTTTACTGGCATAAAGTTTTTGATAACACTCACCATCTTTTTATCATTTGTATAATGTGTAATGAAATTATCTTTTTCATTTCTGATTTTGGTAATTTGTATCCTCTTTCTTTTTTTCTTGGTCAGTCTGGTTAGAGGTTTATTTTACTGATCTTCTCAGTGAAATTGGTTCCATTGATTATTTCTGTTGCTTTCTGTTTTATATTCCATTGCTTTCCACAGTAATTTTTATTATTTTCTTCTGCTTACTTGGGGTTTAATTTGCTCTCCTTTTTCTAGTTACTTAAGGTCATTACTATGAGAGATTTCTTCTTTTCTAATGTAGGCTAGTGCTATAATTTCCCCCCAGTAGTATTTTGGTTCATCTCACAAATTCATATGTGTTTTGCTTTCACTTTTATTCCATTCAAAATATTTTCTGTATTGACTTTTAATCTGTTCTTTGACTCCTGGATTTTTTTTTTGGAGTGTTATTTAATTTCCAAATATTTAGGGATTTCTAGAGAGCTGTTTGCTATTAATTTCTGTTATAATTTCATTATGGTTAGAGAACATATTTCACATGACTTGAGGTCTTTTACATACATTGAGATTTGATTTTTGGTCTAGAATATGGTCTATTAGTATTAGTATATCTGCCTTACATTTCTTGTTATTAGTAGGAATGTGATATATGTATTTCCATCCTTTTACTTTTAATCTATTTGTGTCTTTATATCTAAGTGCATTTCTTGTAGGCAGAATATAGTGGTCTTACTTTTTTATTCAATCTAAAAGTCTCTCATTGGGGTGTTTAGATCATCTACTTTTTTAAAAATTTTTTTTAATTGTTTTTTTTTACATTAATTTAATTTATTTATTTATTTTTGGCTGTGTTGGGTCTTCGTTCCTGTGCGCGGGCTTTCTCTAGTTGCGGTGAGCGGGGGCTACTCTTTGTTGCGGTGCGCGGGCTTCTCATTGCAGTGGCTTCTCTCATTGTGGAGCATGGGCTCTAGGCGCACGGGCTTCAGTAGTTGCGGCACGCGGGCTCAGTAGTTGTGGCTCACGGGCTCTAGAGCACAGGCTCAGTAGTTGTGGCACATGAGCTTAGTTGCTCCGCAGCATGTGGGATCTTCCCGGACCAGGGATCAAACCCGTGTCCCCTGCATTGGCAGGTGGATTCTCAACCACTGCGCCACCGGGGAAGCCCGATCATCTACTTTTAATATGATTATTGATATGCTAAGAGTTAACTGTATCATACTGGTATTGGCTTTTTATTCATCCTATCTGTTTTTCCTTCACTTTTTTCCTTTTCTATCTTATTTGTGATTAATCAAATATATTCTATAATTCCATTTGTGTCTTTTTGAGGGTTATTAGTTACAAGCATTTGTTTGGACATTTTAATCATTCCTTTGGGGTTTATAGTATATATATTTATCTTATTTCAGTTTACTATTAAGCAATATTATACTATTTCATGTATAAGAACTTTGTAATAGAATAATTCCATCTCCCATTGTGGTTTTTATATTTAAACAGTCAGTTATCTTTTAGATAGATCAAAATGATAGGAAACAATTTTATATGTTTACCCATATATTTACCATTTCTGGTGTTCTTCAATTCTTAGTGTAGATTCATAGTTCAGTTGGTATCATTTTCATTCTGCCTAAAGGATTTCCATTTATATTAAGTGAGATGAGGGTGATGATTTCTTTCAACTTTCTGTCTGAAAATGTCTTTAATTAGTTTTTGTTTTTAATGACATTGTTGCTGGACTCTATGTTGACAGCTTGTTTTTTCTTTCAGTACTAAAGGATGTTGTTCCATTGTGTTTTCACTTCCATTGTTTCTGACAAGATGCCTGACATCATGCTAATTTTTTCTACTATAGTAAACATATCTGTTTTTCCTGGCTGCTTTTAAGATTATCTTTTTAAAACTGGTTTTGAGCCATTTGATTTTGTTGGTGTATTTTTTTTCTTCGTGATTTATGTGCTTGGAGATAGTTGAGTTTCTTGCATCTGTAGGTTCATAGTTTTTGCCAAATTTAGAAATATTAGGCCATTATTTTTTCAAATATTTTTTCTGTCTAACACCTCTCTGCTCTCATTCAAGGACTCCAGTTACATATATATTGAGTTACTTAAAATTTCCCCATTTTTCACTGATGTTCTTTTCACTTTTTTTTTTTTTTTTCAGTACGTGGGCCTCTCACTGCCGTGGCCTCTCCCATTGCAGAGCACAGGCTCCGGCCATGCAGGCCCAATGGCCATGGCCCATGGGCCCAGCCGCTCCATGGCATGTGGGATCCTCCCAGACCGGGGCACGAACCCATGTCCCCTGAACTGGCAGGCGGACTCCCAACCACTGCACCACCAGGGAAGCCCTTCTTTTCACTTTTTAAATTAGTTTTTTGTCTGTGTTTTGTTTTGAATAATTTCTATTGCTGTGTTTTATAGTTCACCAATCTTTTATTCTGTAATGGCTAATCTGCCATTAATCCCATCCAGTGTATTTTTTTCCTCAGACACTGTAGTTTTTGTCTCTAGTGGTTTTATTTTAATGCTTTGTACATCTTCTGTGTCTCTATTTAACTTTTAAAAAAAATGTAAATACAATTATAACCATTCTAAAGTTCTTGCCAATGAATTTTAACATATGTGTCAGTACTGGGTCTATTTTGACTGATTAATCAATCTTTTCATTCTAGGTTTTTCTTCCTCTTTCAATGACTGGTAATCTTGGATTAGATGCCAAACCTTGTTAATTTTATTTTTCAGATGCTGAATATTTTTATATTCTTATAAATTTTGTTGTACTTTTTTTCTGGGAAACATTTGATCCTTTTGAGTCATGATTTTATGATTTGTTAGGTGGGTCCAGGATAGTGGCCAGCCTAGGGCTAACTGTCCCCTATTATGGGGTCAGAGTTTGTTTCACTATTCTACCCAATTCCCTGTGAATTATTAGTTTTCTTTTATTCTTTCAGATGGTTTTCTCCTGGCTTAGGACAGTTTTCCTTACATGCATACGCTGATCAGTACTTCACTCAGTAGCTGTGTGAGGCCATCTGCAGATTGCCAGGGTTCTCTGTGTACAGTTTTATCTCTGGTGGCCTGTCTATGAACTCCAGCTGCCTTGATCTCCCTCAGTTCTTATCTTCATCTTCTCAACTCAGGGAGTTGTCTGCATACTACTTGGGTTTCCTCTCTCTACCCTGAAATTCTTTCTCTCTCCTCTGAAATTCTTTCAAGGCTGTAGGCTTAGGTAAGCCTGTCTTTCAGCGATCACTGTCCTTGTTGCCTGACTTCCGGTTTCTTGGATATTATTCCTTAATATATTTTGTGTGTAACGATTGTTTCTTTCAAGTGGAAAAGTGAATCTGGTCCCTGTTACTTCATCTTGGACTGGCTTTACACTTTTTGTTACTGATTTGTACAAATTTTCTGATGGATGGTGACTCTCAGGATTTTGAATACATCACTATTAAAAATTTTAATTGAGAATTGCATCTAGCCATTTTAAGAATATTAAAAAGTTGTGTTCACAAAAGCAAGCTAAAGAGTCTCATTAAATATTTGAAACTTTTTTATTTAGACACTTTATGCACATCTAATAATTATCTTCTCTAATGCTTTGCATTTCATGCTTATAATTACATAATATAAGAAAATATGATGAATTTTAAAATCATTTGCAGCTTAGATTCCCCTAAATCCCTCAGCATCCTATACAAAAAAATCTAATTTTCTATTTGTACCATGACATGAAAAAATGTTGCGAAGTGCTGACTTATAAAATCTGATTAAAGCAGTGAGCTGTTTCTCCTGAAAAATATTCACAGAAATCCAATGTTACATATACTTTGGGGGCATTTTTAGGTCTCCTGAAAACTACTCATGAACTCTTCCAGTTAAGTCTCTGCTTTAGTGAATGGAAAGGCTTCAGGTAATTTTTCACAAAAATTGTTTCGCTCAGCTGAGCACTTGAAAAGTACTTGGTAGGAGTGAATTAAAAATTAAGAGTAGGGGGCTTCCCTGGTGGTGCAGTGGTTGAGAGTCCGCCTGCCGATGCAGGGGACACGGGTTCGTGCCCCGGTCCGGGAGGATCCCACGTGCCGTGGAGCGGCTGGGCCCGTGAGCCATGGCCGCTGAGCCTGCGCGTCCGGAGCACTGCAACGGGAGAGGCCACAACAGTGAGAGGCCCGCATACCGAAAAAAAAAAAAAAAAAAATTAAGAGTAGATGCTTAAAATAGCAGCTTTAAGCAAGGGGCTGGGTTCTACAGTCAGTGCCTATAGCTAAAATCATGTACAGTTACGTAGACTTCTGAAAATCTCTTAAATCCCCTGTAAAGTAAAATATCCATGTTTGTATATACAAGCCTATTCTGTAATTCTCAAACATACTAAAATTTGAGAACCCTTGAGTTTAAAAGGAATGAAAGGAAGGTCTATGTATACATGTTTGGGTTTCTAAAATGGTCCTGTTTAAACTGTCCAATTCCTAGGTTAAATAGGGTAAAGGTGGAAATTACTAATGTGGGCCTGGAGATACAGGGTTCCGCTTACCTCATTTTAAGAGTAAACATCTAGAACATTAGATGCATGTAAATAAATTATTTTGTTCTTGTAAGGATTAAGTAAAATAGTGGAGTCTATTTTGGATTGGTGGATAGTAGAAGCTGTTTATGATTGAAAGTTAGGGTAAGTTAAAAGCTTGTATAATGAGACTTTTTGGTGTGGGAAAATGGTCCCAAATGAGCAAAGCAAATTGAGATCTTGCAGTATGAGTCTAATATCATTTCAAATACCCCTAGACATGAAATAAAGCATGATCTTATAAATTTCAAGAATCTTTAAAGTTAAACAAAAGTTTTCATATTTTAGGAAATAAAATATTAAATCTAATCAAATGATTAATGTTGGTGAGAGTCACAAACTTCTCTGAGCAGAGAATTCTCTCATTCTCACATAATTCCATTATGTGCTCTAAGATACAAACCCCTCTTAAAGTTTTGAAACCCATGATACAGGGAATATAAAAAGGATTGCAGTATAGCAGTTGGTGGAAATAAGACTCTCTCTAGGTTTGGAAGTAATAAGAATTGCTTAGCCATAGTTTACTGGAGTCTTCCATGAAAATGCATCTTATAACCATGGGATGATTTAGAATTATGTACAAATAACTTAAAAAATTGTATAAGACCCCAAAAGAGAAAAATGAAATATTTTGTTTAGAAATATATATATATGTGGTAAAATATTATATACATAAAGATAGGCAAAGGGATGATAGCCACCATCACTATTCAAATATTTTTTAGTTTGTTTGGGCTGAAGTAGGGTGATGGGATGGGGGTGGAACTCCTAGGTAGATTTCAGTGTAGAGATCACTGTGTTGTATATGTGACTTGAGTGGTAGGTTCATAGGTATTCATTTTTGTAACTGTGCTTTACAACTAATATATTTGTTACATCTATTCAGTTAAAATGTTTAATATTGGATTTAGGGACTTCCCTGGTGGTTCAGTGGCTAAGACTCCATGCTCCCAATGCAGGGGGCCCAGGTTTGATCCCTGGTCAGGGAACTAGATCCCATATGCAGCAACTAAAGATCCCGCATGCTGCAACTAAGGCCTGGTGCAGCCAAATAAATAAATAAATAAATATTTAAAAATATTAGCTTTAAAATAATAATGAAGATGTTTTTATCAGGTTAAGAAAAATAAGAATCATAGTACTAATCTTGTGTTAAAAAATTTTGTATATTTGATGTTTTTAGTAGTTATAAATACGTAAGAGAAAATGGCATAAACCTGGCAGCACCTGCAACTCTAATGGAAAATGTGTAACTGTGTAGTTGATTCAGTCTTATGATTTTAAGAAATTTTACCAAGTGAATAAACAGTGTTGGGATATTAATATTAGAGTCACTATATTTACAAACTTAATTACGTTCACAAGTTATTTAAATACTGGCCATTTTTATTAAGTCAGAGAAAAAAATACTTGAAGAAGGAAGGAAAAGTCACAAATTTAATAAATGCTGTTTAACGTGCTTAAACGTTTTTAGCTAGGTTTGTTAATACAACAAAATATTTAAAGACCCTTTTAGAAATAATTGATAAAATCTGCTAGATGTAAAAATAGATGGTATGATTGGTTATGTAAATTTACAAGCCTAAGGAAGAATGAAGATTTAAACTTTTTAGTTTTAATAAATTTAATAATAATTGTTAAACCAAAACTAAACTTCTGATCAGTCTTTTTATTGTATACAAAAACCACATATTCAAACAGATAACCAAGTATACCTAACTTTGCAAGGTAAATGTAGAATCATGAACTTTAATCATCATCAAATCTGGGGTACAGTTGACATCTTTCTGCAAAAATCCAGGATTCCTAGAAAGATAGGTATATGAATAGAAGGCCAGGTATTTCTGCTGGGAAGAGAGGCAATCAATCCAAGCAGGCATAGTCAAACCTTACTTTAAAAGAGAGTTTGCATTAACTACGATGCAAAGACATAGGATAATCATGGCCTCAAATTGTATAACACAAAGGAAGAGTGCACCCATTTTGTCCTGGGGAGGAAAAAAACAAATTAGCTGCAACAAAATAGCCGCCTCCACTTTTAAACCATGAAAGTGAAATAAATTATTGACCAAGCCCAACTTAAAAGTCTGTTGTTCATTTTACTAATGAGTAATTTGCTATGGTTAAACTATTAGCCATTACAGGGAAAGGTTGGGCCATGACTTTCAACTGTGGTGACTTTGGTTTGAATGTAATTCATCTTGGTCTTCTTCCTGGCTGCTGCAAGATGGCAAGACCAGTGGTCAAACAAGGCTGCTCTTGATTGTAACCATGAACCCAGCATTTGTGAATTTAAAAAGAAAAAAAGTTTATATTTTTGATAGAAACAGGAGGACATCCATAAGTGGTATCAAATAATGTATAAGTTTAAAGGAAGGGGCACTGCAGGATTTGGGTTTCACATGAGTCTCTCTGGAATCTCAAGTCAGGAGCCCATCTCTCATAGCTGCAGGGTAGTTGAAGTGGAGGGCAGCTTTGGATAACCGTTGTTTGGTGGTTGTGTTGTAGTTTCTCAGGTCTTGCACTAAAGAAGTAAAATAGGGCCTCCCTGGTGGCGCAGTGGTTGAGAGTCCGCCTGCCGATGCAGGGGATACGGGTTCGTGCCCCGGTCTGGGAGGATCCCATGTGCCGCGGAGCGGCTGGGCCCGTGAGCCATGGCCGCTGGGCCTGCGCATCCGGAGCCTGTGCTCCGCAACGGGAGAGGCCACAACAGTGAGAGGCCCGCATACCGCAAAAAGAAAAAAAAAAAGAAGTAAAATATTATATGGCAGTGAACTTGGAGATAGTTTTTTTTTTCCTTTAATATAGGTTTTATTATGCACACACCTAGTTTCCAGCCACAGAGTAATTCGGCTCTGTAATGACATCAGAAGGATTATGACATAATGGGTGCAGGGAGTTGTAAAAATGAAACACCACTGTTATCCTTCATCTTGAAACTCCAGATCTGTTATGAGTCATATTGTCATCTGTAGTCTGCTGTGAAGTTGAGCGCTGTGTTCTACAGTGAGACAATAAATTGCAGAGACTTGCTGAAGGTCACAGAACGCAAAGGCTTTTAGCATCCAAGAGGCTAGAATTAAAAAGATGTAGGACACAGAGTCCTACTTTGAACTCAGATGAAGTATGGTTTACTCTTTGGGAAGAATCTTACATACCTATGGGCCTGGGATAGAATGTAAACATATGGTTAAGCATGAATGTGATGGATCAGGATATAGTGTCTATTTGAGTGTGTGTGAGGCTGGGAATGAGGGAATACTATCCTCTATGATTATGCCAAATTATTATATATTATTTTCTATAGAAATGTTATAAAAGGAATACATTGCTGTATTATTTTCCAAAGACTAGTTATATAAGCGTGGCGAACTGTTCATTTAATAACATGAATAGCACTTAAAGTCATGGAACATTGTTTGAAAACTTGTTTACTTGATCTCCTTTAGACAAAGTAGAAATTCAATTTGTTTTAGCTTTGTTAGAAACGCCCTCATCTTCTAATTATCCCTGTTTGTGCATGAGTAGACAGAGCAGTAGATAACACGCTGACAACTTGCAGACCAATGTGTGAATATCTGTTATCACACCTCCTAGTGTTTAGACCAGATGTTAGTGAATTCAATGCGTTTTTCCAAGTGTGACGTGGCCAGCATTTTTAACAGAAAAGACTTGCCTTCTAAAAACTAGAAGGCTGTTCAAAGAGAAAGGTATCTATACGAAAATTAATTATAACAGAGATGCATAGTAAAATACCTTAAAATAACCACCACCAACAAAACTCCTTGTGATAATGTGTGAGTGAAATATATCTTCCTGAAAACTTTTTCTGGGGAAAATGAGAGCTGAATTTCGAGCAGTAGCAGTGAATTTCAGTTGTCAGCACAAGCTGAAGAATTACTGGACATACATCTAGGATGTGAGTAAAGTAAATCAGGTTCCCCAGTGACTGATTTCTATTTAATTTTCTACTGGAAGCAAATAGCCCTGAGATTCTGATCACTCTTTTTAGTGATGTCCAGTGTCCCTGCGTTAACTTGTGGATATCAGTCATGATATTATTGTAAACAACAAATACAGCTTAATGCAATGAATCACTGACGATGACATAATTTATAATGAATATCAAAATCTGCATCAAAGTTTGCTTGGACAGTAAAGATTCATGGCTGCAAAATATAAGCTGCAGATAATAAATTTATAACTTAAGGAAGTTTTCTTATAATGCTGTAGGAAAAGAAGTCTTTCAAACATTTAAAAACCGAGTGTATGCTGGTGTTCCAAAATAAGGGGATAAATCAGAAATCTTTTATTTATTCATAAAACAAAGAGCTTTTTTATTGTGCAATGCCTGTGACCTTAACCTCGCATAAACTGAACATAAACTCCCACCCCAACCCCTGCAATCAGCCTTTTCTTCTGCCAGGGAGAAAAGCTGTTGCCAAATTACCCTGATTGTCCTGAATAATGGACAAATAATAATGGGAATGCTTTGAACTCATGAAACACCTTTCATCCGCAAAGCACAAAACACTTCAAAAAGAATAAGTCACACATTCACATAATCACTCAACCCTCTTGCTGGGGCTGGAGGTGAGGGTGAGGTGACGACGTGTAGCAGTGACGTGTTCTACTTTGTTCAGCAAAAGAAATTAAAACGTATAAAATTAAAGTAGTCTTAGATAAGGAATAGATGAAAATACAGGGATGACTTAACTGGATTGAAAGCTTATGGGACCGAGTGATAAGCAAGTGGTTGACTGTGAATCTGGGGAAAACAGGCGTGTACCAGGGCTGGAATGGGGGTGAGGTAGAAGAGGTGCCTAGGACAACTCTCAGGGTTGCCCAAGTGCCTCATTAAATTGTGCGCTGGGGGTGCCCATCTTGCTTAATCCTAGTGCCAGCAGTTTTACTAGAGCTTCAGTCCTGCCTCGTGTAGTATGGCCACACGGTCTTAGATGTGTGCTTCTCTGTGTGTGGTGACAGTGGTGGAAGGCAGATTTGGTTGACCTCAGACTGAAAGGCAATCTGGTAGGCATTGGCCATAGAACCTGAGATGTGTGATTTGAACTCAGCTCAAAGTGCCTGCAAAGGCAATCCTCTCCCCTCTGTGATGGACTGGGTCTGCCGTCTCATCACGGGGTAACTCAGAGTTGAGTTCCACTGCTTCCGATCCGTTTGGAGACAGAGCAGGCTGGTACAGCTAGCAACGGGGAAGGGAACTTAGTCTCTTTTAATTCCCAGGTCATGCTTCAGAAAATGATGGTTTAAATACTGATTGTGAACAGGTCAGTCATCGTGACCGTTTATGATGATGATAATACTTAAATACATGACATTTAACATATTTTTGGTCTTTTTTTTTTTTTTAATTTATGGAGTTGTAGAGAGCCCTCTTTGTTCCCTACTCAGTAACCATTCAGTTACCTTTTCCTTTCTAAGGGAACCTCAATTTTTTTAGGTTTGACCTTTCAGTCAACCCATTTGACTTGAGGGATGCTAAATTCAAACCTCTTTCAGAACCTAGGCATGAGCTAATCAGCTAATTGGAACTATTTTTAGTCCAGGCATGGGTACTAGTATAAATTGGCCCAATCAGTTTGAAGGGAAAACCTTTAATTGCATAACTGTGGAAATCTCTTCTTCTCTTCACTGAATGCTGCTGGCCTCCATCCCCCAATCAAAAGTGGACCTACATGATGCTATTAAAGGCAGACCAGAGACAGGAAGACAACCTGGGCTTTTTATGACACCACTGAGTCACAAAATCAACAAAGTCAGGGATATTTGTTGCCAGATAAATTTCTTTACTGCCTAAATTACTTGGAGTTTCAGTTTACTGTTACTTTCAGGAAACAGCTTCCACTGATGGAAAAGATTCAGTCAGTTTTTCTCTCCTTTGTATAAATGCCTGATGCCAGTAATATTTGGTGAATCATACCATTAGCTGGGATTTGGAATTTGCCGTTTTTAAAGCATACATGTATATCTTTATGTATATCTTTATGTATAAACATGTATATAGTATATAGAAATAGACAATACAGTTAATATGTGGATAACTGTACATATGGCAGTTAATTATGTTTGCATGCTCATTTTTGTATATGTAGAGCATATGTTATTAACCATATTTTATGTTAAAATATTTTTATATTTCTAGTTTTTTTTTTTTTAGACTATAGACGCTACATCTCATATTATTTATCCTTTAAAACACTCACCATCTTTCTGGTGATAACTACTGCATTCTGAAATAGAGAACCTCAATCAGGCATTCTGAAATTTGGTTAGTTTCTGGGAGACAATAATCTGGGTTCAGAATATATGTCATAAAATAATTATGAAAGACAATAAATTTTGAGATAAAGTCTAGGTGATGTGCAAGTAGAAGATACAGATCAAAAGTAAAGGAAAGAAATGCAATGTGCTCAGAATTCAGTGAGGTTTTCTAGTGATTTTCACTGGGCTTCAGCCCTCTTGTCTGAATTATATGCTCTTGTGGGTTTGTGCCAGCTGTCCCATCTTCCTGTGAAATAACGCTTCCTGCTCATCCCAAAGGAGCATCCAAACAAAAAAAAAGGGGGGGGGATTTTTAAGGAGAGAAACAAATGCCTTTCAGTTTTCTTGTGGGATTTGAGGCAATGAATTCATGGAAATTTATTCAGAAGATATTTTTTGATAATTTAGGGCCCAGCTTTTGTAAATGATAAATATTACTTTTTTTTTTTTGCAGCTGTTTCTTTAAAATTTTTTATTCCAAACTAGATCTGAACAGAAGTAGCTTAAGTAAGTAAGTAGCTTAAGTAAAAAGTTATAGATTAACTACTGTGGCCAAAAAGCTCTTTTACAAAAATTTAATGTTTTTGCACTCCCTGTTGCCCCAAACCTGGGAGTTCCGAAGTTGGATATTATGACTATACTAAGACAGAGTCACATTCAGCCCATGGGTCCTAGAAAGTAAGGACATAAGGATGTAGAATCATTTATATGGAGCCCACTGCATAAACAGATAAAAGCAGAAGTATTCCAATTGAATCAGTGGAAGGCTTCAAACTTAGCCAGCACGGTTTTGCCCTCTGCATCTTTCCTCACCTTCCCTCTGCCTCTTTCCTCACCTTTCCTCTGCCACTGAAGAACTTTAGCGAGCCCCAGGACTCCAAAGAAGGTATCTTAAAACACCACTGAAATAGATGAGTCTTTTAAAAAAAAATAGTCATTGAGCATCTACTATGTGCCACTCACTGGGGACAAAATAGTGAGATAATAAAGCAAAACAAAGTCACTGCTCTCCTGAAGCTTATATTCTAGTAGAGAGAGAAGAAAAGGCAAGTAAACAAATAAACAAGGTAACTTTGAGGATGGATGAATGATAAGAAGAACATAAGCAGGGTACCATGATGGCCCTTGGCAGGCCTGTGGATATCACCATTCAGTGCGGGTAGACATTTAGGTGTCACTGAAGAGGTGACTTTTTAAGCTGGGTCTGAAAGACCTTGAGGGAGGAATAAGCTTAGTTTGTTTCAGGAAGAGAAAGAAGGCCAGTGTGGCCAGAGTGTG
The DNA here is from genome assembly GCF_964341445.2 of Mesoplodon mirus. Lineage (NCBI taxonomy): Eukaryota > Metazoa > Chordata > Mammalia > Artiodactyla > Ziphiidae > Mesoplodon > Mesoplodon mirus. The sequence goes on along the minus strand of NC_138980.1, from coordinate 88,221,574 downwards.
AATGAGGGGGGGATGTGGTAGAGCTAAAATTTGAGATAGGATATACAGGGACCAGGTCAGCAGTAGGCTTTATGCCATGTTCAAGTTGGACTCTATCATGAAAACAAATGAGAAAGCACTTTATTTCAATCAGGGAATTGTAATATCCTATGTGCATTAAATGGTTCCTTTAGCTGTTGATGGAGTATAGAAACAGGGAGACAAGTTGAGAGGGTTTTCTAAGGATCCAGTGAGATAACGGTGATGACAGTATACATGCAAAGAAATAGGAAAAAAAGATACATTTTGTGGATAAATGCAACAAGACTTGCTGATGGAGTAAATAAGTGGGGTGATGGAAAAGGAAGAATCAAGGATGAAGCCTAGTTTTATATTTGAGCCACTGGATAAATGGGGTAGTTTTATTGAATTAACTGGGGTTGGGGAAAAAAAGAGGCTGGGGTGATAGAGAGAGAGGTTTGTTTTAGACATACAAGTGGAGATGTCAAGTAGGAAATTTGACATATAAATCGGGGAAAGGTCAGAGTGATATAAATTTGGGAGTGGCTGACATACAGATGATATTTAAGAGAATGAAATGGGCTGAGATCACCTAGGGAGAGAGAGTGGAGATGGAGAAGAGAAGAGGGCAGAAGACTGAAATCTAAGACACTCCAACCTTTAGACCTCTCCAGGAAACTCTCTCAGGTCTCTCATAGTTCTAAAAGGCCTAATTATATTGCAAAAAATGTAGCATCTTCTTTACTGTAAGGCTCTTTTCACCTGCAACTTGCTGTTATGGCCTCAGACTTTGTTTCTCTGTTGCTTAGTTCTTTCTCTCTTCCCTCCTAATTGGAGATGTGTGAAACGTGCTGCTTAGCATGACCCCACAGATCTATTTGTCATGCACGCCGCATTGTTAGATGGCATCTCCTTTGGTTAGGATCGTGTGGGCTGGTGGCACTTAGTAATGGAACAACAGGGCTTCCAGCTGCCGGCTGTCAAGAGTTTTAAGATGGTTGGACTTGAAGCCCATGGAGAACTCACCATCATCCAGGACTCAGCTTGTATACTGGCTGAGCTTGAATGGCAGCCTAGCCCTTTATATCATACAGGTTTAGGTTTTGAAGTAAGAAAGGATAGGCACTTCTGAAGTGTCAGTGTTTATAAAGGTGCCTCTATTTCTTATGCCAATCCAAAGGTAAATATTTTATCCTCTGTTAGGGATCTAGGCAGCCCACTGGGCAAAAATAAATTTTACCTCTGGATGCCACGTGGGGAGGGCTAATCCATAACCTATGGATATGGTAGACTGGGCGATTTGTTGTCCAGGACACATTGTATTCTGTGATGATTCCTACTCTTGGCTCTCTGTCTGGTTCAGGTAAAAGCAATATCCTCAGTATAAAAAATTGGAAATAGAATTCATCTGTGCTAAACCTTGCAAAATCTAAAGATTGTAAATGTGGTAAAAAAATTCTCAAAATGTTAAAACTAGAAATGAATTTAGAGAATGTCTAAACTGCCATTTTATAGATAGAGCATATATCCAATACCCTCTAGTCTATCTCCATTTGGAAGTCTGAAGGCGTTTCAAAATTAAAATTAACATGGCTAAAACTGGATCTCTAATTACTATTACTTTCCCCAATAATCTGTCCCATCTTCAGGGTTCTCTATCTTTTTTTAAATAAATTTATTTATTTATGTATTTTTGGCTGTGTTGGGTCTTCGTTGCTGTGCACGGGCTTTCTCTAGTTGCGGTGAGCAGGGTCTGCTCTTTGTTGTGGTGCGTGGGCTTCTCATTGTGGTGGCTTCTCTCGTGGAGCACGGGCTCTAGAGCGTGAGCTTAGTAGCTGTGGCACACAGGCTTTGTTGCTCCACGGCATGTGGGGTCTTCCTGGGCCAAGGATGGAACACGTGTCCCCTGCATTGGCAGTCAGGTTCTCAACCACTGAGCCACCAGGGAAGCCCCAGCATTCTCTGTCTTAGTAAGTGGCACCACTATTCACTGAATTGCTAATGCCAAAAACATAGGAACTTTTTTGTTTCTTCTCTTTCTCTCACACAGCACATTCAATCAATTCAATTCAATTCTGAGGGTTCTACTTTTAAGACATAACCCAAATCTGATAATATCTTGTCTCTTCCATGGCTTTCACTCACATCTAATCCACCGTCATATTTCCCATGTACTAGTCACCTATTGTTGACTGTGTTGGCTAGCTATTACCCCAGTAATGCTGTGCAACATACCATTCTCAAAACACAGTGTATTACAACAACAAACATTTTTTCTTATGAGTATGGGCTGTTAGGTCAGCATTTCGGACCTATCAGTTCTAACAGATAATTGACAGTCACGATGTACGTTTGTTTCATTTTTTGCCATTCTCCTGGGTTTTTGTACCTGTCTACTTCTCAGATCTGCAGTTTGTTTGGGTTTGATATTTCCCACCCCCTGGACTATGGGGATTAGTTCAGGGATGGCTGTGCATACCATATAATGGATATGAGGCCTCATGGGTCATGAAGCAGAAGAGGTGCCCTCTCTTCCTCCAGACAGTGGGAGGATGACATAGTATGTGCCTGGAAGATGTGTTCATTCTTCTGCTGCCTGAGGGATGAGCCTGGACCTGCTGGGAGACCACTCATGAGCAGAGGGGGAGAGACAGAGAAAAAGCAGTTTCCTGATGACATCATTTGTTCAAACCTTGCCTGAAACCAATATTGCTTCTGGAGTTTGTGATTACAGGAGCCATCAATTTATTTATTATTTACGTCTGCTTGCACTGGGCTTTCTCTCCTTTGAAACTGATGGAGTTCTGACTGATAGAAGATCTTAGATCATAGCACCATTTGCACTGGAGGGAGTGCCCTCGCTACCCTGCAGATAAAGACGCTTCAGAGCAGAAGGGAAACAAGTGTTCATTAAGTGCCTTGTGCTATGGGGAACATTGCATATATCACCTCATTTACTCCTCAGGCAATCCTCAGAGGTAAGAATTATGCTGCCTAGACTTAAGGCAGTGGAAGTTGAGGTTCAGGAACACTGGGGGATTTCCTAAACTTGAATCTCTCATTTAGCTTCAATCTTATGTGAGGTGACAGAGGAAGCTGCATGTGGGAATGGTGATGCAATTCCTAATGCCTGCATTTCCAGCCTTTGACTAATCATGCTTCATGTTGTGCTTATTTTTGTCCCTATATTT